>NW_016107432.1:290857-292755 GCF_001604975.1 Cebus imitator
GGAGGGGGAGGAGGAGGAGGAGGAGGGGGAGGAGGAGGAGAAAAGATACTGAAGGCTCAGTAAGGTTCAGTTTTTTCCCCATAACTTTTAACAAAATGGGAGTCTCTCCTAGAATGTTAACATCTGCTGGATGTTATTAAATATCAATTTTCTAGCAACTGAACCATTGGACATTCTTGCCTAAGTGAAACAAACTCTACTTGTGCTTCTCCATGGGTACAGAGCTTTAATTAAAGGCATGTGATTAAATATTTTTCGGTTAACTTAGAAAAGAGAGCCACAAGATAGACAGACAGTGGATTAACTGAATTTTTTTTAACTCTTGATCTTTCTGCATTTATTTTCAAGTTCATTTGTCATTTAATTTGTTGTCACAAAGATTTTAGATATTCCAGATTTCACATTAAATTTAAAATTAAACTAGCAATTTGCGGTTTATTCTCTGCCCTCCACCCTTTCAGGCAACAGTCAGGCAAGGCACTAACATGTTTCAGAAATTTGTTTAACAGAAAAAACAGTAATTTGTGCTGTCATCTCCTATGTGAAACAAACACCCCTGTGTCTGTCCTCTCTAGGAAGGGTGGAGGTGACCTCCTCCCTTAGAAGCCTCCTCCGTACTGAGGGGTGGGGGAGGTTACCCAGGATGCACCTCTTTCAAACATCTTTAAAAGCCTAGTTTAAAAGCCTAGTTCTTCAAGTTTGTGGACTATTTAACTGAGGCACGTAAAATGTGACTGTGAGCTGGGTGCAATGGCTCTCGCCTATAATCCCAACACTTTGGGAGGCTGAGGTGCGAGGATCATTTGAGCCCAGGAGTTTGTGACCAGCCTGGGCAACACGGCAAAACCTCAGCCCTATAAAAAATACAAAAATTAGCCGAGCATGGTGGCACGTGCCTGTAGTCCCACCTACCAGGGAGGCTGAGGTGGGAGAATCACCTGAGTCAGGAGAGAGAGGCTGTAGTGAGATATGATCATGTCAGTGTACTCCAGCCTGGGTGAAAGAGTTAGACTCCATCTCAAAAAAAAAAAAAAAGTGAATTCACTCAGGCCAAATGAATGCCACCTGGTGAAATCCAGATTCTCTGACTCTTCCTTCAACACCTATTTGCTTTCCTGCTGAAGAGGTCCCCCAGGATTTGATCACAGATGGGTTGTCACAGTATCAGAGAACCCAAGCAACATTAGCATTCTAAGTATCAGAGCAATGACCATTGTTTGAGGGCCCACTGTGAGCCCCAAGCTTACTGTGTTATCCGATTCAGCATGAGTGGATCACCGTCTTAGAAATAGGATTGTCCAGGCTGACTGTGGTGGCTCATACCTGTAACCCCAGTACTTTGGGAGGCCGAGGAGGGTGGATCACTTGAGGCCAGGAGTTTGAGACCAGCCTGGCCAATATGGTGAAACCCTGTCTCTACTAAAAATACAAAAATTAGGCTGGCATGGTGGCAGGTTTCTGTAATCCCAGAATCCTACTCGGGAGGATGAGGCAAGAGAATCGCCTGACCCCAGGAGGCAGAGGCTGCAGTGAGCCGAGATCACACCATTGCACTCCAGCCTGGGTGACAGAGTGATACTGTCTGAGAAAATTTAAAAAAATAAAAAGAAAGAAAAAGAGAGAGAGAGGGAAGGAAGGGAGGAAGGGAGGGAGGGAAGACTGTCCAGTAAAATCAGGTATTTTTGTCCTGCCCAGGCAGTTCTGCCTTTACAGATCAGAGAAAGAAAGGAGAGGAGTTGGTCTACATCCACTTTCTCCTTTTGGGAAGAAAGTGACCCTCTGGCCGGGTGTGGTGGCTCATGCCTGTAATCCCAGTACTTTGGGAGGCCGAGGTGGGCGGATCACAAGGTCAGGAGTTTGAGACAAGCCTGGCCAACATAGTGAAACCCCATCTCTAC
>NW_016107432.1:293915-298241 GCF_001604975.1 Cebus imitator
GAGGTTGCAGTGAGCTGATATTGCACCACTGCACTCCAGCCTGGGTAACAAGAGCGAAACTCCGTCTCAAAAAAAAAAAAAATAAAAATAAAAATAAAAAATAAAAAGCTATTCATTACCGTAACGCAGAGCATTGCCTTTGGCATCATAAGGATTTTTTTTTTAAATGATAACCAATACAGCCTTATTTTTGAAGTGGTCTTCTAGTTCAGAAGGGAGAAGGAGAATACATCAGGAATATGAAAAAGCATGAAAAGCACTAAGTGTGAAGGGGTTTTTTAAAAACCTGTCTCAGGAGTGGTGGAAGGTAGTATTTCATAGTGTTCCTAGGATTTCAGTAATGAGCGGACACTAGTGATACATTAGGATACAAATCATTAATAAGACACATTCTCTTGGCCTGAAGGATCTTCCATGCTAGTGAGAAAGACAGGCATGTAAATCAATTGATTACAGTTAACAATACAAGAGCTATAAGGAATAGAAATGGCATGCTGTGGCAACAGAGAGAAGAGAATGATTAGGTCTGCTGAGGAAAACAAGAAAGGCTTCACATAGAAGATGACATTTGAGCTGGGTCACCAAATGTGGTAGTTATAACATGTTCACAATTTTTAGATACTTCTCCTTTCAAGAGGTGGAATTTGCCGAGCTCGGTGGCTCACTCTTGTAATCCTAGTACTTTTGGAGGATGAGGCAGGTGGATCACCTGGGGTCAGGAGTTCAAGGCCAGCCTGGTCAACCTGGTGAAACCCCATCTCTACTAAAGATACAAAAATTACCTGGGTGTGGTGGTATGCGCCTGTAATCCCAGCTACTTGGGAGGCTGAGGCAGGAGAATCACTTGAACCCGGTAGGCGGAGGTTGCAGTGAGCCAAGATCACGCTATTGCACTCTAGCCTGGGAGACAGAGCAAGACTCTGTCTCAAAAAAAAGAAAAAATACAAAAAAAGAGATAGAACTTAACTCCCCTTCGAGTGTGAACTGGACTTATGACACTCAGCCTCCCGAGTAGCTGGGATTATAGGCACCCATCACCATGTTCAGCTAAGTGTTGTATTTTTAGTAGAGATGGGGTTTCACCATGTGGTCCAGGCTGGTCTCGAACTCCTGATCTCAGGTGATCTGCCCGCCTTAGCCTCCCAAAGTGCTGGGATTACAGGCATGAGCCACCATGCCCGGTGTCAACTTCTATGTGCTGTCTCCTCGTGACACTAATAGAACATGGCAGCAGTGACCGTGTACTTCGAAGACGACGTTATCAGCAGCATTACGATTTCATTTACTTCCTTCTTTGGATCACTCACTGTGAAGGAAGTCAGCTGCCCTGTCATGAGGACACTTAAGCAGATCTATGAAGAAGACCACATGGCAAGAAAGTAAGTCCTCCTGCCCACAGCAGACATGTGGGTGAGCCATCTTGGAAGTGGCTTCTCCAGGCCCAGTCAGGTCTTTGGATGACTGCAGCCTCAGCCAACGTCTTGACTGCAACTGCCTGTGAGACCATGAACCAGATGCATGCAGCTAAGCGACTCAGAATTCCCAACCCCTGGAAACTGTGAGGTCATAAATGCTTATCGTTGGCTTAGATCACTACCTTTTGGAATAATTTGTCATGCAACAATAGGTTCCTAATACCCCAGATGAGTATCAGTTTGCCATATTGGCAGGTGGGAGGCATCCAAATAGAAGAACTGAAAGGGTGCCAGTGAGTGGTTGAGAACGAAGGAGTGTAATACATGTATTTGTAACTCTTAAGCTTTTAGTGTGTTAGCAAATGCCCTAAGTATTCTTACAAGTGGAATTTCCTTCAATTAATATCACTGGCCAGGTGCAGTGGCTCATGCCTGTAATTCCAGCACTTTGTGAGGCCAAGGCAGGAGAATCATTTGAGGCCAGGAATTCAAAATAGGCCTGGGCACCATAGTGACACCCCATCTCTACAAAGGAAAAGGAAAAAAAAGAATATTGTGGAATATGGCTACTCACTGCACTTCGGGGGAAGAAAATTAATTTTTTGCCGTGACCCAAAAGCCACTTCTCTAGTTCACGTGCGTCACAGTCCTCCTTGCTCACTACACCTGAGTCGCATTGGTTTTCCTCATTCCGTTTCCCCTGCTAGGAGGTCTGTGCACACAGCTGCTTCTGCTTAGGCAGCTCTTCTCTTTACCTTCCCTCCGGCTGACTCCTGCTTCTATAAGACACAGCCCGCGTGTGCCTTCAAGGAGACCCCTTTTCTGACCGTCGCAATTGTTGTTCTTTTCCGTAGTGCTTATTTGTTTCTTTCATCAGAGGAATTACTCTCCAAAGTCATGTTATTGATGGTATTTGTCTGTTTGCATGTTTTTGTCTGTCTTCCACTCCAGACAGTATATTCACCTATGCAGGGGCTGCTTGTTTACTGCAGTATCTCCAACACGTGGCATGGTGCCCAGCATGCGGCAAGTGTTCACAAAACATTGATTTCGGCTATCTTCCCCTTCCTCCTGTGTAGTAAAACATTTGTATTAGGCATTCCAGCTTTTTTGTTTTGTTTTGAGATGAAACTTCCCTCTTGTTGCCCAGGCTGGCGTGCAGTGGACCGATCTTGACTCACTGCAATCTCCACCCGCGGGTTCAAGCAGCGATTCTCCTGCCTCAGCCTTCCGAGTAGCTGAGACGATAGGCACCCGCCACTATGTTTGGCTAATTTTTGTATATTTAGTATAGACAAGTTTTCACCATGTTGGCCAGCTGGTTTCAAACTCCTGACCTCAGGTGATCTGCCCACCGTGGCATCCCAAATTGCTGGGATTACAGGCATGTGTCGCCATGCTCGGCCAGGAATTTTCGTTTTAAGACTATTTGTCACCCACGTATTCCTGTTTTAAGACTGTCAGCTGGGCATAGTGGCTCATGCCTGTAATCCCAGCACTTTGGGAGGCTGAGGCAGGCAGATCACCTGAGGTCAGGAGTTTGAGACAAGCCTGACCAACAAGATGAAACCCTGTCTTTACTAAAAAAACAAAAATTAGCCAGGCTTGGTAGCGTACACCTATAATCCCAGCTACTCTGGAGCCTGGGGCATGACAATTCCTTGAACCTGGGAGGCGGAGTGAGCAGAGATTGTGCCGCTGCACTCTAGCCTGGGCAACAAGAGTGAAACTCCATCTCAACAACAACAAAAAACGAAAACAAAACATGACTATTTGTGTGATCCCATCTCTGAGAGAAGCAAATGAAATGAAATTCTACAACAAATTTTAAACACATTGTTCAATTTTTTTGGTAACTTTATATTTTATATTATTTGATGAAATCATCTTTCATGTCTTGAACAGTAACTCATTGGTCATGCAACAGAAGGCAATGAAAATATCCCATCCTGCTCCTATCAAAGCATCTCCTTTCCCGGCCTCCATTCCATTCCCAGAAAACTTTTTAATGATGAAATATTTAAAATATATTGAAAAATAGAAGGAATAGTACAGCAAACACCATCTCCAATAAATAAGAACATTCTCCTATGTAACACAGTACTATTATCACACTTATGAAAATTTTAATAATTTCAATTATTGTCTATAATTCTGTTTCCCCCCAAGTTTCTTTTTTTTTGAGACAGAGTCTTGCTCTGTTGCCCAGGCTGAGTGCAGTGGTGCAATCTCAGCTCACTGCAACCTCCCTCTCTCGGGTTTAAGCGATTCTTGTGCCTCAGCCTCCTGATGCTACAGGCATGCGCTACCAAGCCTGGCTAATCCAAATTTCTTTTATATCTGGTTTGTTCATACCAGGAACTGTACAAGGAATACAACTTGCATTTTGTTGGATCACAAATCTCTTTTAACCTAAAGCAGTCCTTTTTCCCTATCATTCTTTCTTTACGTAACTGACTTATCAAGAAGTCTGGACCAGTTGCCTTATAGAATCTTCCTTCCTTCCTTCCTTCCTTCCTTCCTTCCTTCCTTCCTTCCTTCCTTTTCTCCCTCCCTCCCTCCCTCCTTCCTTCCTTCCTTCCTTTCTCAAGGTCTTGCTCTGACTTCCAGGCTAGAGTGCAGTGGCACAATCTCCGCTCACCGGAACCTCTGCCACCCAGATTCAAGCGATTCTCATGTCTCAGTTTCCCAAGTAGCTGGGATCACAGGCATGCGCCACCATGCCTGGCTAATATTTTTTTTTCAATTTTTTTTTATTGCATTTTAGGTTTTGGGGTACAAGTGAGGAACATGCGAGATTGTTGCATAGGTACACACATGGCAGTGTGATGTGCTGCCTTCCTCCCCATCACCTATAACTGGCATTTCTTCCCATGTTATCTCTCCCCAACTCCCCACCCCCCCGGCTAAT
>NW_016107432.1:298776-308400 GCF_001604975.1 Cebus imitator
AGTTCCTGCTAAGCAAATTTTAAACCACGGCAAAAAAAAAAAAAAAAAAAAATGTAGATTTAGCATCTTGGCAGCAATACTTTGCAGATACAAGGCTGTACTACATACATATGTGTATATGTTTGTAACTCACATGTATCATATGTATATATGTATGTATGTCAAGAGGTACACAATTTAGTGTCTCTCTTTTGGTGGTGCCAAAATTGGTCACTGGGCTTAGGTAGTAACGCCCAGGTTTCACCCTGTAAAGTTGTGTTTTTCCTTTTGAGACTGAATGGCAAGCCATCTAAAGAGTGATCTTTTGTCATCACAAATTGGAGATATAGTAATACCCCACCTATAAATACTTGAGCATATGTCATTAAAACGTAAGAACATTTTCCTTTATACCTAAAATAAGATTATTTCACTGAACAAAATTAATATTAACCCCTTAATATCACCTAACATTCAGTCCATGTTCAAATTTTCTCCCAATTATCTCCAAAATGTCTTTAATGTCTAGTTTTCCAAACTGGGATCTAAACCAGAGAAGCCAGTTTTTAAATGATCATAGGAAAAACTTGAAATAGTACATTTTCCTTTTAATTTCATGTCTTACCCACTAGTTAAAAAGAAATGTGATTGCTGTCATTGCAGTAGGTAAATGTCATACATGTGTAGTTAGGATAGTTACAAATCTTGTTCTAAAATCTTTAACTGAACCAGGGGTGGTGGCTCATGCCTGTAATCCCAGCACTTTGGGAGGCTTAGGTAGGCTGATTGCTTGAGGCCATGAGTTGGAGACCAGCCTGGCCAACATGGTGAAAACCTGTCTCTACTAAAAATGCAAAAATTAGTTGGGGATGGTGGTGCATGCCTGTAATCCCACCTACTCAGGAGGCTGAGGCACAAGAATCACTTGAACTCGGGAGGTAGAGGTTGCAGTGAGCTGATATTGCACCACTGCACTCCAGCTTGAGCCACAGAGACAGATTCTGTCTCAAAAATATAAAAATAAAAAATAAAAATAAAAAAATAAAATCTTTAACTGGCAGTTCTAGTGCCAAAAAAAAAATAAAATTTATCACTAATAACATTATATCCTTATGACTTTTAAGTCCTTACTAACAATAAAGAAATCTTAAGATCACTATATTGAAATATGTTCAGGTGGGGGTGAAAAAAAAAAGAAATATGTTCATTCATAAGTTGAGGCCAAGTAGTAAATCTTGCCCAGCGGCTAAGAATCAGAAATAGAATCAGTCCCTTGGCCATAAACACCATCTCAGCAGAAGAAAGGGAGAAGCTAGTAGCTAGCTTCACACTAACATCAAGGATGAGAGAAATAATACATTTCGACTTGTTAGTCAAGAGGACTCAGAGCTAAAGGCTTACAGAATCTTCTTTCTCTTTATAATGACATTTTAAACTTTCCATACCTTCACTCAGTGTTTGTTCATTTTACTAAAGAACAGAGAGTATTCATTTTCACACCACACCCTGCCCAGGTATGGAAATAACAAGTCAAAGTGATATTTCCAAGATATGAAATCATATATATTTCATCCCTTTGTACCTACAAAGTATATGAGCTATGCAAAGACAATAAACTATGATTTTATTTCTTATCAAATATTTCTGATGAATAGGAGGGAAACATTCATGTTTTAAATTAGCCTTTTCATCAAGTACTAGGACCTGTGTTATTTAAATGAAACATAAAAATTTGTTCATAATATTTGTTTCTCTTTTTTTTTTCTGAGATGGACCCTCACTCTGTCACCCAGGCTGGAGTGTGTGGCATGATTTCAGCTCACTGCAACCTCCACCTCCCAGGTTCAAGCGATTCTCCTGCCTCAGCCTCCCAAGTAGCTGTCATTACAGGCGTGCCATCATGCGTGGCTAATTTTTGTGTTTTTAATAAAGATGAGGTTTTGCCATGTTGGCCAGGCTGGTCTTGAAATCCTGACCTCAGATGATCCTCCCACTTTGGCCTTCCAAAGTGCTGGGATTACAGACGTGAGCCACTGCACCCAGTCTTGTTTCTGTTTTTTGGTCTGAACATTGGTGGTCATTTGTTTGATCAGTAACACTGAAATATGTCATAATTGTAACTCTCCTTTTAAAGAGAAACTTTAATCCTGAGACCACTAAAGGTTTTTTTTTGTTTTTTTTGGTTTTTTTGAGACAGAGTTTCGCTCTTGTTACCCAGGCTGGAGTGCAATGGCGCGATCTCGGCTCACCGCAACCTCCGCCTCCTGGGTTCAGGCAATTCTCCTGCCTCAGCTTCCTGAGTACCTGGGATTACAGGCACGCACCACCATGCCCAGCTAATTTTTTGTATTTTTTTAGTAGAGACGGGGTTTCACCGTGTTGACCAGGATGGTCTCGATCTCTCAACCTCGTGATCCACCCGCCTCGGCCTCCCAAAGTGCTGGGATTACAGGCTTGAGCCACCGCGCCCAGCGACCACTAAACTTTTTAAAGAATCTATTTGCAAGTAATATTGGTCACTTTGAAAATAGGAAAGCTGAAGACAGGAAATTGCTTGCCCACTCAAAATTACATGAGTCAAGAAGCAAGTCAAAACTAAAACTTGGTCTTACCAGTCTCAGCCTTGGCCTGATCAAAGTCTGAAGGATTGACTTTAAAACTTAAAGACACTTTGTTCTTCCTAGTCTCATGATATTGACCCAAAATATTTTGTGTACTTTATCACTAAGGTAATGAGTTCTCACTTGATATGTAGGCCATTTTTTCTATAACTATATGAAATATCTGTACATATATGAATCAACGGCATAGTTTACATGTGTGTTTATTTTGTCTGTTTCTTTTTAGTGACTGGGTACATCCAAGAGACAGAAGAGTCTGTATAATTGGAACAAAAGAGAAATAGACATTGATCATTTTGATAATTTTTTGATAATCTACTGTTCTCTTCTCAGGCTACAAAGATAATGTATTTGTTGTACAAATTTTGAAAGTCTAGGAGAAGCACAAAAAGACAAATGCAAATTAGCCATTTTCTTACTTCCTTCTCATAGAGATAGCTACCATTATCATTTTTTATTTATCTTAATAAGCTCCTTATCATGCATGTACTTTTCACTTATCATCTGGAATTTCCCTATCCCTAAAGACATAGATAAATTTGGCTCACATCCCTTTCCAGGCTGTGGAAAGTCCAATAATCTCGTCCAGGCTGGGGGTGGGTGAGAGTGAGGGGAATTTGAAGAGGGCTGTTTTAACTGATTTCTTGCCTCTGCTGATTCCTATACTCTGCTCAGGCAATCTCTTTGTGGTTTACACTCACACACTAAATGTGAGGCCCTGCTATGTCAGAGTTTCCTCAAGGCTTGAGAAGATTTGAGAATATAGAAGTTTATTGCAATATAAACAACTTACAACTGAATATTTAATGTCATGTTTTTAAACTCTCCTTTTGACAGTTTGGACTGTAGCCTCTTGACATTTTACCGGGATCTTTTTACACCTTCCCTGACCTACCTTGAACCCATCTACAACTCTCCTCCAAAAAATACCAAAAAAATATTAAGCTATTCAGCCTTATCTGTGTCTCTAATTTGGAGTCTAGGGGCAGAGTGCATAGGTTAAAATTCTGAGACTTCCTCTTAGGCAAGTAAACTCTCTAAGTCTCAGCCTTCTCACTTGTAAAATAAGAATATTGATAGAACCTCCTAGGCTGGGCACAGTGGCTCACGCCTGTAATCCCAGCGCTTTGGGAGGCTGAGGTGGGCAGATAGCTAGAGGTCAGGAGTTCAAGATCAGCCTGACCAATGGCAGATGGCTTGAGGTTAGGAGTGGAGGCCATGGTGAAACCCTGTCTCTACTAAAAATACAAAAATTAGGCAGGTGTTGTGGCAGGCACCTGTAATCTCAGCTGCTTGAGAGGTTGAGGCAGGAGAATCACTTGTACCTGGGAGGCAGAGGTTGCAGTGAGCCGAGATCGCACCATTGCACTCCAGTTTGAGTGACAAAGTGAGACCCTGTCCCCCCACAAAAAAAAGAGAACCTCCTTCACAGGCAAAACACTTAAAAGTACTTAGCTCATCTCCTAGCACACTGAGCAAATGTGAGCTACTGTCATTATCATTGAGAATATTTCATCGGGGCTATAGAGCCTGGAGAACCTGTCTGGACTTCTATTGAGTACCCCTTTCCAGTTCCAGAACACTTACTTACAGGAAGAGTGAGGGTTTGAGATTAGGAGCACACAGTCTGGGGCTGGGCACAGTGGCTCATGCCTGTAATACCAGCACTTTGGGAGACCATTGAGGGTGAAATGCTTGAGCTCAGGAGTTTGAGACAAGCCTGGGCAAAATGGCGAAACCACATCTCTACAAATAATACAAAAACTAGCTGGGTGTGATGGCAGGCACCTGCAGTCCCAGCTACTTGGGAGGCTGAGGTGGGAGGATCACTGAGCTCAGGAGGCAGAGGTTGCAGTGAGCAGTGATTGCGCCACTGCACTCCAGCCTGGGTGACAAAAGTGAGACCCATTTCAAAAAACAAAAGCAAAACCCCAAAAAACACATAGTCTGATGTGGGAACGTCCATCAACTATAACTAGGGTACAAGATATTTATTAGGAATCAACATCTATGGAAGGAATGGGAAGGAAGCAGGACTGGGCTAAAGCAACCAACCATCCTGGTTTGTACGTGACTGAGGGTTTCCTGGGGCAAGGAATGTTCGGTGCTAAAACCAGAAGACTCCTGAGTAAACTGAGAGAGTGGCCACCCTGGCTGAGGAAACTGGTAATAAAGCCTTTGAAGGAGGATCTGGAAAGTGAGGATCTGGATAGTGCATCTCTGTGTCTGTCAAAAGCACCAGTTTGTGCCTCGGTTTCCTCATCTGCAGAGTGGCGATGATAATGGTAAATGCCTGATTGTATTGTTGTGAAGGTTAAATGAGTTGATATATGTAAAATGATTAGAGCAGTGCCCACACAGCAAGCTCCTGAGTATTAGCTATCTTGCCAGATCAAGTGTCCTCCTGTCAGATCCTTGTTCTTTGTCAAACCACCACACTAGTGTTCATCATTACCTCAGTCTGGTTGTAACGCACACCCAGACTGACTGAATTTGGATAAATGCTGGTTTCTTGATTACAGCCAAAAACTGGAGTAAGAGGGTCTTCCAGTTCCCTCTCCCAGATTTTGACTGATTCAGGAGACCTCCCTCCTTGTGCTATCCTAGTTCTATTATTGAATAATGGAAATAATTAAATGAGGAGAAAAGTGACACAGAAGTAAGGGCAGAAGGAATAATTTTATTATTTTATTTTATTTTATTTTATTTTTGAGACAGAGTCTTGCTCTGTTGCCCCGGCTAGAGTGTAGTGGCATGATCTCGGCTCACTGCAAACTCCGCCTCTCCGGTTTCAAGTGATTCTCCTGCCTCAGACTCCCAAGTAGCTGAGACTACAGGCACATGCCAGCATACCCTGATAAGTTTTGTATTTTTTGTAGAAATGGGCTTTCACCATATTGGCCAGGCAGGTCATGAACTCTTGGCCTCAAACAATCCACCCGCCTCGGCCTCCCAAAGTGCTGGGATTACAGGCATGAGCTACTGCACCTGGTCATATTTATTTTTATTTTAAAGATAAGGTCTTGCTCTGTCACCCAGGCTGGAATGCAGTGGCACAAATGTAGCTCACTACAACCTTGAACTCCTAGGCTCAAGCAATCCTTGCATCTCAGCCTCCCAAGTAGCTGGGACTGCAGGCTCACATCATGACACCCAGCTAATTTTTAAAATTTCCTGTAGAGATGTTTTTAGATTTTTTGTAGAGATGAGGTCTTGCTATGTTGCCCAGGGTGGTCTTGAACTCCTGGCCTCAAATGATCCTCCTGCCACAGCCTCCCAAAGTATTGTGAGCCACTGTGCCTAGCTGATTTTTTTTTTTTTTGAGACAGAGTTTTACTCTTGTTGCGCAGGCTGGAGTACAATGGCATGATCTTGGCTCACCACAACTCCTGCCTCCTGGGTTCAAGCGATTCTCCTGCCTCAGGCTTCCAAGTAGCTGGTATTACAGGCATGCACCACCATGCCTGGCTAATTTTGTATTTTTAGTAGAGATGGGGTTTTTCCGTGTTGGTCAGGCTGGTCTTGAACTCCCAACCTCAGGTAATCTGCCCACCTTGGCATCCCAAAGTGCTGGAATTACAGGCATGAGACACCACACCTGGCCTGAATTTTCAGTTAAAAGTAGCTTTCACACACACACACAAATTTAAGCATGAGACTTTGGAAGCCAGTCTGGGATGCTTAAAAGGCAGAGTGACTAAAGATCATTTTTAGCCTGAGTAACTTTTGTGATTATGAAGCTGATGAAATAAATGATCCTCATTCTGACTTCTCTTTTCTCCAAAATAAACCATGTCATGTAATTCTATCAGGTGATCACTGGTTGCTTCTTCCTCCATTCTGAAGAAGCTAAAGCTACTGAAAGTCATGTGAATCACTTTATGAGCAAGAGCAGGAAACAGCACTAGGTTAAAATTTGGAGTGTGACATTTTCAATATGAGAATACTTCCCTCCCCGAAGAGCTGGACACAAATTACTTTTTATAGCAGCCCTTGGCTTTTCATTTAGCCAGGAGGGAAGTATGAGGTAGCACGGTTCCACACCCTTTTACCTGGATGACGTCTCTCTATGTCATTTAAACAGATGCTACTTAGAATAAGGAGGTGGGTTATTTACTCTCTGTTCTCATCACCCGAACTAAAGCAAGCAAGCAAACAAGCCAAGCAAAAGAGCAATCTTAGAAGTCATTTTTCAAAATGCCTAGACCTCTTCTGGCTTGTTCTTCCGTTGAATTCCAAGCATTATTTGTCTAGGTTCCCTTGCCTGAACTGTTGGCACAGAAGGTGCAATTTTATCCTTGAAGCAGGGTGTTCCTCAGGCACTGAGCCAATGCAGTTGGCTCATGCATTTCCTTCCCTACTAAGTTTCTTCAGGGCTTTCTACACGTCAGAAGCCTGTTACGCAATGATTCAGAAGAGGATACAGGAAATATTGTTCCTACTGTGACATTGGCTGTTCACCTCTGTCTAGCCCAAACTGGTTTACTTCACCAAGGAATCCACAGAGTTTTCTTCATTTCAATTCCTTTCTGATTTCACAGTTACCATAATGGAAATCTGAAGTAGAAAGGCCTTCGACCAGGTGCAGTGGGCTTACCCCTGAAATCTTAGCACTTTGGGAGGCCAAAGAGGGAGGATCGCTTGAGCTCAGGAGTGTGAGACCAACCTGGGCAACATAAGGAGACCCCTGTCACTACAAAAAATTTTTAAAAAATAGCTGGGCATGGTGGCACACACCTATGGTCCTAGAAGATGAGAGGCTGAGGTGGGAGGATCATGTAGACCCAGGAAGTTGAGGCGACAGTGAGCTGACATCATGCCACTGCACTCTAGCCTGGGTGACAGAGTAAGACCCTGTCTAAAAAAAAAAAAAAAAAAAAAAGGAAAAGAAAGGCAGAAAAGAAAAGGCATGGTGGCTCACACCTATAATCCCAGCAGTTTGGGAGGTCGAGGTGGGCGGATCACTTGAGCCCAGGAGTTTGAGACCAGCCTAGGCAACATGGCAAAATTTTGTTACTACTAAAAAATAAAAAAATAAAAAAAAATTAGCTGGCCATGGTGGCACACACTTGTAGTCCCAGCCACTCAGGAGACTGAGGTGGGAGGATCACCTGAGCCCAGGAGGTCAAGGCCGCCGTGAGCCATGAGTGCACCACTGCACTCCACCCTGGGCCACAGAGCAAGACCCTATCTCAAAAAAGAAATAATTTAAAGAAGAAAAAAAAGTTAAAAACAAACAAACAAACAAAAAAGTATGTCCATATCTTCTTTGTGGGGAAAGTGATTAGGACTTTTGCAGCTTCTGATGGCAAGCCTGTCATGCAGAGCTGCTTGTCTGATTTCCACTACCCATGCTGTTGAACTTCTTTTGTGCAAGTAGCCCAGCTAAGCCCTGTCCTAAGGACAGGCACATTCATGTATTTCCCTGGTGGAGGTGTTGGTGTGCACCACTGCAACCTTTCTCACTCTCCTGGTTCTTCTCAAGAACCACAGCACACAGTTCCTGTCCTAAAATCTTACCATTTGAGGCACCTGGCCCAGGCTAGGGATGCCTACTCTGCATCTGTTTCCAGGAATCACACAGACGCCTTGATCTCAGAGCCCACCCAACTGTATGAACCATTTCCAGGAAGCCTAAAGATCCTGTTTCTTTGTGTCATAACGAGACACTGAGCCAGAACCGCCTGTCCTTACAGACATCTCCACACAGGCTGAGGGCTCTGATCGGAACAGTAATGGGGCAAAGGGGACCTGCACTGGAAATCTGTGTGCAGAATCGTGGCAGAGGATGGTCTCTGTGCACAAAGCCTACCAGAAACCAGAGGGAGGAGAAGGAGAGAGCTGCAGGTTCAGACTTCCCCCTTCAATCATGCGACTCCAAGATCCTCTTACCAGCTGGAGGGGTGCCCAGCCCAGGCTTCTCATTCAAGGACACAGGAGATAAAATGACTGGGTTGGTCTTTAAGCAAATGATTCACTCACCTTTTTATAGTCGGGAGGACACAGGAAAGTTTTAGTCTTTCCATACATTTTGTATTTTATCCTTATACTCTATTGATTCAAATGAGAAAAATGAAAAAGAAAGCACAATATCTGGGAAAATTCTTTAATATTCTCCAGACTCAAATTTATTTTATGTCCATAAACCAAAATCATCTTATCTCAGAACTGCTTTAGCTTTATAATTAATGCATTTTTAAGGTTTCATATTGACTATACCTGTACCATGAGACTTCTTATATCTTACAAAGACGATTGGATAGAGTTAATATCTTTTTCCCTCACTACCTCTTTTTTTCACTCTCCACTTTCTTTTCTTTTTTTCCCACAGATCTTTTCTTTTTTTCTAAAAAGAAGAAAGAAAAAAAGAAAAAAAAGAATTAAAAAAAAAAGAATGAAGGGGAGGAAGAAAGAGAAAGAGGAAGAGGGAGAGAGAACAGGGGTGTTGCTTTATTGCCCGGGGTAGAATGCAGTCTAAAAATGGGTATGCCTATAATTGTGCTTAATAATAGAGACATGAAAAAAAATGAGGGAAGAAAATAACTAACAAGCAGCCAACCAATATTTCATTTAAACCTGTAAACAGATGTGATGTGGTACTGATAAGAGTGTATATTTTGTGTATTTAAAGTGGAGAGTTCTATAAATGTTAATTAAGTTTATTTGTTCCGGATCTGAGTTCAAATCCTAGATATCATTGTTAACTTTCTGTCTCATCGATCTGTCTAATATTGATGTTGAAGTCTCCCACTATTATTGTGTGGGAGTCTAAGTCTCTTTATAAGTCTTATGTATCTGGGTATTCCTGTATTGGGTGAGTATATATTTAGGATCTTTAGCTCTTCTTGTTGCATTGATCCTTTCATCATTATGTAATATCCTTCTTTGCTTCTTTTGATCTTTGTTGCTTTAAAGCAACTCCTGCTTTTTATGTATTTATTTATTTTTGCTCTCCATTTGGTTGGTAAATTTTTCTCCATCCTTTGTTTTGAGTCTTTGTGTATCCTTGCATGTGAGATGGGTC
>NW_016107432.1:309488-323590 GCF_001604975.1 Cebus imitator
TTTATAATTACCGTCTTTATAATTGGGTTTCTGAGTGGACGTCCAACTTGTTGCTTCCCAGCGCTAAAATCTGAGCAACCACTGCGCAGGACAAAACAGCGGCATTATGATTGATGGTGCTTTTCTGACTCTGCACCAAGAACTGCCACACCAAGGCAGCGGCAAAACTGCCTCGCCGGCCACAAGAGTCACGCTGGCAACCCGTGGGGCTCCTCTGCTGGGAATCTTCTGGTGCGTGAGCAACAAAAATTCATCTGAAAGTGTGGCATCCTCTCGTTCTCTGCACTTTCACTGGGAGCTACAACCCCGAGCTGCTAGTGATCAGCCATCTTGGATCTCTCCTCACTCTCCACTTTCAACATAACCACTGCTAAATGATCTGACAATCGATTTCATATATATAAAAACATGTTGCCTAGTTCCATGTTTTTATGTATATGAAACTCTAGGGTTTAGGGGAAGAAATGTGTATGAAGGTATCCTGGCAAAGGCATGTTGTGTCACTTCCCTCTGGATGTTTTGTAAAACTGGTTGTGAGAAAGTGCAAGAATGAGTAGACACTGCGACAGTGATGGAAACAGGTACTGATGAAGGAATCAACTCCCTGAAAGCCAGTTGTCTTCCAAGTACATCCTGAGTCACATTTCTCCTCCACATCTCCTGCTCTTCCTCCTTATGTAGCTTGCCTTCCTACCACATCCTAGAGATTTGTCTCTTTTCTCATCTAAGTTTCAGCCAGAGATAGGAGGAGTAAACTGAGATCCTCAGATACTTTTTCAACCGTCAAAGTTCCCTGAATGCATCTTTAACTTGGAATCAAACTTAAAGGGCTTACCTGCCTTCCCTGTAAATTCTTTTGGGCCACCTCGGCAGCTTGTGAAATCTCTCCCTCAAAACATTGCCGGGTACCTTTGTCACATTCATTAGGTTTTCCTTTCTTTGTCCTTTGATGAATTTCAAAACATGTACAAGGGTTCACTATACAAGGGGCAAACCATGTTTCCAAAAGACATCATAAAACCAAACCAAAAAAAAAAAAAAAAAAAGAAAATCTTGTACCTACAGAATTCTAAGGCATTTTTTTGTAATTTTTCTAGAGAAGAGATTTTTAAATGCTATATGCAGAACTCAATCTGTGGACATAATATTGCTTTATGATCTTTTATGAACCATAAGCTGGAATTGTTAAAATAAATTCAGGTGGACAGATGCCAAATGACAAAGCTGGGGTGGAAAGTAGTGGTAAAAAGGGATTTTTACTGCTCCATTTACACACAGAAAAACTCCACCCAATAATTCTGCAAAGCAAGCCTAAAATACATTGAATCCTCTGCTGATCTCTAAAATCTTGAGCTTCTTGGTTAAGGTGAGGAAAATATCCTGATTGAAGTCATTAAAATAAACACTGGTACAAGGCCCCAGAGAAATCTGGCAGTGGTACTGCTGAGAAATTTCCTGATTTGTTCCATTTTCCTGAGACTCAATGCTTGTGCTGACATTCTAAATCTACCTGCCAAAGAAGCTCCTGTATTCTGTTAATAGACAAATATTCTGGGGTGGAGGGGAAGAAGACGTGTAAGAAAGAATTCTGGCAAAGGCACACTGTGTCAGCATACATTTTACAGGACAAATTGACTGTTTTAGGCCATACTTTCCTAGCTGTTGAAAAATACCACTATAACAACAACTGTGCAATATTAAAAAATAAAAATAATGCTTCAAAAGTCCACCAGCTTGATCCCAAACTGTTCTGACTGACTTGAATGATGACTAGGTACAGCCAGTGATATCTATTTGTAGATATCAATTTGCATGACTTGATTTGGCCGTACCTGGCCAATAAATGACTTTTAAGTCCTTTAGCCTAATATAAAATCATGAGTGTAGGTATATTGTTCAAGATTTTTGGTTGGAAACAACAGAATCCACTCTTGCTAGTTTGAAAATAAAACGGGCCAGCCACGGTGGCTCACGCCTGTAATTTCAGCACTTTGGGAGGCCGAGGCAGGCAGATCACCTGAGGTCAGGGGTCCGAGACCAGCCTGGTCAACATGGCAAAAACCCATCTCTACAAAAATACAGAAATTAGCCAGGTATGATAGCGGGTGCCTGTAATCCCAGCTACTTGGGAGACTGAGGTGGGAGGATTGCTTGAATCCAGGAGGCGGAGGTTGTAGTGAGCCAAGATAGTGCAACTGTACTCCAGCCTGGGCAACAAAGCAAGACTCTGTCTAAAAAAAAAAAAAAAAAATTAACTGGGTGTGGTGGCTCATGCCTGTAGTCCCAGTTACTTGGTAGGCTAAGGTATGAGAATCACTTGAACCTGGGAGGCAGAGGTTGCAGTTAGCTGCGACTGCACCACTGCACTCCAACCTGGGTGACAGAGTGGGACTCCATCTTGAAAAATTAATTAATTAATTTAAAAAAGTATTAAAAGGTATTAGATATCACATAGATTGTCTGAAAGGGCCAGAGAATCATGTTCTGAGCTACTTGGCAGGAAGTTATATCCAAATTACACTGCTGGACTGTTACAGAAGGGAGTGCCACTGGCATTGGCACAGCGCCTGCACTGACCCTCTGCTGGGGATACCAACACTGGGGCTGGGCCATTTCTGTGCCACTGGCAAGCCCCATATCTTCACTACAAAACAGATTCTGCATGACACCTGCTTTCTCATGGTTTTTTTTTTCTGCATTCAGTCTTGCATGGCTACATTTGATTACAGAAACTAGGTCACATCCTTGCACCTTGGCCACAGATAAGACTAGAATAGAGAGTTCTAGTTTTACCTTGAAAAACAGAACTCAAAATGTAGAAATTCCCTTGATATGGGAAGGGCTTTTAAGAGATGATAAGAAGCCACAAACATAAAAAAGTACCTACTAGGACAGGCATAAAATGATCAGGCCGGCAAACCCTTGCAAAGCAGCATGAGGCCAGTGTTTACAAGGAGACTTCTGTTCATGATTGGAACAGAAAACAACCATAAAAGGATTTTTCTGTAACAAAAGAAAGTCTTGCAGGAAGCACTCAATCTATGATTTTTTTTTTTTCCCCACCAAATGCAAGGAGAGATTCAAGGTCTCTCCCTCTCACCTTAGCTTTGGCAGGTTTTCCCAGAAACTTTACAGACGTTATTAGCATACTGGAAGACAGTCACATCTCCACCTTGACACAGATTTGGAAAAGAGTAGGCAGGAAAAAAAAATTAAAGCAATTTAAATATAGTTCTTAAAATCTTTGTGGTGCCAAGCAAAAGATCTCCATACCAGATTAACCACAGATGGAGGGACTGTGGTCCCTCTATCATCAGTAGGTCCCATCAGTTGGGAGTGCTATGGACCAGCACAAAAGTAGATCAGCACAAGGCACAGAATCAGACCAATATAGGAAGAAATTCTGGGACTGAACTAGGACAGTGACATTACCTTAGCCAAAATTATCTAAGGCAGAAATGTTCAATCGATTTTACCTTACATACCAAGATCTGTGAGTTGGTTGTGGCTACCTCAATTACCTTGTTAAAGACTACCAAGAAAAATGTCCTTCTGTAAACCCATTTTCACATGGTTGATACTTACAATTTTGTATTCTACCTTTTTCCTCATTCATTGAATCAAAAACGTCTTTCCATGTTGTTTAATCTTGTTAGTTATCCCTTTTAACACTTGCATAGTATTCTACCAGCTGATGGACTCTAATTTACTCAACCATTTCTCCATCATTTCATTCTAGGATTAGTTCTAATAATTTGAGAAAGACAAGTGGAATTTTTTAAATGAGTTCTTTCTTTTATTCTATAGAGATTAGCACAGAAATAGTACCTGAGCTCTTCACAGACACCTTGGGCCTGTAGAGATTCTGCAAGTACTTTTAAAGGAAAAGTGGCTTTATAAGAAATCAGGCTCCACATTTTCTTGGAAATTTTAAGCAAAAAGACTTTAGGAAGTCCTGACATATGTTCCCAAGGTGGCAGCTACATTCTACAATAAGATCTCTCTTCCTGAACTGAGTATCTCTAAGATATCCTTGGGGAAAGACCTCAAATGGGGCTGGCTCCCATCTGAAGCTCTGAAAACCACTCACCTTGAAAGCTCAGTCTCCGGAGTCTGGATAATTAGTGGCGAGAATGCAGAAAGCTGCTCAGCCTGTTGCGGGTCTTGAGATAAAACCTCAATTTCCATAATCGTCATAAAGAGCAGAACAGCCTTTCCGCCCCAAAATATATTCAATATGAATTGTGAAGTGTCTTAGGAAGAATTTGCATGCAAGGAACAGAATTCCACTTAGCTCAAATAAAAAGAGGGTTGACTGAAAGGCAGAGGTTATTATGGGGTCACAATAAGCCAGTGCTGGAGATACAGCTGCTGGGCATTATAGGACCAAGAAGGGGATTATGCAGATTTTATTTCTCTCTCTTTCTCTCCTGTGCCTTTCAAGGTACATGGCCTCTCTATTTGACTCTGGGCATCTGTCTGCCCCATCTTTGTGCTCTTTTGCTCGTAGACTGGCTTTTTCTGCTGACTCATGGTTTCTCAGCTTCCCTTCACCGTGGCTAGCATGAGGTTTCAGCCTGCTGTGGCAGGCCAATGGGCATGACCTTGCAGCTTGGCTCCACACAGCTAAATGACTCAGCCTCTTTGTCCCTATTCCAAATTCCTGGGAGAAAATTCAAGCAACCCGGCTTGAGTCAGATGTCTACTCCTGGGTCAGTAACCGAAACTGGTGGGGCACAGTCATATGGCAGGTAGTACTCTCCGTTTTAAGTTAGGAGTAGGGCTGAGTCTCCAAGGCAGCATATGGATAGGGAGGAGCGAATGTTTGACATCTCTGAAGCAGATGTGGGGCTGAGAGAGGCATGCATGGTTGTGATTAAAAAAAAAAAAAAAAAAAAAAAAAAAAAAACGAAGAAAAAGAAAAAGAAAAAAGCATGGGGTTTGGAGAGAAAAAAAATCTGCCATTTCTTAGTCATAAAACGATAGACAACTTTCCTAGTTTTCCAAAGACTCGTGTCCTTAATATATAACCTGAACAAAATGACCTGCCAGCTCTCAAGATCTATTACTGCTACTTTCATTTTAGGAATCTCATAATGTAAGGAATGACCAACTCTAACATCAACAATATGGCAGGTCTTTATGAACAAACATTGAAAAAATTGTCTTTGTAATAAGTCCAGTGGTGTAATATTACCAACATTACCATTCCTGTAAACATTTTTGGAAGGCTGCTAACAAGTGCTAACAATGTTGAAGTCCCCCACTAGGCATTCAGCAAATGTTTCTTGCTTAGAGGGGAATTCTGAAGGAGGAGGAAAACAGACCTTGCTCTGAGGTTTGCCTGTCAAGGTGTTAGAGGCTTGAAAAAGTAATATGTTGAATAGATGCCTCCATTTCAACAGAAGATTCACTCAGTTCTAATGCTGATGGTGAGCAATGCTCTAAAATGCATTATTGGTAAACCGCCCACTGTGAATAAAGAAAAAAGACTATGTTAATTGAAATTTATTTCTATGTATTCCAAATTAATACCGCTATCCTGCAGTGTATGAAACTGAGGCATTCCTGTAAAGTTGCCTGCAAAGCAAAGTTAATTTTTCCCCATTGAAATCCACTGTGGCATTCAACACTTAGTATGTTCCTATGAAGAAAGGAAGGACCTAAAGGGAAACACTTAGAAAAATAAAAATTATCCTGGTGAGGATCTTAATTTCTCAACCTACTCAAGTTCCTTTAAAAAATCTGAGTACCCAGCTGGATGTGGTGGCTCACACCTATAATCCCAGCACTTTGGGAGGCCAAGGTGGGAGGATCATAATGTGAGGAGTTCAAGACCAGCCTAGCCAACATGGTGAAATCCAGTCTCTACTAAAAATACAAAAATTGGCTGGGTGTAGTGGCACACACCTGTAGTGCCAGCTACCCAGGAAGCTGAGGCAGGAGAATCACTTGAACTCGGGAAGTGAGGATTGCAGGGAGCCGAGACGGCGCCACAGCACTCCAGTCCGGGCAACAGAGTGAGACTCTGTCTCAAAATAAATAAATAAATCCGAGCACCCACACAAACATATGTTTGATAGCAAGTAAATATGTCTCTGGAATTACCCCAGTCCACCTCCAAGTTCCCAGTTGGGCCTCTAGGTCTTCCTATACCCAAGTCCTCACTCGGTTGCATATCTCATCTCTCATCATTTCCCTCCTCTTCTTTTCATATATAAATGTAAAAATCATACTTCTGGCCTTGAGTTGAAGAGTTCAATTCGATTTAATTGAGTACATTAATTCATTTATAGCAGAAGAGAAAGACCTGAGTTGTAGGTAATCCAACTTCTTCAAACAGGATGCTCCTTAGGCCAGGCATAGTGGATCATACCTGTAATCTCAGCATGTCGGGAGGCTGAGACAGGAGGATCACTTCAGGCCAAGAGTTAGACCAGCCTGAGCAATAGAGTGAGACACTCCCCCACCTCTTCAAAAAAGTTTTAAAAATTAGCTGGGCATGGTGGCATGAATCCTAGTTCCAGCCACTTGAAAGGCTGAAGCAGCATTTCTTCAGCCCAGGAATTTAAGGTTGCAGTGAGCTATGATCATGCCACTGCCCTCTAGCATGCGTAATAGAGCAAGAAAAAAAAAGTATAGCCCTGTGTACTCTGTGGTGCTAGGAGAAGCTGACTTTTTTCTTGTCCATCCTAGAGAGCTCCTCCTAACAGCCCCAGGCCCTGGGCAGGGCAGACTTTATTGCCACATGCTAGGCCTGATTGTTACTGGGAAAATATTGGAATTTTTGTTTTCCTTCTTTAATTTTAAAATAGTAGATATTTTCCTTTGACATATAAAATCTGTACTCCTTTTTCCCCCCAGATGGAATATCTTACTGCTTTTTCTTCTGATTATAAAAGCAATTCATGGCCGGGCGTGGTGGCTCACGCCTGTAATCCAAGCACTTTGGAGGCCAAGGCAGGCAGATCACCTGAGGTCAGGAGTTCCAGACCAGCCTGACCAACATGGTGAAACTCCATCTCTACTAAATACAAAAAATTAGCCAGGTGTGGTGGTGCACGCCTGTAATCCCAGCTACTTGGGAGACTGAGGCAGGAGAATTGCTTGAACCCAGGAGGCGAAAGTTGCAGTGAGCTGAGATTGTGCCGTTGCCCTCCAGCCTGTGCAACAAGAGCAAAACTCCATCTAAAAAAAAAATTCAACAATATGAAAATGGATCAAGCGGAAGGTGAAAACTTCCCATAATTCCATTCCGAGAGGCCACAATTATTAGTTGTATATGTTTTTTTCATATCAGGTGGGTAATATGCTGATGCTGTAACAATTCGAGGATGGCACATCTCACAGATGTGCATGATTACCCAATCGTCATGTTCGTGAACCACAAAAGGATCTATATGTATTCTTTCAGATGCATATTAAACACACACACATGCAAATATATATAGATGTATGTGTATACATATATGTATGTACTCCAAATATACTCTTTATATTACGTAATATATACTCTATATGTTTAACAAAAATGCGTCATATTATCCACTCTTTTCTGTGCCTTGCTTTTTTTTTTCTTTTTGAGACAGAGTCTAGCTCTGTCGCCAGGTGCCAGGCTGGAGTGCAGTGGCGCGATCTAACCTGGGAGGTTCAAGCAATTCTCCTGCCTCAGCCTCCCGAGAAGCTGGGACTACAGACACACGCCACTATGCCCAGCTAATTTTTGTATTTTTAGTAGAGACAGGGTTTCACCATGTTACGCAGGCTGATCTCAAACTCCTGACCTCAAGTGATCCACTTGCCTCTATCTCCCAAAGTGCTGGGATTACAGGCATGAGTTACTGTGCCTGGCTTTGTTTTTTTTCTCTACAACTTGTCATATACATCTTGCATACTGATCCATCTCATTCTTCATGTATATATACATATATATATATATATATATACACACACATACATATATATGTGTATATATATATATGTTTTTGAGACAGAGTTTTGCTCTTGTTGCCCAGGCTGGAGTATAATGGCACAATCTCAGCTCACCGAAACGTCCATCTCCTGGGTTCAAGTGATTCTCCTGCCTCAGCCTCCCCAGTAGCTGGGATTACAGGCATGTGCCACCACACCAGCTAATTTTGTATTTTTAGTAGAGACAGGGTTTCTCCATGTTGGTCAGGCCAGTCTCCAACTGCCAACCTCAAGTGATCCACCTCCCTTGGCCTCCCAAAGTGCTGGGATTACAGGTATAAGTCACCACACCCAGCCTTCATTCTTGATAATTTTTATAATAGTCTCTCAGTATTCTTTTGTACTATAATCTCTACCCTCCACTGAAGGGCATGTATAATGTTCTAAGTTTTTCTTAAATACTAAAATACTGCAATAAACATATATGTACATATATGCCAGTGCATGTTCTGATTATTTCCTTAGGATAAATTCACATATATAAAATAACTGGTTTAAAGCTTATGCATATTTAAAATACTAAAACATAATGTCCAATAGTACACCAAAAGTCATATCACCTTCCTCTCTTAGCAAGTTTCCTTCAATTACCTTTATTTTTCATTGTTGCCAATCTGAGAGTTCAAAAAAAGTTAGTACCTCACATTATTGTGCTAATTTGCATGTCTTTGAATATTAGTGAAGATGAGTAACTTTTCAAGTGTTTGTCAGCCATTTGGTTTTCTTCTTCTACAAATTGTTTGAAATTATGTGTCTGTACTACTCAATCTGTTTAATCCCCCCATCCCATATATAGGCACATTTGATTGAGAGTATCAGGGCAGGTATGTGACAGGAGCTGGGCCATTAAATTTGCTCTCCTAGGAATCTGGGTTGGAGAGTAGGGCACCTCTAGTTTGCTGCATTTAAGCCAGGAAATCATGCAGTGCTGTCTGGGTCAACCATTTTTTATCATGTGCACGATAAAGAAGAGAAAGTAGGTCTGCAGAATGAAAAGAAACAGGGATACCTTGGAAGCAGAAGAGATAAGGGCTTGTGGCCTTGATCATGTCTTTTCTCCTGGCCTGTGAGAAGGTTCTATAACCTTAAGCTAGTTTGATTGGATTTCTGTTCAGATAAGCAGTATCACAATTTTTCTCCATAGGAATATTAGGCTGAGGAGGGAGGAGATGGTTTTGAAAGAATATTCTGATCTTTATTTTCCTCTCTCCTCGTTCCTAAGAAGCCCAAATAAACCCCAAGAAATCTGTGATTCCCAAGCTTTGAGGGAAGCTGAAGCAAAAAATTGCACAATGGATAAAACACATCTTCACTGTACTAGTCCTTCAACTTGTTCTTCTAGGATTCCCCCATCTGATCAGTTGCCACTCAGTTCTCTGTCAGCCAGATGTCAGTACTACAGTGTTACCACAGTAATGGCTCTGTTTATTGACCACTCACTATGTACATGCTAAGCGCTTTGCGTACATTAATTATTTAACCAAAGTGCATATATTATTGCTCAATTTGACAAAAGAGGAAATGATGGCTTAGTTTATTAAGTTTCTCAAAAACACTCAGAAAGCAGAGGAGCAGGTTTTCAGTTTCTGCTGTCTGATTCTGCTATACTTCTTGCTCCAGGCAAGAAGTCCTTGGTGACTACAGCCCAGAACTTAGGACACACTGGCTTCTAGGGCAGAATTGTGGTCTCCAAGATCATGGCTCCAGGCCCCCTCTGACTGCCACCTTCAGATTCTTGTCTTTCTTAGAACAGGAAGTGCACTGATAACCTAGAAGCTAGCACATATCTGGCCACAGGCAGCACAGCCTCGTTGCCTATGTCCAGCATGAGGTTTATCCAGGACCCGTTGTTGAATAAGCAAGCTCTAAAGGTTGTGTGAGCTATGTCCTGAAGATGGGCTGGGCTTAACAAAGGTGTCCTCACTTTCCTCTCTATGCTGGACTTCCCTTAGACACAGGCTTCCCACTCACTCTGTGGTCTATGTCCTCTATAATAAAGATAGCCAACACTTACGTAGAGTTGGTCATTCAAAGCCCTCCACGTATACTAGCTCATTTGCTCCTCATATCAGCCCTTAGAGTTAGATACCATTAGCATTGCTGTTTGGGAGGCCAAGTCAGGATAATTGCTTGAGGCTAGGAGTTTGAATCCCACCTGGGGAATATAGTGTGACCCTGTTTCTACAAAAAATTAAAAAATTAGCTGGGCATGGTGGCATGTGCCTGCAGTTCCAGTTACTTGGGAGGCCTAGACGGGAAGATCACTTGAGCCTAGGAGTTTGAGGCTGCAGTGAGCTATGATAGTGCCACTGCACTCCAGCCTGGATGATATGGATGATAGAGTGACACTCTGTTTCTGAATAAAAAAGTAAATGCATAAATAAATAACCATCCCTGTTTCAATGGAGGCATAGACAGGTTAAGTGACATGCTTAAGGTGACACAGCTAGTGAACAGCAGCCAGGATTTCAACCCAAGTATCAGATACTCCCTTGAGTAGCTGATGAACTCTAAGACCTTGCTCCTCAGAAAAATGCACGTATTTGTGATTTTGTATAGTGTCAGGGTTTCATCTCAAGGAATCCTCCTATGGTAGATCAAGCACTTTTCACAGGAGGGCTCAGAAAACTCAGATGTCCTCAGGGGCCAGGTAGGAATGTTAATGAGTGAAGGGGGCTAGACGTGAAGAAAGACAGTGGGCCTGCAAAGTTTTCTCTTCACAAAAGCACTCTGATGAGAACAACCAACCAAAGCAAATCCCCGGGACTGGACCAAGAAAACTCACTTGTAGGCTGACCTCAATCAGGTATTATACAATCAGTTTGCACTTCTGCTAGAACACAGCATAGGCCCTTATTTGCTGTAGACTCCCAACAGGGCTGTCTGGTGATCCTAATATTCTGGTGTGTTGAACTGCTCTCCCAGCTCAGGGTGGACCTGCAGCTCATTCCAGGCAGACTCTCCTGCTAGAGGTCTAGACTTGATCCCCACTTGACTTTCACCAAACTTCTGGGTATCCAGGACCCCAGCTACTCTTCCTCAGGCTTCTGACGGGCTAAGGATATTTTGAAGGTGAAGTTGCTTAGGTTGCATAAAGCAAATGGTGTTACTCCTGCAGGCAGTCATGAGCATGGGGAGGGGATAGTTGGCTCTCAGAGACTCTGGATTTGGGCAATGGCAGTACCCAGCTCCCAGATGGCTCCTGGACTCTGGAAGATGGCCCACTGTAGCTGAGATGTGCCTGGTTTCTGTCTTCTGGCCTCTTCAGCCCAGCCCTCTCTTTTTTGATCCCCTAATCTCCCTCCTGTCTTTGTTCTTCCCTACACCCACTCTCAGGAAGTTAGAAATATTTTTCTAGTCCTGTGAAACCTGCCCTTTCTCACTGCTGCTATTTTTTCTCAGTGGCACTTGCTCCATTTTGTTATTACTGCCTCAAAGCACTTGGCATAATTTGCTTAATAGGTTTAGGCTTTTGGGAAACAAAAAAGCTAGAAACCATTTCTGCTTTCCACTTGGTAATGTTCCTCCTCTGAAGCAATAAATCACGTGCTCGAATGTGATGCAAGGATTACCTGCTCGAATGGAAGGCAGTGGGGGAGAAAAAGAAGGGTGGAAATACTGTGAGAGAAAAGTTACCATTAATTATTAAAAGTATTATTCTACCACGTACCCATCTTAAGACGTTTTTACACTTTTTTCTTTTTTTTAAATGCTTTTTTTCTTTTAAATTATATAGCTTTATTTGACAAATTATAATTGTATATAATGATGGGATTATGTTATGATATAGGTATATAACGTGGAATCACGACAGTAAGCTAATTAACATATCTACCACCTTAAATACTTATCATTTATTTCTCCTAACTACAACTTCGTACCCAAGACCCCTTTACATTCTTTTTACTTTATTTATTTATTTGGGACAGGGTCTTGCTCCATCACTCATGCTGGAGTGCAATGATGTGCTCATGGGTCACTCAGCCTTGACATCCCGGGCTCTAATGATCCTCTCATCTCATCCTCCCCAGTAGCTGGGACCACAGGCGTGTGCTACCATGCCCAGTTAATTTTTGTACTTTTGGTAGAAACAGGGTTTTGCCATGTTGCCCAGGCTGATTTTGAATTCCTGGGCTCAGGCTATCCTCCTGCCTTGGCCTCCCAAAGCACTAGCATTATAGGGGTGACCACCGTACCCAGTCCCCTTTATATTCTTGACGACCCCAAAAAGCTTGTTTATGTGGGCTATGTGTATTGATGTTTATTGTTTTAGAAATTAAGATGGATAAATCTTTAACTTATTTACTAATTCATTTAAAAATAACAATAAACCCATGACATGTTAACAAGAATTACTTTTAAAAAACTTATGTATTCTAAAGCAAATAAACAAACAAAAAAGGTTCACTTAGAATAATGGCATCATGTATGTTTCTGCAAGTCTTTTTAATGTCCAGCATAAGAGAAGACAGTTGGATTCACATATGTGGTTTTGTACTCAATGTGTTGTAATATCACATATCACGTGGCTACTGGAAAACCCCATACACTGGTGAGCAAAAGAGAGTGAAAGACACAAATGACATGTTAGTATTTGCTGAAAATACCTTTACCCAGATAAAGGATCACACCTTGATAACTATTCTTTCAGATCATGATGTATACACAGAGTCTAGAATGCTAGTCCTGGCAGGAAACATACACAGTCATCATCTTAAGGAGGCAATGCATAGTCAAGGGCACTGATTTTGGAAGCAGACACTTCCAGGTTTGAAGCTCAGCTCCTCAACTTCCTGTAGAGTGGCCTTGGGAAGGTCACTGAACTTTCCCAAATTCCAGATCTCCTACCTACAAATGGAAAATAGTACTTACCTTACTGAGTTTTTGAAAGGTAATGTAGTATTTTCCAAACTTCCTTAGTCATCACATTTGCCAAATCTGTATAGGACCTATACTGTTATCCTCTTGGTGTTTTCCTTTTGCTCACTTTTTAAACTTCAATAAATATTTTAAAAGGAAATTTTATATCACTGTTATAAGTGCAAAACTACTTGCCCTAAATTGAAGATGTAATGAAAATTAAAGTGTTAAGCCTAAGGCCTGCTCTCCTTTTATAACAAAAGGAAGTAAGTTGATGCTAGGAAGTCATTCAGGACCTGCACCAAAGGGAGACTCTCTGCCAGATGTAATTAGGAGTCAGAAGTTTGAAGTAGGAACAGCTTTCCCAATATGTGATGCAATTTGATTTCTGCCTAGCCCACGTACCACTAAGCCATCAACTACCTGAAGCCATTTCCGGTATCACCCTACACTTAGGAGACAGTGAGATCATGCATGTAAGCACTTAGCTCAATACCTGGCACACTGGAAGGACTCTGCCATGTAGCTTTTCTTATGTTTTCTAATTCTTCTTTTTCTTTTCCCACAGGGGTTAAATGAGTCACCTAAGTGCGCAGTTATTAGGTGAACTATGACTATAATGTGTGTCTTATATCCCCTTGTGGGTAAGAGCATGGACTCTAGAACTCGGCTTTGCCACTTTAGAGCTGTGTGACCTTGGGCAAGGGACTTGACCTGTCTGTGTCTCAGGTTTCTCATCAGTAAAAAAAATTATTGTTTACGCGGGATCCCACCATGGCCCAGGTGTGTCCTCAGTTTATCCTAATAAAAATCCTTATGTGGTCATAGTGTTAATCCCATTTTACTATTGAATTTGTGCCTAAGTCACACAGTCTGAAATGGATCAGAGTTAGGACTATTACTTTCTTTTTTTTTTTGAGACAGTCTCGCTCTGTCACCCAGGCAAAAACCCGCAATTACTTTTGCACCAACCTAACAGATAAAAGAATTTGCAATTGTGTTTTTTACACATGAACAAGATCCTGAATGTTCTTGATAATCTTTAGGAAGAGTCAGATACTGATCTGGCTTGAGTAGTTAACAGGTAATCCTGTCTTGGGCTGTATTGTACTAGGTGACCTCTCGAAATCACTGGCAAATACATGGTTCTAATTACTCTGTGATCTACCGAATTGACTCAAAATAATGACCATATCCAAAATTATGAAAACTGAAAATTCAGCCAGCATCATATCTACAACAGAAGCTACTTTTTTTTTTTTTTTTTTTTT
>NW_016107432.1:323700-326781 GCF_001604975.1 Cebus imitator
ATTCTCCTGCCTCAACCTCCCGAGAAGCTGGGATTACAGGTATTTGCCACCATACCTGGCTAATTTTGTATTTTTAGTAGAGATGGGGTTTCTCCATGTTGGCCATGTTGGTTCTCGAACTCCCAACCTCAGGTGATCCGCCTGCCTCAGCCTCCTACAGTGCTGGGATTACAGGCGTGAGCCACCGCACCTGGAAACAATAAATTTTATTAGGTTGGTTCAAAAGTAATTGCAGGTTTTGCCATATTTCCACCACATATTGCCAATCTAGGCTGTAACTCACCCATTTAAGCAGGATTAAAGTGAGGCACACCCTAAAACCCAACTGCACTGATTGGGAACTTTAGACATTACCTGAGTTCCCTCTTTTGCACTCTCTCTAGTGTTATTTGTATACATTTCTTCTCCATTAGACTATAAGCATAAGGGAGGCTTCTTCATCTTGCTAGACTCCATGTTGTCAAACAGTGTCTTAGACATAGCAGACTCTTAGTGCATGGTTGTTTAAACAAGAAAGACTACTCTAGGTGTTCAAAATAGTTTTTGTGCACACCTCAATCTCATCTTTTATGTCACCATCATATTCTAAAATAAACTGCCAACACATGGGTGTAATGAACCCGATCACTATTATCTTCTGTTGTTACCTAAAAGACACCACAGGTTTCAGAGGTTAGAAATCAGGCCATAATCCTGACAGTCACTGCTCCTGCATTGCTTGCTTATCAGAGAGCATTCGACTGGGCTGGCTGATTTTCTTTTCAGTGAATACCCATGACCTTTCTTTCAGCAGGGCTGTGAATTTTTAAACTTACAACTGTGCATGACCCAAACAGTAAATGATGAGCTTCCAATTAGAATTGGAATGTCAGCTGGAGAATGGCTGGGAATATTAGGTTGACAATTTTGAGTCTCAACTCCCATTCTTCGTGTAAGAGGCCTTTGAAACACAATCGAAAATAATAAAAATTTCCTAGAAAGGCAGTCAGAGGTGAGAATTAAACTCCTCAGCCAGGAGTAAGACAAAATTGATTAAAGATCATTGGCAGCATTCTGCTTGGGCATGTATATGGTGGTGGGGGGAGAGGCAGTTGTCTCAGAAACTGGACCCCAGCAGCTGTAATTGGCCACTTGGCAATCTAATAGGCAATGCACTCTTGGGATTATTCCACTTCTTCAGGCTTGGGGAGATTTTGGAGTTTTCCTTAGCATGATAATAATTGACATCGCTTACTAAGTGTTTGCTACGCAGTAGACGGTATTGTATGGTGTACTGGCTTTTAGTTTCCAGATTGTTGGTAACTTGGATGACTTTTTTCTCCGACAAAAACATTATATTCTATTTTTCCAAATTATTATGATAAATGGGACTTTCCAAAAAGAATTTTCAAGCCGGGCGCAGTGGCTCACACCTGTAATCCTAGCACTTTGGGAGACCAAGGCGGGCGGATCACCTGAGGTCAAGAGTTTGAAACCAGCCTGACCAACATGGTGAAACTCTGTCTCTACTAAAAATACAAAAATTAGCCAGGTGTGGTGGCGCATGCCTCTAATCCCAGCTACTCAAGAGGCTGAGGCAGGCAAATAGCTTGAACCCAGGAGGCAAAAGTTGCAGTTAACCAAGATCGCACCATTGCACTCCAGCCTGGGCAACAGAGCAAGATTCTATCTTAAAAAAAAAAAAAAGAAGAAAATTCTTTTTCTTTTCTTTTTATTTATTTATTTTAAAGATGGGGTTTCACCATGATGACCAGGCTGGTCTTGAACTCCTGAACTCAGGTGATCCACCCACCTCAGCCTCCTAAAGTGCTAGGATTACAGGCGTGAGCCACTGCACCCAGCTCAAGAAAAAGAATTTTCAGACAAACTTGTAAGATAGAGTAAGCTTCTTTAAAGGTAGGAATGTCTTATTCCCACCCACTCCATGACCCCACTGCTCAGAGGCAAAACTTTACTAGGAGTGTGAACTATCTTCTTTAAGTACAAGATGGGGACAATTTCTTGTATTCATCTGGCCGTAATGAATAACAAACTGTGGGACACAAGTTTCAGATGAAATCTAGCAATTTCTTGAGTACTCTATAAAGCCCTAACGTTAACACAAGCCCTGCCCAATAATCAGTCCCAAGGTGATGCTTGTTATCAGTGGTTGGGGTTAGAAAAGCTGCTCCTGGGGCAGGAGCTGTGCCTCTTTTTTCATTCACACCGCGCACCTGGTGAACCCTTATAACAATGGGCTTGCAGAAGAAGCCCAAAATATTGGGGAAGTGCAGGCATCATCTCATTCTCTCAAAAAGCCTCATCAGAGAAGGTTCGTGGTGGCATCATGGAACCACAGGACAAAAGGCCCAAGAGGGAACGAGAGCCTGACACAGACAGTGACACCAATTCTGAGTCAGGCATGGACTTAAGCGAGACAATGGAACTGACACCTACAGGAGAAGGTGTGAAGGAATTCTAAAACTAAATGAGGAGGTGGGGCTAGGGACAAACTTCAGGGGCTTGAGGTTCCCCACCAATGGGGAGATAGTGTGTTAAGCTTTTCATTATTTATCAAATGTTTACTGTTTATACCTGGCACTCTGCAGTAAATGCATGGTCCAAAGTATTTCGTGTAAATTAACTTTCCAAACAACTGAAACTTAAAATTATCTTAAATACCTTCTATGGGATATTTTCTAATATCATGTTTGTCACACATTTTCTGAACTGCACACTAAACATAGTTTGTGCTTTTCTTGATGACTCATGGTCACTGTTGTGCTTCTTACTTAGGGTTGCCAGATAAAATACAGGACACCAGTAAAATCTGGATTTCAGCTAAATACATGCAATATTTGTGACTTTAAAAAAAATAGAGATAGGGTCTCATTATATTGCCCAGGCTAGTCTCAAACTCCTGACACAAGCAGCCCTCTCGCTTCAGTCTCCCAAAGCGTTGGGGTTACAGGTATGAACCACTGCCTCTAGCCTGTGACATATTTATACTAACAAATTATTCCTTGTTTATATGAAATTCAAACTGAATTTGAATTTGGGCATCTTATATTTTTATTTGTTAAATCTGGCAACCCTACCACT
>NW_016107432.1:328291-330159 GCF_001604975.1 Cebus imitator
TCACCATGTTGACCAGGATGGTCTCGATCTGTTGACCTCGTGATCCACCCGCCTCGGCCTCCCAAAGTGCTGGGATTACAGGTGTGAGCCACCGCACCCAGCCCAACAATAGGTAATCTTGTCTTGGGCTGGGCTGTACTAGGTGACCTCTTGAAATCACTGGCAAATATATGGTTCTGATTAAACTGTGATCTACCCAATTGACTCAAAATAATGACCATATCCAAAATTATGAAAACTGAAAATTCAGCCAGCATCATATCTACAACAGAAAGTACTTTGTGTTCCAAATATGGTGCTTAGATGAGGTTTGGGCCAGCCTGAAAAATTTTATGCAAAAGGAATTACAATGTCTATTCTTCCCTAACCACACTCATTTACACAATGATTAAACAATTTTTCTGCCCTAGACAATCCTTGTTCTGAATATAGATTTGAAATGCCTCCTGAATTAGAACTGCTGTTCCTAATGCTGAGCCTATGATTCTTCAAATTCAGCATGAAGTCAGCGAACACCTCCCTACACCTTATATATTTGCATTATCTTTATTTGACATCAGAAAAAGTTGTTTGAAAATGATTTAACATATGCAGACGATCTTCAGGCTCAGGATGATGAGGTCTTGTGTAACCCAGCTATGTCTACTTTTACTGGCTTTAGTCAAAGAATGACTCATCAGAATCAGATCCTGGAGAATATTTTGGGAGGTGTTAGGAAAGTCTAATACCAAGCAAGACCAGTATCTTGGTAAAATAGTTTAATTTTCTTCAGAGGCTTCTGAGATTGTACAAATCAGAAAATACTTGCTAAGTCATGGTAAAACTATTCTAAATATGTCAAGCCTTTAAAACTTGTTGCAGGCTTTTTAGTTACAAAAAGAGCCATTCTGGCCTGCGTAGGTCACTTCGAGCCATTAGCTATATTATATATTTAGATTCATGTGGCCTGATTCAACTTATTAATGTGTTAAATATAGTTTTCTTTTTCCTATTTCTTCTTTCCTTTTTAATTATTTTTTAAAATTTTTTTTGTAGATATGGGGGTCTTGCTAAATTGCCCAGGCTGGTCCCGAATTCCTGCCCCACTCCCTGCCTTGGCCTCCCAAAGTGCCGGGACTACAGGTATGAGCCATTGCCCTCAGCACTTTTTCCTCTTTATTACTTCCTCCTCCCCACCCCCTATCTTAAGATCTGCTTTCTTTTTCCTCTTGATCAACAAAATAAGTTCATTTCTCAAGTATATTGTGGTAGCTCACACTTGTAATCCCAGCACTTTGGGAAACTGAGGTGGGGGGATGGCTTCAGGCCTGGAGTTCAATATCAACCTGGCAATGTACTGAAACCCTGTCTCTATAAAAAATTTTAAAATTAGCTGGACATGGTAGTGCAAGGTTGTAATCCTAGCTACTTGGGAGGCTGAGGCAGGAGGATCACTTGAGTCCAGGAGGTCAAGGCAGCAGTGAGCCTTGACTGTATCACTGCACTCGAGCCTAGGTGACAGAGGAAGTCCCTGTCTATAAAAAAATAAAAGTAAAGGCTGGGTGCGGTGGCTCACGCCTGTAATCCAGCACTTTGCGAGGCCAAGGCAGGTGGATCACAAGGTCAGGAGTTTGAGAGTAGCCTGACCAACATGGTGAAACCCCATCTCTACTAAAAATACAAAATATTAGTCAGGCGTGGTGGCACACACCTGTAATCCCAGCTACTCAGGAGGCTGAGGCAGGAGAATCGCTTGTACCCAGAAGGCAGAGGTTGCAGTGAGCCGAGATTGCGCCACTGCACTCCAGCCTGGGTGACAAAGTGGGACTCTGTCCCCCACCCCCCCAAAAAATAAAATAACTAAATACAAGTAAAACATACTATGTCAT
>NW_016107432.1:330929-333988 GCF_001604975.1 Cebus imitator
ATATATATATATATATATATATATATATATAGGTAATCAGGCAAAAAGTGTGGAGCACAGAGCCTGAGAAAAGACACAGGTGAATAGGGAAGGGTCTCCCTTGTCAGTTTAGTTTCTGAAATAGCCTCCTGAGTCATTGGTAGAAGGGGAGGCACCCCAGCCCTGTCACTGTTTAATCTTGATAGCCTTTTGCAAATATGCTATGCAGTGGTGACGGCACAGGCAGCTATTGTGACTAAACTGTCAAGTTTACTAGATATCCCCCACCACCTTTAAGTACAACAAGACTTTGCTGGCGGGGTGCGGTGGCTCAGCCTGTAATGCTAGCACTTCCTGAGGCCAAAGTGGGAGGATCGCTTGAGGCCAGGAGTTTGAGACCATCCTGGGCAACTTAGTGAGATCCCTGTCTCCACAATTAAACAAAACACGTTCCTCATTTTCTAGGCAGTCTGGTATATTTCAGATGATAGCCTGATAACCACAGTCACCTCTGTATTAGTTTCTTACAGCTGCCATAACAAAGTACCTCAAACTGGATGGCTTAAACTACAGAAATTTATTGTATCACAGTCTAAGGAATGGAACTCTGAGAAGGTATTTTCAGGGTTCTGAGGACTGTGAGGGAGAACAACTTTCCTAGCTTCTGGTGGTTTGCTGGCAATCTTTCGCATTCCTTGACTTGTAGAAGCATCACCCTAACCTGTTTTCATGTTAATGTTCATGTGGGTCAAAATTCCCTTGGATCCATGCCTGGGTCCAAATTCCCACTCTGACCTACTCTCCCCTTCACCCTGGACTTTTTTTTCTTTGAGACAAGGTCTGGCTGTGTCACCCAGACTGGAGTGCAGTGGTGATTACGGCTCACTGTAGCGTCGACCTTCTGGGCTCAAGCAATACTTTCACCTCAGCCACCCAAGAAGCTGTGACCACAGGTGTCCACCACCATGCCTAGTTAATTTTTTTATTTTTGTAGTGATGAGGTCTCTTATTATTGCCCAGGCTAGCCCCAATCTCCTGGCCCCAAGTGATCCTCCCACCTTGGCCTCCCAAAGTCCTGTGATTACAGGTTTGAGCCACCTCACCTGGCCCAAATTTCTCTTTTTTGTAAGAATACCAGTCATATTGGATTAGGGACTCATCCTACTACATTTAGCTAATTATGTTTGAAATAACCCTATTTCTTTTTTTCTTTTTTAAATAAAGACAGGGTTTCATCATGTTGGTCAGGCTGGTCTTGAACTCCCGACCTCAGGTGATCCACCCCCCCTTGGCCTCCAAAGCGCTTGGATTACAGGCATGAGCCACCACGCCTGGCCTGAAATAACCCTATTTCTAAATAAAGTCATATTTTAAGGTACTGGAGGTTAGGACTTCATATGAATTTCGAGGGAACACAATTCTCTCAAACATAAGGAATTTAACTCACAATATCCCATTTCCAATGTAGGTTTTTTAACTTAAGAGCAAATCTTAATTTCAGAAAATATTACCAAGAACATAAATGTTTTATCTGATTTCCATGGGTTAACGAATCTTTTTCTACCCATTTACATAAATTATATATGTTCTGTTAATTTTGCACTATTATGAATTTCATAGTGTTTAGAATTTAGTAGAAATTTACCTAGTAGGTGTCTTAGTTAAGCTGCTATTTCATTAAATGCTTATCTTTTTCAAAAGATTTTCCAAATGTAGGAAATGTAGGATATTTCCAAATATCCTAGATTAAAATTAGCCGGGCTTAGTTGTTGATACTGCGATCAGGACTGCTGATCTCTGAAGCACTGGACAATTCTATAAAACAAAAATATATTGAACTACTTCCAAATATGGTTTTAAAATAATAGACAAAATGACTATAAAACATCTGTTACTGAATAAATGACAAGAATAAATGAGCATTGAAAATCAGTATTTACATTGGAAATTGGTATTTATCTATTTGACAGTTGGCATTCATAAAATTGTTTCGTATTGGACTGGTGTTAGTTTCTACTCCTCTCTCTCTCTCTCTCTTTCTGCTCCCTCCACCCCCTCTTTTTGAGACAGTGTCATTCTGTTGCCCAGGCTGGAATGCAGTGGCGCCATCTCAGCTCACCACAATCTCCGCCTCCCGAGTTCAAGCGATTCTCCTGCCTCAGCCTCCCAAGTAGCTGGGATTACAGGCGCACGCCACCACACCCGGCTACGTTTTGCATTTTTAGTAGAGACGGTGGTTTCACCATTTTGACAAGGTTGGTCTGGAACTCTTGACCTCAGGAGATCCGCCTGCGTCGGCCTCCCAAAGTGCTGGGATAACAAGCTTGAGCCACCGTGCTGGCTACATACGTCACTTTTTAAATTAGTACTGTATTTGATTCTTACTTTAGGTATCTGACTAAAAGTACAACTTTTAGAAACACTTTTTTTCCCCCTTTGCTTCCAAAATGAATCCAATATCTATTACCTAAACATTTCACTATCTTTTGATTAGTTTTGTACCAAAGTTCACAATATAATGCACCAATATTCCACAGAAATAATACAATGTCTGATATCACTTGCTTTTACCCAGAGCGAAACAATTTGGTTCTGTATGTGGTTCAAATTCTATTCATTTACAGAAGAAAGCTGGCTTTACAAAATTTAGTGGATGCAGCAGTACCTGGGAAGCGCAAAGCATCGAGTTCAACCTAGGATCCTGAAGCCTGATACTATTATTGTTGTTCTCCCTTTCAGTCCTAAATAGGTTTCATAATCTCATTATTTCCTATCCTCTCCATGTAAAAGGTCTTGTTTTGGGTACTGTCAATACCGAAATTAATCTAGCATTGACTACAGATTGGTTTATTATTTCCCAAATTTTAAATCACTGTGGGAGCAACTATGCGAAGAATCTTAAAAGATTTCTACGTCGTGGCCGGGCGCGGTGGCTCAAGCCTGTAATCCCAGCACTTTGGGAGGCCAAGGCGGGTGGATCACGAGGTCAACAGATCGAGACCATCCTGGTCAACATGGTGAAACCCTGTCTCTATTAAAACTACAAAAAAATTAGCTGGGCATGGTGGCGCGTGCCTGTA
>NW_016107432.1:334101-343049 GCF_001604975.1 Cebus imitator
AAAAAAAAAAAAAAGGATTTCTACGTCGCTTAGGTTGCTTTCCCCACCGGTTTGCTTTTCCGTCTCCCACAGTCTCAGAACCTTTTCTTTTTTCTCTTTTGCTTAGCTCCTTTTACACTCAAGCTGTGTAGGGGGATTTAAATTCCAACCCGGAACTCGGAGTCGCGTGCCTTGCATGACGGAAGTCGTAGTTTATGTGACTCCTCCCTTCCCGCCTTTCAGGACGATTCCTCCCCGCAGCCAAAAACTACAACTCCCAAAATGCACTTTCGGTTTGTCCCGCCCCCATGCGCACGCGCTCTGAGGCCGCCGGATTTGAATCGGCGGCGTTGTTATTGACGCCATATTGGGACCGGCGGCGGGTGGGAGAGTCCTACGGGGGAGGGGGAAGCGGTTGGACGTGTTCGCTTGTGCTCCTGCTGCCGCAGCCACCTAGCAATCGCCCTGCATCGATCTCCGCTCGCAAGCTACTGACCGTACACGGGCGTATTAGGAGCTGCGTTCCAGCCTCACACCCCACGGTGCTGTTTCCGACTTCAGAAAGGATCTATCTCTGCACAGAAGCGCCTCAGGCGCGGCGCAAAGCTCGAGCGGACGGCGGGGGCGGCCGGAGCCTCTCCCGGGGGAGCCGCGCCTGAGGAGGCGGAAGAGCCCCCCTGACGCGACTGGCGTGTGCTGCTGCCCGCCACCGCCCCTCCCGCTCTCACCCGGGTTGTCCCTGGCCACTGCCCCTGCCGCGGAGGCAGCGGCGGCGGCGGCTCTCCTTTCCAGCGCCGGCGCTTCGCGACCCGCTTGGCTCCTGAGCCCGTCGGGTAGGCTCTCCTCGAGTTCCCGCTCTTCCCCCCTTCCCTCGCCCTCTTCCTCGTCACCCCTCCCCGACCCCACCCGAGCCCGGCGCCTCAGCTGCTCAGGGCCATGGCGTGTGGAGCCACTCTCAAAAGGACTCTGGATTTCGACCCGCTGTTGAGCCCGGCGTCCCCAAAGCGGAGGCGATGTGCGCCATTATCGGCGCCCACCTCGGCCGCTGCCTCCCCGTTGTCGGCAGCCTCAGCCACCGCCGCCTCCTTCTCGGCTGCGGCCGCCTCGCCGCAGAAGTATCTCCGAATGGAGCCATCCCCCTTCGGCGACGTCTCCTCCCGCCTCGCCACAGGTGGGACCCGGCCCCGCGGCCGCCGGGGTGGTCGAGAGAACAGGGGTCCCTGGGGTGGGGGTACCGGACTGTGGCTCTCGTTCTTAGCAAAGTAGTCGGGCAGCCACATTTCTTAGCCCGAGGACCTAATAAGACACAATAGAAATGGCTTGATGTCAAGGTGGGTAGTGTTTGGAGGTGGGTAGGGGCTTTGCCTTGCCGATGTTGGATAGAACCGGGACATCTTTTTCTTTGCGCCGAATGATTAGAATTGTTTCCGTAGTCGCTAGAGCCCCAGAGGAAATGATCAGAGAAGGCGATATTATTCATAAATTTAGGCGAGAAGGGTCACATTTCACCCCAGTCTCGATGTGTGCTTGCCGTAATCGATTGGTTGCAGCTATTAACTCTGGGACTGGGTGGTTTGAGGCGAGGCAACAGCCCCTCCTCCAGTTCAGACATGGCTGATTTTAGTATAGTGGGGGTGGGGGGTGGGGATGGATGTCACTGGGGCGAGATCTAGGCCTGTCATTAATCACCCACAAGAACGCCACTTTGGCTGAGTCAAGACCTGTTTCCCTAGCAGGGTCAACAACAAAGAAAATGCTCTTCCCGTGTACTGTAATATGATCACGCTATACGTCTAGACCTTGAGAAATCTTGAACTTTTAATAAGCATATTGCATTGAAAATTGGGGCTGAGGTGTTGCTTTTATTTAGAAATGCTTTATTTCTGCCCAACAAAGTATGTTGGGAGAAAACAACCTAGCCTTGAGAATAATGAAGAAATCAACTCAAGATTCCGAGGGACCTCAGACTTTTGCTTTTCATCTTGAAACATTTCCTGAGAGGGAGTCTATGGGGAATGTCTTTTGGCTGCTTTGTTAAGGCATGTGTATGCCCAGTTTTTTCTGTACTTTGAAATCCTTGTGTGCCCCTGGCACAGTCCTAGGATAGGCTTTTGTGGACTTGAAGTGTAAATGTTTCCTTTGTGTGTAGCATGCAAAGATTTCTGTGTGAGTTTGAAGTAATAATACTACCTTTTAGACAAAGCCTTTTTGTAGCTTGATGTAAATCATTAGCTTTAAAAAGTGAAGTATATACCTGTGTATTTGTAACTTCCATTTGAAATTGACTTTAATTTTTTTTTAAATCACATTTTAAAATAGTTTCTAAATCCGTGGAGTGATCCTCGAATACGCAAGGTACCGTTTTTGATTAAATAGTTGATCTAACTTAAGGACATACTGTTTTAGAGTTGTAGAGAGTTTTCATGGGAATTCTCAGATAAATTTATTTAATGACCTTTATAAACTGTCTTTTAGCTTGAAAAGGCATTCCTTGATTAATTATTAGGCTTTACTTTAAAAAAAAAAAAAAGAAAGAAACCAGTGTCAAGAATGAGCTACTGGTGGTTGACATTTTTGGAATTTGTCTTTTAGTGAAATGGTACCATTAGAAATGGAAATGGAATCTGTACTTAACTAATAAGGCCATTTCAAAATAAAGTCATGAAGTAGCTAACCAGCAATAAATTTCAGTCGAGAAAGTTAATTAATACAGTGCTAGGTTTGGGAATTAAAGTAATATATCTCAATGCCAAAATAATCTCGGGCATGTATGTAGTGGGGGCTATAACATGTCCCCCCCACCTTTAAAGGGCACTTATTCAGGAAGAATTGTGATCCTTTGTAAACTTGTCTTTTCATTGTCATATTGGTAGCTTTGGTTAATATGGTTGGCTCCATATTATCTCAAGTTTAAATTAATTGGACTATCATAGTAAAATGATTGCAATTATTGGAATTGTTTAAGTCAGCTGATTCAGATTCACATTCATTTCCCAAAATACTGATATTCTGTTCTTCAAGGTTTTTTTTTTTTTTTTTTTTTTTTTTTTTTTTTTTTTTTTTTTTTTTTTTTTTTGACATCTACTTTGGAAGTTTAATCATATCCTGAAACCTAAAATCACATCGTAATTGATTCTGAGTCTGCTAAAAGTTATTTCAACTAATTTGAATATTTTCATAAAAAATTGACTTCAGAAAACAAGTTAAAATTGAAGTTTTGACTTGCTAAAATTACATTTTGTAATTTATAGTTTTGAATGACATTCTAAATGTAATTTAATTTGACTTTGTTTATGTGGCCAATTTGGGGTATGCTCCTGTGTGCTTTTAGTAATGTCATAATGGGAGCTGCAGTGTTGTGCAGGTATCAAAGAGCTGCCCCATTTTGATGTTACTAAACTTGGAAATAATTTTCTCAAGCACCTGATTTTTAGCTTCCTATTTCAACACCGATTATTCTTCAACTTTACGGGAGTGAATACCCATCTATCATTAACTAAAATGAGTAGTTAGTATTGGAAGTAGTCAGTGGCTTACCAAATTGAGATTGGCGAACTTGTGGGAACTCTGATTTCCTTTCACATCTGTGAGTTAAAATATACTAAAGTCAATTTTTTTTCAGAGCATGTATACACTTTTTATCATTGCTCTCCTCTAGATACTTACAGTTTAAGTTTCAGATGGCATAGCTGAAGTCATATTGTGGCTTTATTAGTTTCAGGAACTTGGATGTCTGTTTTAAACCTTAGCTATCGTTTTAGTCATTCCAGGAAGGTGATTCCAAAGTTTGACTTGACTTATTTAAATATTTTTCCAACTGTTGCAACTTAATACTGGGAAAAAGGAAGCACTAGCTGAGCTGAAGGAAGTTAAGCTTGCTTTCTTAACAGCAGGGCTTAGAGCCTTTATTATGCGAATTGGCATTAGGAATTTTTTAGGGGCTCCTTACCACACAGCTATCCCAAACCTGTTTTTTGGGACATGTAAGTGTTACTTTAATTCAGAAGTGCTGTCCAGGGCCTAGGGATGGTTGACAAAATATAGCCATATTTTTGTGTAGCCTGAGAGCTAAGAATGTTCTTTACATTTTTTAAATGGTTGGAAAAGAATAAAAAAGATTATTTTGTGACACATGAGAATTATGTGAAATTCAAATTTCAGTGTCCATAAATAAAATTTTATTGGAACATTGTTTTTTTTTTTTTTTTTTTTTTTTTTTTTTAAGTACTGTTCATTGCAGGTGACGATGACAGAGTTGAATAGTTGTCACAGAGAGTGTATTGCCCCAAAACTCCATATTTGCTCTCTGGTGTTTACAGAAGTAGTTTGCTTACTATCTTGTGAAGCGTCGGCAGTGAACTTATGGTATGGGAAAGGAAAAGTGATGAGTGGAAGTAAGGGGAGGGGGAGCAGAAGCATTGAATGTGGTTGGGGAAATGAATGCTTCTAGTAGCTGCATCAGTAGGTATCCTGGTAAGCTATTTGAAAACCAATTCAAAGTATTCTTTACAATTGGTTTTTCAGACATCTCATAATATTACCATTTAGCCAAAAGGTTGTCATGACATTCCCAAAAGAAATTATTTTAATAAAACCAAAATAGCACACAACATTATGAGCGACTGTCAGTCAAATCCAACACATTGTTTTCATTATTATGTAGTGAATGAATGGTCTGAAGATACCTTTCTGTGAATGTTAACATATTTTTGAGTTTGTTAGGCACATAATTCATATTGTTTATGGCTTGGTAATCACTCTAGTCTGCCTTAGGAATTGAATTCTGTGAAGAGTTAAGTTCCTTTGTAAGAACTCATTGTACTTGCTGGAAACTTGCCATTAAAAATGGAAACTACAGCTTGTGAATGGGGAAGGGTTTACAGGAACATAGATTGTTCACCAGACATTGATGCATGCCTGCAAACGGAGACACCAGCTGGCTGAAATGAAATATAAATGGTTCTAGGCAAACAAATGAGATGTCTGTTGGAGGAGGCAGCATCTCACTTCAGATGTCATTTATATTGAGCCAGAAGTATTTTTTAATATTTTGTGGTTATTTAGACAGCTGTTAAGTTGCTCCTGGTTTCTCATTGGATTTGGCAAATAAATGTTTTTAATGGTCTTTGTACTTCGAATCTTAAACCTGATATTCTGTTTAGGACTGTATGTAGCTGCAGTTATTTCATATTTCTATGAATTATGCATTTAAGAATCCTGTGAGTATATGGCCATTAAAAACTGCAATTGTATTCATCACGGGTATCAATATTTTTTTTTATTTTTATTTTTTATTTTTTGAGACAGGGTCTCACCCAGGCTGGAGTGCAGTGGCGCTATCTCAGATCATTGCAACTTCCATCTCCTGGGTTCAAGCAATTCTCACACCTAGAGGAGTAGCTGGGATTACCGGTGTGCACCACCACACCCAGCTAATTTTTTAATATTTTTAATAGAGATGGGGTTTCACCATGTTGGCCAGGCTGGTCTTGAACTGCTGACCTCAGGTGATCCACGTGCCTTGGCCTCACAAAGCGCTAGGATTACAGGCCCAAGCTGCTGCCCCGACTTTCTTTTTCTTTCTTTCTTTTTTTTTTTTTTGGTGGGAAAATAAAGCGTGACGAGCACAGCAACACATAGGGTAAACATGGCTAGATTAGAGGTTAGCCTCTCTTTGGTGTGGAAGGTACTAGTCACTATAGTTGCCACAGAACCATAACTTGAGGCGTAAAGGAGAATAATATAAATTTCTTCAGTTTTTGAGTGGCTTTATAGGAAAAAGAATATAGTACATATTAATTAGGTCTTTTTTTTTTTTTTTTTTTTTTTGTGTGTGAAGCCAAGTGAAGTAAACCATTTAGCAAATTCAGTTTAAAACTCTACTATCGGCCCTCTTTTTTTTTTTTTTTTTTTGAGTCAGCCTTGCTCTGTCACCCAAGGTGGAGTGCAATGGCACAGTCTCTGCTCACTGCAATATCTGCCTCCTGGGCTTAAACTATCCTCCTGCCTCAGCCTCCCAAGTACCTGGGGGTACAGGGATGTGCCATTATACCCAGCAAATTTTTGTATTTTTTTGTAGAGATGGGGTTTCACCATGTTGCCCAGGCTGGTGTCAAACTCTTAGGGCTCAAGCAATCTGCCCACCTTAGGCTCCCAAAGTGCTGGGATTATGCATTTGAGCCACTGTGCCCGGCAGGTTTTTTCTGCTGAGTGTTTTGATAGACCTAGAAAGACAGTGATAGAAAGCTTTCGTTTTGAAAGATTGAGAATAAAAGCTTCAGTGGAAGTGCCCAGTTTTGAGTACCTTTCCTATTTGAAAAGAAATTTTTCTCCTCATTAAGGAAGAATGTGATATAGCATGGGTTAAGTTTGTGCCTCTTAGATAGTTGCTTCATGAAACTAAATAATGGTATTGGGAGTGGGAGTGGGTATTTTCAAGTACCTGTAACTGAATTAGTTAACCAGCAATTTGTGGTCCCTGTAGTCCTTTTATTTATTGCCATGCTTAGCACTGTGACTCACAGAATGTTCTCTACGGATGTGAAACTGCAGGGAATTTCTTGCCTTTGAGAAAACTACCTGCTTTCAAAAAGGTATGAGAGAAAGCACTATTTAAGCCTATTAAAAACCAACCAGGCATCTGAAGTTGTTAAAGAAACCTTCACAAATGGATTTGCATCTTTAATTTTGTTTCTGACTACAGGATTGCAGAACTCAGCTTACCTCCAGTATTTCTTAGCTTTCTAAACATACACTATTTAAATACACTCCAACACATATAGTGTATGGTGAGACTCTCTATCAGCAACAGTCTCACTGTAGCCATGACTTCACAGGAATGTCTTGAATTTTGAGAGCTAAGATGAGTCATGTGAGACTTGTATATGGTGGCTTGAAAATAGCCCTCAAGTTATTCTTACCTGCCATACTGTCCCTCATAATATCTTATCACAAATAGTTTTAAAATGCTAAATTTATTTGTTGAGTTAATCAAGACTTGACATTTCCCAAGGTTCTTAGAGTTGCTGTGGTTGAAAAAAAAATGTAATTTCAGTTTTACTCTGTAATTCTGTACCAAATTTTCTATTTAGACTGTTCTATGACATTGTCATAATGTGTAACATTTCTGATAAAAAATGTGACTCAAATGAGTTGTAACAAATACTGCAATTAGTTTAAGACTTTGAATAATACTTTTCTGAGGTACTTTAAGTAGACTTCTCAGTATTCATTTTTCTGGATAATGATGAGAAACATGGATTACATAAATTATGATATTTTAAGTAGCCCCACGTATAAGAATTTTTCTATTAGATAATTTGCTCATTGGAAGAAACATTTTGAAGGGTTTTACAGGATTTTTAGGAGAAAATACTTTTTAATATGATCTGATTTTTTTTAATTTCTAAAGGAATTGAGTTGTTTGTTATAGCAAGTTTCTCACATGAGATGATATTGTAGCTATATTAAGCCAGGGAATCCTTGCAGGTTATTTAAAATTCTAGTGTATGTCAGTTTGTCAGCTTTAATATTTATTTTGGGCCTACTGATAGAATTTTACAGTATGACAGATTTTGTAGTATTTCTTGTGATGGTAGGCTTTGTTGGATGGTGAACTTCATAGCACTAAGAGAGCAGCTCATAATAATATACTTTTAGTTTGTCTTGGAATGTAGCTTTTCTTCTTTTAAAAAAACCTTAAATCATTAGTTTTATCTGTCTCAAATGTCATAGGCAGATCATCTTGAGATATACTAGTGATATTGTGATTTTATTAACATTGTGATCTTTCCATTAAATACAACTTTTGGATTTGATTTTTTAGGTCTTTTGATGCACCCGGATTTTCTTAACATTATTAAAACATTTAAATTACTCTTCTAGAAGTCACTTGTTCAAACCCTTATAACCTCATTTGAGTTCCAGATACTGTATTGGCTAGGCAGAGAAGAGTAAGAGTCACTCTTGAGAGACAATGATAGAGCAGCCACTGTTGATACTCTTATTAGCTGGCACTTATGTTTTATCAATAGACCTATTTTAATTATTAACGTTTTTTTCACATTGGTATTTCCCTTTTGACAGCCTAAGTATCGAAATTGGGCTACTGATTAAATAACACTTTTGAAAAAGTAGTTTTTTTCCCTTAAAGTGTTCAAGTTTGTTTATTGACTAAGTTTCTGAAATTGTCTCAGTATGTGATGTGTATTCTCACTTTGGTTAGCATTCGTTTTCATTTTTGTTAATGTTAATTCTTAGAAAACTCACTCAAAAAAAATCAAACTAGATGGAATGAAAGGGAGGGACTTGGAAGAGTTGATTTTTTTTGTTTGTTTCTTTTTGTTGAACTTAGCAAATGAAGAGTAGAATGTACAGTTAAGTTTAAAGAATGCCAATTTTTCTTTTTTTCAGACAGAGTCTCGCCCTGTTGTGAGGCTGGAGTGCAGTGGTGTGATCTTGGCTCACTGCAACCTCCACTTCCAGGGTTCAAGCGATTTTCCTGCCTCAGCCTCCTGAGTAGCTGGGACTACAGGCGTGCGCCACCATGCCAGGCTAATTTTTGTATTTTTAGTAGAGACAGGGTTTCACCATGTTGGCCATGATGGTTTTGATCTCTTGACCTCGTGATCAGCCCACCCTGGCCTCCTAAAGTGCTGGGATTACAGGCGTGCACCACTGCATCCAGCCACAAAAGCCATTTTCAAACATTACTATATTATAGGAGATTGCCTTGTTCCTCACACTAAAATATGATTATCTAGAAGAACTTTTCTAAGTGGTATACTTGATTTAAAGTATAGAAGATTTTAGTTGCTGTGACAGAGTGGGGGACTTCATGCTTACTGTAACAATTTTCTATAGCCCAGGGTAAAATAGTGCATTATCAGAGCTTGGCATGGTAATCAGTTGTACATGTGTGGAAATACTGACCTACTTCAGTTTTTTTTTTTTTTTTTTTTTTTTTTTTT
>NW_016107432.1:343079-346246 GCF_001604975.1 Cebus imitator
TCTTGGCTCACTGCAACCCCTGCATACAGGGTTCAAGCATTTCTCCTGCCTCAGCCTCCTGAGTAGCTGGATTACAGGTGCATGCCACCACGCCCGGCTAATTTTTGTATTTTTAGTAGAGACGGGGTTTCACCATGTTGGTCAGCTGTTCTTGAACTCCTGACCTTGTGCTCCATCCACCTGGGTCTCCCAAAGTTGCAGGTGTGAGCCCCCGCACCTGGCCAGTTCTTCGTTTTTAAAACACTGACAAAGTATTCTGGTTAGATATAAATACCTGTCCTAAGAGGAGGCATTTTAGACTCTTGAAGCATCCTTTTTATTCATTCCTGGATATAACATGAAGAGGTTCTACATTTTTTTTTTTATAGCTAGTGATCACTGTTTCAGGGATCTAGTTAGATGAGAGTTAAGCTTCATTTTGGTTATTGCCTTCTTGACAATCACATTTTTTGAAGTTTTGGTGTATGAAAATATCAATTATGCATAGTAGTGATTTCTCTATTCTAATTCCTGTTTTCTAAAAATTAACTTTCCCCATTGTGATATTTATTTATTTATTTATTTATTTATTTTTGAGACAGAGTCTCTGTCACTCAGGCTCGAGTGCAGCGGCACAAATCTTGGCTCACCTCAGTCTGTCTCCTCAGTTCAAGCAATTCTCCTGCCTCAGCCTTCCGAGTAGCTGGGATTTTTATAGAGGCGTGTGCCACCATGCTCAGCTAAGTTTTGTATTTTTAGTAGAGATGGGGTTTTGCCGTGTTGGCTAGGCTGGTCTTGAACTCCTGACCTCAGGTGATCTGCCCGCCTCAGCCTCCCAAAGTGCTAGGATTACAGGCATGAGCCACCGCACCCAGCTGATTGTGATTTATTTTAAAGTTAGATGCTAATAGAATTTTCACTAAGTGTAGTAGTAGTATACTACTGGAGAGGGTAGTAGATGTTAAGAATTTGGGCCCTGATGTCAAACTTGGCTCTGTCATGTTTGAGCCATGTGACTTTCAGAAGACATTGAAGCAGAGCCTAACATTTTTCTCATCTCAGGAAATGTACATATGATAATAGTAGTATCTGCTTCTTAGGGTTGTTGTGAGAATTAAGAGTCGAGTGCTGGAAACAGTCACAATAAGTTGGCAACCTCAAATGGGACTTCTACTGACCAGCAGTTTTGCCTTTCAATGAATAAACTTACCTTCTACAGAAAGAAGAGTTGCCATCAATTCACAGTTTTTCATTGTTTTGAGTACCAGCACAACTGACATTTGTACGTGTCCTGTTTTAGTATCATCGGGGATTAAATAATACTAAAGCACTGTATACAGTGAGGGAAGGATTCTACTTTTCTCTAAAGTAACCTTATCCTCTTGATTATTCCCTTTTTCTTCTCTCAATTGTATGTTTGCTTTTGGCTTTATATATTCCCAAGCCTTCCATGAGAAAGTAAAAGCAAAAAATACTCATTTTTCTCTAGCTATCTTCCAGATTTCCAAATTCAAAGAGCTTTCAAATAGTCTGTTTACTTCCATTTCTTCAGTCTCAATTCCTGACGTGCTTCAAGCAGCTCCTGTCAGTTCATCAGTGACTTACATGGCACTCAGTCAGTCCCCTTATTTGACCTTTCTTTCAGCATTCTGGCTGCTGACACACTCCTTTCTTCTTGAAATACTTTTTTCTTCTGTGACTATAGTTTCCCTCCATGCCTTAGCGGTTCTTTTTGTCTTTACCTGGGCATTAAACCTATCAGTTCTTTAGTTCTTTGCTTTAGCTCCATGCTTATCTCACTTAATGGCTCCCTAAGCAGTCACATGCCTGCTCCTGACTTGAGTTTCCACTTACAGATGTCTCTTTAATTTAAATATTCAGTTCGGACCATTCCTCTTTAGCTCTAGCCATGGAAAATTTGGACTTTTTTTTTTTTTTTTTTTATATGGGGTCTTGCTCTGTTGTCTAGGCTGCAGTGTATTGGTGCGATCTCAGCTCACTGCAACCTCTGCCTCCCGGGTTCAAGCATTTCTCCTGCCTTAGCCACCAGAGTAGCTGGGTTTATAGGTGTGCGTCACCATGCCCTGGTAATTTTTGTATTTTTAGTAGAGACAGACTTTGACCATGTTGGTCAGGCTGGTCTTGAACTCCTGGCCTCAAGTGATATGCCCACCTCGGCCTCCAAAGTGCTGTGATTACAGGTGTGAGCCACCACACCCGGCCTTTGGACCTTTTTATCCCTCCACCACCATAAGTCAAAATTGTTGTGAAATCTCTTGACTTTTAAATGTTCACAACAAACTTACACAATACATGGGATAAATAAAAGAAGTATGTGGACTTCTAATCAATGCCTTATCATGGGAGAGATGGTCTTTTTTTTTTTTTTTAGGCAGTGTCTCACTCTGTTGCCCAGGCTGGAGTGCAATGGTGGTGTCTCCATTCACTTCAACCTCCATCTCCTGGGTTCAAGGGATTCTTCTGCCTCAGCCTCCCTAGTAGTTGGGATTACAGGTTGCCTGCCATCATGCCTGGCTAATTTTTGTATTTTTAGTAGAGATGGGGTTTCACCATGTTAGCCAGATTGGTCTCGAATTCCTGACTTCAAGCCATCTGCCCACCTTGGCCTCCCAAAGTGCTGGGATTACGGTGCCCGGCCTGAAAGGTGGTCTTAATTCCTCCTATAAAAAGCAGTCATGGTGGTAAAGTAAATGAAGTTGTTCACCCTCAGTCACATAATGACAAATACAGATTTCCTTTTCTAAAGTGTGTTAGGAGAGATGAAAGAATCATTGTATATAGGTTAATGTCATGTAATGAGTCTTCCTAAGTAGGTCCAATCAAATTAATTTGCAGAATATTTTTCCCTTAGGGGAGGGGTATGTATAACTTAGAATTACACTTGATCTTAGCCGAAAGACTGAGAAGCAATGAACTTAGAACTATAAAATTCATTCAGGTGAGGATGGCAAATGATTTTAAGTTAGTTTAGGTATTTTTGTACTTGTCATGACCTTGCTTTCCTTCCTCTCCACTCCCTAGTATGTCCAATAGTAAACCAACCACTTTTTAAAAAATGGTCACATTAAGAGAATTATTTTGGCCAGGCATGGTGGCTCATGCCTTTAATCCTAGCAGTTTGGGAGGCCGAGGTGGGTGGATCACCTGAGGTCAGGAGTTCAAGACCA
>NW_016107432.1:346743-367242 GCF_001604975.1 Cebus imitator
TGGAGTCTTGCTCTGTTGCCCAGGCTGGAGTGCAGTGGCACTATCTTGGCTCACTGCAACCTCCACCTCCCAGGTTCAAACAATCCTCTTGCATCAGCACCCCCTACTAGCTGGGATTATAGGAATGTGCTACCATGCCCGGCTAATTGTTTTGTATTTTTAGAAGAGAAGGATGGGGTTTTGCCATGTTGGCCAGGCTGGGCTTGAACTCCTGACCTCAGGTGATCCACCCACCTTGGCCTCCCAAAGTGCTGGGATTACAGGCATAAGCGACCGCATCCGGCCCAGGTATACTAATGTTTTTTGGGGTGCCTGAACAAGTTGTTGTAGGCGATGGGTTTGTTCTTCAGCTTGATTGTGCTGAACTGGTGTCCTCGGTCTGCTTTCTCAGTCTCTGCAAGGTGGCTGAGGTTCTTATATTTATGTAAATATATTTTATATTTATGTAATATTTATGTAATATTTAACTGTATAAAAGGCATTCATTTATTTTCCCTACAGGAGAAGGAACAACTGTAATCACTACCAGGGCAAAATCTTTCATTTCACTGGTACTATATAGCCAGTGCTACTTATTTGAAGTAAATTATTCAATTTGTGAAAACTCTGCAGGTAAAACACATTACTTTGCCTCTGTGGCTCTGGGTAATTGGAATAGGAGCTGAACCTTTTGCCTTGGAACCATGTTTCTGTAGCGTACACATTTTGGGTTTTGGTTTTGGGGCAGTTCAATTTCCCCTTAACCATTTATTGCCCTGTTTTTTGTTTTTTTGAGATGGAATTTCCTTCTTGTTGCCCAGGCTGGAGTGCAGTGGCCCGATCTTGGCCCACCACAGCCTTGCCTCCCGCCTCCCGGGTTCAAGCGATTCTTGTACCTCAGCCTCTCCAGTAGCTGGGATTATAGGCAGGTGCCCCCATGCCTGGCTAACTTAATTTTTTTTTTTGAGACAGAATTTCCCTCTAGTTGCCTAGGCTGGAGTGCAGTGACACAATCTCGGTTCACCGCAGCCTCCGCCTCCTGAGTTCAAGTGATTCTCCTTCCTCAGCCTCCATAGTAGCTGGGATTATAGGCATGCATCGCCACGCCTGGCTAATTTTGTATTTTTAGTAGACAGGGTTTCTACACATTGGTCAGGCTGGTTTCGAACTCCTGAACTCTCTACCTCAGATGATCTGCCCGCCTTGGCTTTCCAAAGTTCTGAGATTACAGGCCTAAGGCACTGTACCCGGCCTTTATTTATTTATTTTTTAAATATTTTTAGTGAGACAGGGTTTCTTCAGGTTGGTGAAGCTGGATTACAGTTGTGAGCCACCACGCTTGGCCTCCTTTTTTTTTTTCTTCTTCTTCTTCTTAAGACAGGGTCTCATCAGGCCGAGGCAGGTGACTCACCTGAGGTTGGGAGTTCAAGACTAGTTTGGCTAACCTGGCTAAACCCCATCTCTAGTAAAAATACAAAAATTAGCTGGGCGTGGTGGCAGGCACCTGTGATCCCAGCTACTCAGGAGGCAGGAGAATCACTTGAATCTGGGAGGCAGAGGTTGCAGTGATCTGAGATCGTGCCATTGCACTCCAACCTGGATGACAGAGTGAGACTCTGTCTCCAAAAAAAAAAAAAGGAAAAGTAAAGGTCTCACTCTCGTCCAGGCTGGAGTGCAGTGGTGCCATTGTAGCTCACTGTAGCGTCGGAACTCCTGGGATTGAACTGCCTTTCTGCCTCATTTTGCCAGTAGCTGAGACTGCAGGGGCAAGTCACCACACCTGGCTAATTTTATTTTTTATGTTGTGTGGAGATAGAGTTTTCGCTTTGTTGCTCAGGCTGGTCTTAAACTCCTGGCCTTAAGTAATCCTCCTGCCTCGGCCTCCCAAAGTGTTGAGATTATAGGCGTGAGCCACCACATGCAGCCATGCTTTCTTTGTTATTAATTTATTTTGGTAGCTTTTAAGTTATTTGAGAAAATTCTTATAAGTAGTTCGGAGCTACATAACAAAAGCAACAAGGTTAATGTATCCCCTTAATGTTACAGAAACTGGAGGTGTAAAACTTATATTAACCTGCATTTTTAACAAATTGAATCGTTTATTTCAAATAAGTAATCATTGGCTGTATGTACCAGTGAAATAATGGGATTTTAAAGTGAATTTAAAATGGCATCAGCTCATTCTTTCTGGTCAAGTAGCTCTTGGTTGGATAAGAATATTGTCCTTAAGATTCCTTCAAGCAGAACATAAGAACTGTTTTAAAAGTTTCTGAAGAGACGATCCTGGGAAAATAGCCAATTAATAAAGATGAGTCTCCACAGCAACCCCAAGTTGTGTTTTAATTTATGAAGTAGTCATGACAATATCTAGTATGTAGTTCAGAACTCTACATCGCTCTCTTATTGTGGATCAGTGTCTTAGTTTTTTGTTTTGTTTTGTTTGAAACAGAGTCTCACTCTGTCACCCAGGCTGGAGTGCAGTGGCGCGATCTTGGCTCACTGCAACCTCTGCCTCCAGGGTTCAAGTGATTCTCCTGCCTCAGCCTCCCAAGAGGCTAGGATTACAGGCACCTGCCACCACACCCAGCTAAGTTTTGTATTTATAGTAGAGATGGGGTTTCACCATGTTGGCCAGGCTGGTCTTAAACTTCTGACCTCAGGTGATCTGCCTGCTCTCCTTGGCCTTCCAGAAGCGCTGGTATTATAGGCATGAGCCACCGTGCCTGGCCTACAGTATCTTAGTTTTAAGTCTTAATGGCCACTGCAAGTTTTCTGTATGTAATTATGTATAAGCTTTCCATATCATTTGTGTTCCTGACTAGAACTGGCAGACTTTCAAGATTTCGTTTTTAACCACATTGTTTCAATTGTCTGTCTAGGTCCACTTTCGTTTTGTGTTTTCCAAAGAAGTCCGTGGAGAAATAAATGGTATTGGTCTATAAAATGATACAAAGGGCCTCATACACCCAAACTTAAAACTGTTCGTGAAACCTTAATGTTTGATGTAGTAATGATGCCTGGAGGAAAATAGTAAAGCTTTATGGGTCTGGAGCAAAAGTTTCTAGTTTCACATGTCAGATTTTTAGAACTTAAATTTATGGACCCTAGAAAGATACTTTGACACCCCACTCCTTTCCTTTGTTGTTCTCCTTGAAACTTATTTTTAGTTGCTTCAAATTCTGTTCTTTCCTTTGCTCAGTCCTATCTTGATGCTGTTTATCCTTCCCCCATCAATTCCATTATACCTTTTTTCCCATAACTACTTTTTCCTGTTTATATTGTTGACCTTATTCATGGTGTTCTGGATTTGTTAAGTAATCAGTGGCAACTAAAAATAAGCCTTTTCTCTCCACATTTATCTAAAGATTCTTTTATTGAGATGGAGTTTTACTCTTGTTGCCCAGGCTGGATTGCAGTGGTATGATTTTGGCTCACTGCAACCTCTGCCTCCTTGGTTCATGCGATTCTCCTGCCTCAGCCTCCTGAGTAGCTGGGATTATAGGCACCTGCCACCACACCTTGCAGATTTTTGTATTTTTAGTAGAGATGGGGTTACATTCTGTTGGCCAGGCTGGTCTTGAACTCCTGACCTTAAGTGATCCTCCTGCCTCGGCCTTCCAAAGTGCTGGGATTATAGGCGTGAGCCACTGCACCTGGCCTTCTAATTTGTTTTTTAAAATATTGCAAAGGAATAGGTGCTGGCTTATTGATACTACCAACCTGCTGAGAGAAGTTTATTAGCAATCTTAGTGTCATTTACTAGGTTTGAGAATGAAAATGCTATTAGTCATAGAACTTGCTAATAATGGCTTACACTTAGCAGTTTTTGATAAATAGTGACGTAGTTTTTAGGATTTAGAGAAAGAATATACAGCCATTTGTGTGATGTAGCTTGTCATGAAGATAACTCTGCATGTTTTGTTCTAAGTGGTTGCTGCAAATTCAGTCTATGCCTCATAAGCCAAATAGGAAGGCTACATTATTAAAACTGGAATATGCAACTGGTAATAGAAGTGAAGCTTAGACTCTGTTTTTCTTTAGTGAACTGTAAAGTGTGTTGGCAAAACGATGTCAGATATTTCATGTACCTTGGATAAAATGTTAACTTGCTGGTTTGATAAGAGATGGCCAGATCTAAGTAGCTTAAGACTAAGTAGACAAGTACCTTACTAATATATGGAAGGACTTTATCTACCTGGTATGAAAGCAACTCATGTCACCCAAGTATCTAGATTGAACTTAGCAATGTAGTTGTAGAATATTGAATCTGAGGAAATTTGAGTTAGCAGCTTCAAAACTGTTTATATCCTTGAGCTGAAATAAATCGAGTTTGAGGCTTGCCATTGCAGTTAGCTGTTTGCTACTTGTGCTGTTGAGAGCTTGGCCAAGTTAAATTGGACCCTTTACTGCATAACCTTGTTGATCACGTGTTACCAGTATTAGAGCATTTGAGGGCACAGAGTGGCTTGGACGACATAGTTGCATATTAGATGTAAAAAGCAGTGCAGGCAATAGCATTAAAAATTCTCCAGCTCTTTAGCTGACAATATCAAGTATTGGCAAGGATGTGGAACAGCTGGAGCTGTAATATATTTGTTGTAGGAATGCAAAATGACAAAATAACTCTGGAAAATGGCTTAGCGCAATGTCTTGCAAAATAAAACCCTTCGTTTGTCATATGATTAGGCAGCCCATTCCCACTCCTAGGTATTTACCCGAGAGAAATGAAAACATGTCCACCAAAGACTGGTACTTGAATATTTGTAGTAGTTCCAAATTGCAAACAATCCAAATGTCCATTAACAGGAGAAAGGATAGATGTATGTGTGTATATACATACATACAATGGAATACTAATAAGGCATTTCTGATTGATGCAACATATACGAATCTTAGAAGCATTTTACTGAGTGAAAGTAGTTTAGACATAAAAGTCTATACCCGCCGGGCGCGGTGGCTCAAGCCTGTAATCCCAGCACTTTGGGAGGCCGAGGTGGGTGGATCATGAGGTCAAGAGATCGAGACCATCCTGGTCAACATGGTGAAACCCCATCTCTACTAAAACTACAAAAAATTAGCTGGGCATGGTGGTGCGTGCCTGTAATCCCAGCTACTCAGGAGGCTGAGGCAGGAGAATTGCCTGAACCCAGGAAGCGGAGGTTGCGGTGAGCCGAGATCGCGCCATTGCACTCCAGCCTGGGTAACAAGAGCGAGACTCCGTCTCAAAAAAAAAAAAAAAAAAAAGTTTTTTCCCTTTTTTTTTTTTTTTTTTTTTTTGAGACGTCTTGCTCTCTGTCATCAGGCTGGAGTGCAGTGGCGCAGTCTCCGCTCACTGCAATGTCTGCCTCCCAGGTTCAAGCCATTTTTCTGCCTCAGCCTCCCAAGTAGCTGGAACTACAGGTGTGCGCCACCACACTGAGCTAATTTTTGTATTTTTAGTAGAGATGGGGTTTCACCATGTTGGCCAGGATGGTCTTGATTTCTTAACCTTGTGATCCGCCCACCTCCCAAAGTGCTGGGATTACGGCGTGAGCCACTGCGCCTGGCCTAAAAGTCTATACTCTTTATGATTCCATTTATGTGAAAATCTAGAGAAGGCAAAACTATATAGTAATAGCAGATGACTGTTGGACTGTAGTGGGGGAGTGGTGATGGTGGTAGTAAATTAACTGCAGAGGAGCCCAAGAGAAGTTTTTGGAGTGATAAGTTATTTATCATGGTTGTGTTAGTTCCAAAACTGTATATATGTACTTGTCTGAACTCAGTGAATTGTACTGAGCGAATTCTGTCATTTGTAAATTATACCTTAAATTTAAATTGGTGAATTTTGTCATTTGTAAATTATACCTTAAAATTGTTAGTGATGCTCCTAAGTATCTGATGGTGTGGTGTTTTACAAAGATAAATTTTTAAAAGTTTTACTGTATCTTAATTCTGGGTTAGCTTTCAATGAACAAACTGAGGTTGTTACTATACAAGCATCCTTTTAGTACATTTTAGTTGTGCATTGGTTGACTTGTGAAGCAGTAGGAAGACTAAACCTGAGAACAGCTATATGGTGATGAAAGAATGTATATAAGTCACACAAAAGATAAATATTAAGGTCAAGTTACTCCAAGCTAGTATCTCCTAAAATATCTGGTTATAAATAAACTTTATGATGTTTTGAATGGCACTTTTGATCAGGATAATAATAGCTTTGAGCAGAAACTGATGAATGTGAGTGAAGCTTACTTTCTCTCTGAGAGCAAAATATAATTGCCTTTAAACCCTTTAGATAACCCTAAAGGATATGCCAGTTACAGTTTTACTCATTTCTATGATTGTGGTTCAAGATAATTGCACTGTAGTATAGCAGTTCTTATTTATTGAGGACCTGTAATGCACCAATCACTTCACATGTTCTCCCCCTTACCCTACCCTCCAGCCCCAAGATTCAGAATGCTGTAATATTCTTATGTTTTATTGCGCTTAAAATAATTGGCCATGGCCATTTAATGTATGATGATTTTTTTTTAGTTCCTATCTACTCTGTCATTTTGTTGACCTACTCTTACTTCTCATTGGTGTGTGTTCGAATACACATAATCCCCCACACTCCTTCTTATTTATGGGCTTGGAAAAGGCATAAAGTCATTAAAGGCAACTGGAAAAGCCTGTTAGTGTAATAGTCCAATGTGATGAATAAATGAGCTTTGAGTTTGAAACCCTTAAGAATCTGAGTAAGTGTTTTGGTTCACAGACTCTTTGACCATTATTTCGATTGAAAAACTTAATTTTTGCCAGTCAGTGCACTTATTGATAGGTAGTTTGACTTAGAAGTTTTGCTGGTATAGTATTTTAAGAAATATCCCTGTACACATCCCCTTCCTTGCACACATGATGTCTTATTGGGATAGATTTCTAAAGGTGGATTTTTTTTTTTTTTTTGATCCTACCTTTTGTTGGGAAAGGGCTACTTGAAGGTTTTGCTGAAAGAGAACTGTCAATAGTGGTTCTTACCTTTAGTAAAGTTCTCAGCAAAATAGTTTTTCTTGTGACAACAGTTGCCTTTGTTCAGTGCTTTCTCCCCGCCCCGCTAGCAAAAATGATATTGTTGAACAGCTGAATTCCAGTTGCTGTGTATTGTGCTAAGGGAATGTCACCATTAATGCTGAAATAAATTCCTACCAGAATGTCAGTTTTCTGGATATTATTTGAAAGGAATATTTTGGGTAGATTGGTCTACTAAATAATTGTTGGAAAGCCAACCTTTTTTGTTTTTTTAATGTGAAAGTTTTTATCTTCACAAATTTTAACTTTTTTTCTTTTAGAACAAATTCTGTACAACATAAAACAAGAGTATAAACGAATGCAGAAGAGAAGACATTTAGAAACAAGTTTCCAACAGGCAGATCCATGTTGTACTTCTGATGCACAGCCACATGCATTTCTCCTTAGTGGACCAGCTTCACCAGGTAATAACATTTCTTTTCACTTACAAAATTTATTATTTAGAGTGGGAAAAGTTTAGTTCAAGTTGCCTTTAGTTATTTAAGCTACTATAACCTCTGATTTTTAAAAAATTTACAAGTAATGCATGACATCTTAAAAATATGTACAAGGCCAGGCGCAGTGGTGCACGCCTGAAATCTCAGCACTTTGGGAGGCTGAGGCAGGAGGATCATGAGGTCAGGAGTTCGAGAGCAGCCTGACCAACATGGTGAAACCCCGTCTCTACTAAAAATACAAAGATTAGCTGGGTGGGTGGCACGTGCCTGTAATCCCAGCTACTCAGATGGCTGAGGCAGGACGATTGCTTGAACCTGGAAGGCAGAGGTTGCAGTGAGCTGAGATTGTGTGACGCACTCCAGCCTGGGGACAGAGTGAGACTCCATCTCAAAAAAAAAAAAAAAAAAAAAAAAAGGACAAGATAAGAAATTACCACCTGGATTCCTGCTAACCAGAGACAACCACCTGTATATAATCTCTCTAGAGTAGACATCTTGTAAGTACTATGATTTGTAGCCTTTATTAAAAAAAATTAACAGGCTCGGCACAATGGCTCATGCCTGTAACCCCAGCTCTTGGGGAGGCCAAGGTAGGTGAGTCACTTGAGGTCAGGAGTTTGAGACCAGCCTGGTCAACATGGTGAAACCCTGTCTCTACTGGTAATACAAAAATTAGCCATGTGTGGTGGCACACGCCTGTAGTCCCAGCCCCTAGGGAGGCTAAGGCATGAGAATCACTTGAACCCAGGAGGCTGAAGTTGCAGTTAGCTGAGATTGCACCAGTGCACTGCAGCTTGGGCGACAGTGAGATTTTGTCTCAAAAAAAAAAAAAAAAATTAACAGAATGCTGTATGCTGGGAGGCTGAGGTTGCAGTAAGCCGAGATCGTGCCACTGCACTCCAGCCCAGGCAACAGTGCAAGACTCTTGTCTCAAAGAAAAAAATAAGATTTCTTCAGAAATGTGTCCCTCCTTTACCACTTAAGGTACCCTAATCTTTCTAAAAACATCCCTCCTATCTTCTTAATATCTGAAATTAATCTTTGAGACCTCAGAATGAGACTAGCCATAGCCATCTACTGTAATATTGCTAAAAGTATTTTATACACATTCAGGTACAGCACTCATTTGCTATCAATTGTTTCTTCATCCAGCTCTGTGTATTTGCCCTGGTACCACCACTATTTCTTTCTTTACTTGGTCCTTATAACCTGCATTTTTTTTTAGTGGAGACACGGTTTCACTATGTTGCCCTGGCTGGTCTTCAATGCCTGTCCCGCCTCGGCCTCCCAAAGTGCTCGGATTACAGGCGTGGACCACCGCGTTTTGCTTATGTCTTAAAGGTTTTCAACTCACCTTTAGACTTTTTTCTCTTGATTACATCTTGCTGTGTTTTTCCAGTATCACCAGCTGAGGAAATTATTATTTTGGTCCTCTTAAGACTTGTGAAATGCTATGGTCAAAAACTGATTTGAAAATGTGTATCAACATTGAAGAGTCCCAAATGAAATCTCTTCATTTGGAGAAAGAACTGCTTTCTATCATGGTTGTAAACCAAGTGCTATTTTTTTGTCCTTACTGTACATAGGGACTTCATCTGCAGCATCCTCACCATTAAAAAAAGAACAGCCCTTATTTACTCTACGGCAGGTTGGGATGATCTGTGAACGTTTGTTGAAAGAACGTGAAGAGAAAGTTCGAGAAGAATATGAAGAAATATTGAACACAAAACTTGCAGGTATGAGATGTGTTTATTAGAATTTCTGAGGAACTCAGTTGTAAGAAATGCATTATTTTCTACGTATACTTTAATTTCACTTTCTATACACTAGTGCAGTATATTCTCTGAGAATGAGAAAATTTCAGTTCAGGAAAGGAAATAAACCTTCTTGTAGCTCATGGCCCACCTTGGCAACCTCAGGAAGAGAGTATTGGCTAGCCGTGTAGATCAGCAGTAATATTGGTATGTACCCTGTACTAAAAACTGAGGTTAGTTGTTTACCTCAATTTGGTTGTAGATTTTTTGACTTTATATCTTTCATAACTTTGACCTCAATCTAGACATTTAAAATAAGGAATTGGCTGTCATTGTGTAAGTCATTTGAGTATCAAACTGCAGTCGTGTTTTAATTATCAAAGAAATTCAGTAAAATTTGATAAATGCAGTAAATAAAATTTATATGTATGGTAACATAAATAGAATGTTTAGCCACAGATTTAACGTTTATATAGATATATAAGCTTCTTGATTCTTAAGGAATTTAAAAGTGTTAATGTAGAGAAGAGAATTTGCTTAGATGTATAACAGCTTTTTCTGTGATACCTGATTAGGTTTTAGGCAGTTGGTTTTTGTTAGCTTTTGTTATCCTGTTTCTTCTCATTGCAGTCAGTTGCCATTCATAGACCACACACAATAACTTTCAGAGTAGAAAGGTCTTTTTATTGAAAGCCCTTGTTTTTAATTGTTAGGAAATAAATAAAACTCACCTAGCTTGTATGTCAGGTCCTGTGATTGGACTAAAATCTAGGTTTCCTGACTAGTAAGCTCCATGCTGTTTTTTTTGTTTTTGTTTTTGTTTTTTGAGATGGAGTTTCACCCTTGTTACCCAGGCTGGAGTGCAATGGCGTGATCTCGGCTCACAGCAACCTCAGCCTCCTGGGTTCAGGCAATTCTCCTGCCTCAGCCTCCTGAGTAGCTGGGATTACAGGCACGCGCCACCATGCCCAGCTAATTTTTTGTATTTTTAGTAGAGATGGGGTTTCACCATGTTGACCAGGATGGTCTCGATCTCTTGACCTCGTGATCCCACTCGCCTTGGCCTCCCAAAGTGCTGGGATTACAGGCTTGAGCCACCGCGCCCGGCCTCCATGCTGTTTTTATTTGATACACTGTTAGTACTACTGAGGTTATGTAAGTGATTAAGTTTCAACTTAGAATTGTTTTACTATACGTTTTGTATTTTCAGTTTATCTGGCTCTAATGTTAAGGCATTTTACAAATCATGTAATTGACATGTATCTTTATTTGCAGAACAATATGACGCATTTGTGAAGTTTACCCATGATCAAATAATGCGACGATATGGAGAACAGCCTGCTAGTTGTAAGTATTTCACTTTTGAAGTTACAAACTGAAAATAAGACAATCTTTTAAGGAGAAGACATAATTATTTCATACTCAAAAAGAGAATTTAACAAAATTACTGAAAATGTATGGAGGAAATAGGCAGCATAACTTTGTAAGTCTTTTGGTTACTTAAATACCTAGGGGCAATATTGGAAATCAAGATCTAGTATTTGTTTGGATTCTGACCTGTACTTTGCACTAATTTTCCTTTTCTCACCCTTTAGATGTTTCATGAATCACGTATTCTACATTTGTGGGCTGCCTTGTTCCTTGTTGAGTTGTTGCAAGAGGTCCCAATTATGACATGCAGCAATGCTAATACCCCTTCTGTGAATACAGGTTATTTCAAGCTTTCGTCAGTGGCAACCACTCTTAGGCAGCAGCAACTGGTTTTGGAAATTTCCCTGATGTCAGTACCACCTGGATGTGGACCTTTGCTACCTGTATTAATACCAGTGGCCTCATTTTGCTGTATCATTACAATTTGGCTTCTTATATTAATGTTTGAAAAGGATTAAAGCTGGTATTCTAGAACATGCCCTTCACTGGTTGTGTAAATAAAACTGTAGAATGACACTTCAGATGAAGTTAGTGTGATTTTAATTGTGCACTACAACCAAGCTGTAACCAGTTACTAATTTTAGAATGTAATCCCAGGACAATATTAAGCAAGTAGCCTACAGTGCTTCCTGTGAAATAATGAAGGAGGGCATTTCTGTATTCGCGGACTTCTTGGGGTTTCAGAGTGGGTTTATATGATTTTCTTTTTTTTTTTTTTTTTTTTTGGTAGTTTTATTTATTCTATCAGTCTTTTTAACAAATGTTTATTGCTGCATTTTTTTTCCAGTGTATCATTGTTTTACTGCCCTTGTAGTACTGGAATTTAGTTGGAAGAATAAAACATTTACTTCTGTTCTGCTTGTTTCTTAATGTACAGATGGGGGGTAGTATTTGAATAAAGTCGGTGTTTTAAAACATAAGCATTTTCCAGAAATCAGTGAAGTTAATTTTCTAAGGTTTGAGTGCTATTTCAAAAAACTGAGTTCTGATTCTAAATCCCTTCTTCCGTAACTTACTACTTGATAGAATATTATAGATATCTTAACTGCTATAGAATTTTTACCTGAGATATCAGTAGAAACCTGTTTTTTTCTTTTAAGGACTTGATATGAAAAAGCATGATTCAGCAAATCTGACTCTTTCCATACAGGGTTTCCAGACATAGCTTTCTTATAATGAAGTGAGCAAAAAAATGCTTCAGTGAATTCTTTTGTTGAATTCTAGTAGCATATTTCCAAAATTTAAGACAATCTTAAATATACAATTATAATTGATCAAGTTAGTAAAAGGATTTACTTTTTCCTTTTTAGCTTAGGTAATTACATTTCACCAATTCTTTGTTTAAAACAAGCCTAAAAAGTGGTTTCACAAGGTGGCCAGGCAATTTATATGTCAATTAGATTGAGGAACATTGGTATAGCACAGGGTGGCAACAAGGTACATAATTCTACCTCCATTTAATGGTCTTAGAACAGAGATTCTCAACCTCAGCACTACTGGCAGTTTGGGCCAGATCATTCTTTGTTGTGGTGGCTGTTCTTGTGTATTATAGGATATTTAGTCACATATCTGGCCTCTACCATTAGAGGCCAGTTAAACCCCTTCCCCCAATTGTGATAACCAAAGTGTCTGCAGACATTGCCAAATGTCACGAGGGACAAGAGTTCCTGGCTAAGAACCACCGGTTAGCAGGATGGCCTGTAGTCCCAGCTATTCAGGAGGCTGAGGTATGAGAATCGCTTGAACCTGGGAGGCAGAGGTTGCAGTGAGTTGAGATTGCACCACTGCACTCCAGTCAGGGTGACACGGTGAGACTGTGTCTCAAAAAAAAGATTTTTTTCTTTTACAGCCAAATTTCTGCATTATCACTTACCCAAAAGTCCTAGCTTATAGGCTACTCTGACTTTAGATGGGTCCATTAGTTGATTAGTCCAAATGCCAACCACACATGATTTCAATAGGAAGATTATTTTAGCTACCTAGGGATTCTGAATTCCCCAAATCCCTGAAATTGCTTGTAATTAGTATCTGCAGAATTGTGTGTTAACAGTCTCATTCTTTTAAGTGAAAGGCAGTACTGATACAGTACTGTACTATGATCTGTTTAGTAAATCTCTGATTAACAAGTGCACATAGCTATAATCCTATTTTTTGAAAAATAGGCAATCTGAGAAAAATAAATATTGGATATTTAAAATACTAAAGCTGTCTTTGGCCTATGGCAAGACCCTAAAGAAAATGGTAGAAGATTCTCAGGCTCTACTTATCCCTAGAGACTGCTTTAGACAATTGGGGGGTGGTGGGGAAGAACTTTTTGAATCTGTTTAACATGCTGCCTAGGTGATCCAAGCAGCTACGGTTGCGAATGACTTGTTTTTGCCCCGTTTGGGTTCTCTTTACTCCCTTCAAAATCGTTTAGTAATTGGTGTTAAGTGAATATTCTACAAAAGCACCCTAATAGTTTGTCTACTGATGGATATATGGCTCCCACAATTCTCTGCTCCTGCATTTGCCCTAGGTAAGGAGCACTAGATGCAAACCCATGTCTCAGGCAAAGGATACAGCTCCAGCAGTCCTCTCTCTAATACATCTATTTTCTCTACTAAATCACTTCCAAAAGCATCATTATGTTACTTAAAAATCTTTTGATCCTATATCCCTTGCTAGTGATTATTTTACTGCTCCCCCTTATAAAAGCAAAAGTCAAGAATTTTCTAAACTTCCTCCAGTTTATTACCCCCTCCTTTTTTCAACAACTTGTTTTATTAGGAAAAATATTTCAACAGAAAGGTTGAAAGAATAGTATAATGGTCCACTTAAATTGAACAGTTATTAATATTTTACCATATTTGCTTTGTATGAAACTATTTCAAAGGAAGTCGTAGACATGACAATACTTAAACATGCATCTCCTAAGAAAATGATTCTATATAATACCATTGTCTAACCTAAAATTTAACATCAAGTCACTTCAGATTTTTTCATGTGTCTCTTTTTTAAATAACTACCCTCATCCCCCAAACAGGATTCAATTAAGATTTTCACTTTCTGGAAATACTAGTCCTGCTGTCTTGTTGAGTGTTTTTGGTAGTGTCATTAATTTAACTTCTAATATCCCTTTGAACTTCCTGTAAACTGCAAGTTAGGCCTAAAGTCTTTGTAAGTTTCAGGTTAAACTTTTTGTGCAAGAGTACGAGGTGATGCTGTTGTTTCCATATTGCATCACACAGTTATGGCTTTTCCAGGCTGCTAAGTTTGGACACTTGGTTGGGTCATCTGATAGGTGATTAGGGTTCGTCTCCACTACTCTTAGTAAAACTCATCAAAGATTTCCACATTGTTAAATCTCATCAGCAGCTAGTATTTTACTTTTGAAGCACTCTTCGGTTGTCTTGCAAAATACTACACTTGCTTGATGTTTCTCCTTTACTGGCTGATCCTTCTCAGTCTGTCTTTTGCTGCTGGCCCAATCTTCATTTCCCTAAATTTTGATAAAACATAGATGTGTCCCCCCGCCCCCGAGCTCCACCTTGGGCTGCTTACCTCCTCTTAGTACTCATCTTGGTGATCTCATAAGGACATCAGATTATATTAACCTGTGTGACATCTTCAGTTAAGTGTCTACTAGACACCTTAAAATTTATGTCTAAAACTTACTTTTGCCTCTGAAATTTTCCCTCCCGGTCATCCTTAATGACTGTTTTTCAGGCAGAAATGGTCTTGGACTCCTTATATCCTTTAAGCTTAGTTCCACCTAAAATCTTACCATCTCTACTTCTATTACCCTAATCCAAGACACTATCATAGCTTGCTTGGATTATTTCTGTGGTTTCCCAACTGGTCTTATTTTGCCTCATTTGTGTCTCCTCTCACCCATCCTATTCTCTCATAGCAACCAGACTGATCCTTTAAAAGTTAAAGTCTTGCTTAGATGGCTTCCTAAGTAAAAGAAACCTTACAATGGTCTATGGAGCCCTAAATTACCTGCCCTCCACCCCGTTTCATTCAATTCCTATTAAATTCTTACTGCTCACTCTGCCTTGTCCACACTGGCCACCTTTGCTGTTCTTCCAGTTGATTATTCATGGTACCTTGGGATTTTCCCTTTTTTAGTCTTGGCGACATTTTGATTTTTTTTTTTTTTTTTTTCTTTTGAGACAGAGCTTCGTTCTTGCGCCGACTGGAATGCAGTGGCACAATTATGGGTCACAGCAAACTCCCCTCCCTGGTTCAAGCGATTCTCCTGCCTCAGCCTCCCAAGCAGCTGAGATGACAGGCATGTGCCACCATGCTGGCTAATTTTGTATTTTTTAGTAGAGATAGGGTTTCTCCATGCTGGTCAGGCTGATCTTGAACTCCCGACCTCAGGTGATCCACCCGCCTTGGCCTCCCAAACTGCTGGGATTACAGGCGTGAGCCACCGTGCCCAGCCAGACATTTTTTTGAGATACATTTCATCTAGCATTTTTATGTGCTTGAAGCAGGGAGTGAGGTGAGAAGGGTGACCCATTAATGTTGTCTCAGCCCACCATGTTGGCAGAGGTCTAAGGTGTTCTTTATTCTAAGCTCGTATTAATACCTCCTTTTACATCCTTGAATGAAGGAGGTTTGATTATGCAGCTTGAATATCCCAAATCTCAGATCTGAGGTGCTCCAAAATCTGAAACTTTTTGAGTACTGACATGCTCAAAGGAAATGCTCTCTGGAGCCTTTTGGGTTTTGGATGCTGAACTTGTAGGTATGCAAATATTCCAAAATCTAAAATCCAAAAACACTTCTGTTCCCAAGCATTTTGGATAATGGACACTCATAAAACTCTTCAAAGCCTGTGAGCACACATGCACACACACAATCCTGCGATTACATAGTTCCAAGGTTTGCAAACCAAAATATATGCATGGTAATTTTGTATGTTAGTGAGTAGTCTTAAAGTCCCAGAATTCTCTCAGGAACAGAGCATTAAATAGGAAACTTTAGCTAACTTTGTTTCATTATGTCTTGAGTTTCTGCTATGGAAGAGATTGAGATGTCATTCATCTAGGCCTTACTTTCTTCATCTGATTTTTATTTGTTTGGGATGTGATTTTTAAAGGCCTTACTGGCTCCATGATGGGTCATCCAGAAATGGAATATTTACTGCCTTTAAGCATAAAGCCAAACAGTTTGGACCTTTTTTTTTAAGTTGTAAGACTAAAGGAAATGGGGAGGCAGAGACAGTTTTGGAACCTATGTAGTTACCAGCAGATACAAACCTGGAGGATATTCATGTTTACCTACTGTCTACTACACTAAAGTGAGGAATGCCAATGCAAGAAATTGGGGGAGGAGGAATGAGGTCTGTTAAACCAACTGCAAATTATACTCCTGGATAAAGGAATTTATTACATTTATATACTATAAGTTCAAGAATGATTTACTCACAATTTAGTAATGACTTTGTGGAAAGTACAGTAAAATGTGTGAGCAGTATTAGTTATGTATTGTTTGTTGGATTCTAAAGTACTCCACAGGTGTTTTGATATATGCCCATTTGGGGTTAGCAATGTACTTTTCTGGTTAAACATCACATGAGGATTAGACATTTATCTTCTCACCAAAACAGGCTCCTCTAGTATATGTAAATATGATAGTTCACCTTTTTCTCTTAAGCTAAATGTGATAGTTCTGGCTTTGCTCATTTGCTTTCTAGCAGCCTCCCCATGTTAGCCTTGCCACATGGTCAGTCTTCTGTTTGGTAGGTTTTATAAATCCTAAAAGTTCTAGCTCAGAAACAGCTCTAATAAACCGAGCACTGGAGGCTTTAGTTAAGGAAACTGGCCATACTGTATTTTTGACAAAAAGGAGTTAAAATCTCAATGTTAAAATACTAGTTGGTAAAGTGAAATAGATAGTTCAAATATAAACTCCTAAATTAAACTATAACTCTTACTGGAAAACATTAATTAGAATCCACTGTCAATAAAACATAAATGGAAAAGTACTTAATGCTTCCTAAATCTAATGTTTTACATAGTATGGAAGTTGCTCCCCACCCCCACTTCTAAATATAACATTAGAAAAATAGAGAATTCAGACCAGTGCAGTGGCTCATGCCTGTAATACCAGCATTTTGTGAGGCCGAGGTGGGCGGATCACCTGAGGGAGGTCAGGAGTTCGAGACCAGCCTGGCCAACATGGTGAAATCCCATCTCTCCAGCTATTTGGGAGGCTGAGCAGATGAATTGCCTGAACCCAGGAGGTGGAAGTTACAGTGAGCCAAGATTGTGCCACTGCACTCCAGCCTGGGCAACAAAAGTGAAACTCTATCTCAAAAAAAAAAAAAAAAAAAGAATTCAATAATGGCAGTTTCATTTTTGGTAAATTTTGGAACATAATCTTGATATAAATTTGATACCAAAAGTTTTAGGTTTGGTCTCATTTTGGATTAAATGCAAAATAAAGATTTAGTAATTTCAGTTATTATAGCACAGTATGATTAATATTAACAAGTAATAAGGTTGTTTGGAGTATACCTTTATAAATAACTAGTGTAGATCTGGAGAAATTATAAAAATATTTTATGTGTATTTGGACATGTTTTTAAAAGGATACTGGATAATTTCATTCATTTCTTCTGAGGTTGCAGAATTTGCATCCATTTTTTCAGCAGCTGTCACGACTGTTGCAAAAGCCTTTTGAACAGACAAGACAGAAGAAAATAAAAATGTCTACAGTTGCCAAACATCTTTTACTCTACTTTTTTTTTAATGGCTGTTGATAGCTGGCCCATATTTTTTATTGTATCAAATTTAAGATTGTCAAAACTACAATGATGATCACTTTAAACCACTTATATATTAAAAGATTAATGGTTCCTGAATAATTTTGCTTTAGAGAACTCAGAGTATGCAGAGAAAATCAAGAAACAAAGCTAGTCAAAAGAAAAAGAAAGGCCTGTTTCCTCCACTCCTAATCTTACCCCAGCAAAATATCTATTTTTCTTGGAAGCAGTCAACTATGGATAATTTTTAATGGTGATAAGACATCTGTAGGGCCTGTAATAGAGTTAAGATCTTTGTAATATTATTTTGAAGACAGAAATAATAGTTGTTTATTTTAAAGAAAACGACAGTTGTTTATTGCCTTTCCAAGTATTCCTTGTACTTCCTGATTGCTAAATCTGTTATGTAGTTATTTCAATATTTTTTTCTTTTATCCAAGAAGAGAAATGCTAGTTAATAATATACTTTATTTTGTGAAATAACAGAACTGACCTAAATTGCTTGGTTTCTGCTTAGTGCTAACTATTGGGTTGTTAGATCACATACTTATTTTGACCTGGCATAAAAACACAGACTTGGCTTGGTTAAGGAATGCAGGATCAGAGAGCCGGGGATTGGGAGTGGGGATTGTTGAGCTACCACTTCCCAAGGAACTTTTAAAGTTTGAAGCGATTAATGCTTTCCAAATAAAAGACAAGGCATTAAACACAATATGAATTCCAAAGCACTAAAAGTATAAAACTACTCTGAGAAAGGCATCATGAATGTTTAGAAAAATACCCAGCTTCCTCTTTTCCCCTGACCTACCTCCGACCAGTCCACAAGGTTGATTAGCCTGCTACACTCTAGGTGCAGTTTATATGCTATGCAGATGTCTGGGGCGATATTTGGAATGCAGCCTTCTTCACTTTTCAGTGCTTCATTCTAAAAAGTAACAGTAAACGAAGATCACTACCTTTTAGAAATAATTAGGAACAAAATCAGACATTAATAAAGCCCTCAACCTAAACTGAGTACATCAGTAAATGGAATCTTGGTTTCCTTTATTTAGTGAGTCTATTCAATAGTTAGCTAGTTCTTGTTTAGGTTCTGTCTTGGTCACAACCCCTCTAGTTCTTAGTCACTAGAACAAGTCCCAAGATTAGAAGACAAGCACATTTTTCTCAATCCATAAATTACCAATTTCTGAGACCTGAATGCACTTGCTATAAAAAGTTTATGGAAATCTTTAGGAATACTTAATAAAATGGTACTTCCAACACTTGTTAGCTGAAGTCTAACAATTACTATACTGTATTAGTAAATACTAATACCACTTACCAGGGGTATAAATTAACTTTTAAAGAAAAGATTATGTTGTCAACATTGCAGATCTTAAGCCCTAGAGAAACCATCAGTGTTTCTTCAACCTACTTGAAATCCATGGCTTTTATTGAGGAACACAATGTCTTACATACACACCCTGCTCTGATATTGTAATATCAGGGGTATATTATATCCCACCCAAAGACAACTGAAATCATACCAGTTCTCTTCTGTGACCCACTAGCCAAGATTTTTTTAAAGTTTTAATTTGTGGTTTATATATTAAAAATAACTGATTTTTTTGTTGCTGTTCCTTAAGTATGAAATTATTCAATGTTTTTCACCATCACTGAAAACCACTGATTTATATCATCCTACTCAGTACTCTTGTAATACTGAGCATGTTTGTGTGCCATTTTGCAATGAGAAAACAATACGCTGGAATGCTCTTCATAGGTCTTATGGAGTTGCTTAAGTATTTATTGTGGCAAGATTTCTGGGTATTTAACTTACAACTCTTTCATGTATATACAGCTTACTGAATATTTAAAGTGATCATTTTGCCTGGTCATAAGAAAGCTAGATTCTAAAATTGTGAGCTGTCTTAAGCTTTTGTTTAAAGAGCTTCTAAGAGTTGATAACTGTGTCTGGGCTTTAGCAAGGGCACTATTGAAGTGTGTTGTTCCAGGAGTTTTAGTGGTGAACTGCTGGCTATCCTCCACACTCAGCTCTGCAGATGCTCTCAGAATAGATCTTTCTTTGGTTTAAAATCCAAGATGAAGTCCCAAAGTATTTCTCTTTCCCACTAGATACAACCATTTTGATCTTTAAGTAATTTATTAGGCCATATTGTTTAATCCCTATCTGTTATTTTCACAGGAGTGGTAACATTATACTCTGGAATCTTTGTACCTATGATCTGACTTTAGCATGTGAAGGGCAGAGACTACACATGGTCAAAAACTGGCAGCAACAGTTGACTACTGATTGGTATCTTTACAGGGTTAGAAATTTTTTCTACAGTCTCAAGAATTTTTAAAAATATATGAGAGGTGTAACCCTGAGCTGCCAACTCTCTGCTCATTAAACCATAACTGCAAATTTAGAATGTTTTTGTGAAGCCCAGAGCCTGAGCTAAACTGTCAGGGAACTAAATGTTCATCTTACCTTTAGATAATAGTAAGGATTGTTGAGTGCAGTATGGAGGGCAACTCGCGGAGCAGCATTTAAATGCTCACGAAGGGCATGGGCAGCGCTGAAGTACACCACCTCATGGAGAGGCTGTGTCTCAGGAGGCAGAAGGTATTCTCTGAAACAGCCAGTCAGGTATCCACGTTTAGATAAGCACAGGTTTATTTTCTTTATATATATTTTCCTTTAAGCTCTGTTGGACTTCAATTTTTAATATAACATTTTTGTCAATCCTCTCTTGGTAGAGGATTGAACCAGTTACTAAAAGCAAAATCAACAACCACCAAAAACCAACAAATGAAACAAACCCAAACATCAGATCTAGTACAGTTTCACTCAGAACTGCACCTCATCCATATAATAGTTTTTAAACCTACCTGTAGACTCTTTATAAGAAGCTGTATATTTCAGTTCTGAGTTAAATCTTTAGGAGCAAATGTATATACACTATATTTCTGCTCAGAAATCTTGAAGAAAGAATTTCTTAAAGTAAATGAGAAAACTGAGATATCTACATTTTCTAGCACAGAAAACATTTAACCTTCGGCAATATTAAATAGAGGCATGGAATTAAGAGTTCAGGAAATT
>NW_016107432.1:370361-372327 GCF_001604975.1 Cebus imitator
TAGCAGAGATGGGTTTTCACCATATTGGTCAGGCTGGTCTCAAATTCCTAGTCTCAGGTGATCTGCCCACTTGTCTCCCAAAGTGCTGGGATTACAGGCATGAGCCACCATGCCCAGCCGTCACTTTGTTACAATATGTTACTTTCTCTTTGATCTACTTTTTGTCACATTCAGGTGATCATTTTATTTTGTTTGGTTTTTGAGACAGTGTCGCTCTGTCGCTCAGGCTCAGAGTGCAATGGTGCAATGGCGTGATCTTGGCTCACTGCAACCTCTGCCTCCTGGGTTGAAGCTATTCTCCTGCCTCAGCCTCCCGAGTAGCTGGGATTACAGGTGTGCACCACCATGGACAGCTATTTTTTGTATTTTTAGTAGAGTCTGGGTTTCACAGTTGGCCAGGCTGGTGTCGAACTCCTGACCTCAAGTGATCTACCCGCCTTGGCCTTCCAAAGTGCTGGGATTACAGGTGTGAGCCACTGCTCCCGGCCTTTGTTGATTGTTTTGGACCTTTTTTGTGGTATTAGCACTTTCTCCCCAATAACTAGGAACAATGACTCTGTCCCCACATTATTCTGGAAAACGAAACTTTTCACTTTCAGAAAATGCATGTAATTGGTCAAAAAGGCACTCTTTCTCTTTAATAACTGCTGCTATTTTCTCGGTACTTTATTCTGTTCAGTGCCTAGCCTGCTTGTTGGGTTTAAACTGCCAATAAAATTATAATAAACAATGATAACAGGTCCCCCCACCCCCCTCAACTTTTTAAGTATTAAATCATTTTCTTTTGCACACTTCTCATTTTTTTCTGTAGCGTGCCCAACTTCCACCAAACTTAGGTGGGAGATTTTACAAAGCTACATACATAAAGCTGACTTTTTGGGAAATCCATGAATTAAAATGATCTGGGTTTCCCAAAAAGGAATCATCTTAAAATACAGGTTGGACTGGAAGATTTCTAAATTTACTAAGCACATGTCTCAACATAAATTTAGTGCTGATAATGAGGTGCACTGGCATTGATTAGAATTAAATGTTCTTTCTTCAGGATAAAATAGAGCAGCATGGCTAGTCTGCTCTGTTTTCTGGTCTTGGTTCAGATCCAGCATGTATTCCTGGCAAAGATAAATTGTAACACAAATACTTTGTTATTACAAAGGGAAGAAACACTCACTTTCTATCTCATCTCTCCCCACCCGGCCTAATGAAGTAGATCAAATTTAAACCTATGTTCTTGAACTGAAAGTAAACAAATGAACTAAGTCATTTGGTTAGACATCTTGATGATGATGAAAAAGGAATAAAAATTACAATTCTAAGCTGGATGGAGAGACCTGAAAAGCATAAAGCCTAACCTAGGAGAAAAATGTTCTGGATTGACTATAGACAGCTATGACACCAGTGTTATTTGGAAAAACAGCATGATTTTTAGCTCTTAAGAGCTAAATTTAGACTCACCTCACTAGACAGTCAATGAAGTCCACAACATTTTCTCTGAGTACTTCAAATTTGGTTGGCTTCTTACTTCTTCTTAACTCCTTCATTTCCAGTAAGGACTATGAATAAAAGAACATACATTTTCTGGTGTTTCTGAGACAGCCCCTCACAGGGACATACTGTGGCTCAATTTCTGCTCTATATTGTGAATATACATTTTTTAAAAATCAAGAAAAGTAACTAAACCTAATGATTTAGGCACTTTTAAATCTCTCAGTTTGATCAAATCAAAAAATACATCAGATAACTAATCGGATTTCTTTTGTGTAAACATGTTCCAATTTTCTCTTATTGCTAGCTAATTCTCTTTTTTTCACTAAGCCCGCAGGAAGAGTTTCCACCTAAGTTAGCTAGTAGATTCCAGAATGTGTATATGTAGAGTGACAATGAGATGAAGAGGATGTTCAACTTAGAAGTGAGCTAAAAGTCTGCTTTGTTCCTGGTTCTTTTTTCTTTTTTTCTTTTTTTTTTT
>NW_016107432.1:372932-379641 GCF_001604975.1 Cebus imitator
ACACACATATAAATGTGGCAAGGGATCAAGATTCCATCCAATAAATGATTTCCTGCAGAAGCTGAAGGCCAATAAGTATTACATAACCTGTGCTATAGTGAGGTCTTTAAAAAACCAGCTGCTGAATTTTCAGTGTTACCACAATGAAAACAAAACAAAATACAACCAAAGAAAACTCCCTCAAACCAACAGCAAAAAGTCTCAAAATTTTTTTTTAATTTTTTGAGACAGAGTCTTGCTCTGTTGCCCAGGCTGGTATGCAGTGGTGATTATCTCAGCTCACTGCAACCTCCGCCTCCCAGAGTCAAGCAATTCTCCTGCCTTACCCTCCCAAGTAGCTGGGATTACAGGCGCACACCACCATGCCCAGCTAATTTTTGTATTTTTAGTAGAGATGGGGTTTTGCCATGTTGGCCAGGCTGGTCTGAAACTCCTGACTTCAGGTGATCCACCTGCCTCAGCCTCCCAAAGTGCTCGGATTACAGGCATGAGCCACCGCGCCTGGCCACTCTCAAATATTTTTGATGTTATACATAGTTTTTTTTAAAAAAAATTACAAACTTGAAACTGTTTTCCTTTGATTATGCCAAGATTATAAACAACACAATTTGAGTATGAAGAAGGTAGTGTGTAGAAGTTTTGAAATAATCCACTAAATCATAAAGTGCATCATGGTTCTTTAGCAAAGGGAAAGAAAACGATAACTGCTTAACTATACAGCTGTGTTGCTTCTAGAGAGCATAAGGCTCTCATATTCTTCAAGTGCAGGTTGCGTTTTATGAACTAGACACACATGTTTTGTTTGGCCTAAAACTATGACGGGGATGCAGCTGGAGAATATGCATGGCTCTTAAGGAATAAACTGCTTTTTAGCTATAAATGATTTCTGGTTCAAAAAAGATGTAACTAAAGGTTAAAATATCTACTAGATTCTTTGTCCCATTTCATTAACATGTAGTCTGCAACATGTTAATAAATCTAATATACCTTTGAAATAAATCTAATAAGGGCTGGATGAAGTGCCTCATTCCCGTAATCCCAGCACTTTGGGAAGCCATGGTGGAAGGATCACTTGAGGCAAGGAGCTTGAGACCAGGTTGGGCAACACAGTGAGACACTGTCTCTATTAAAAAAAAAAAAATTAATCAGGCTGATGAGGTGGTTCATGCCTATAATCTCAACACTTTGGGAGGCAGAGGCAGGCAGACTGCTTGAACCCAGGAGTTCAAGACCAGCCTGAGTAACATGGCAACACCCTATCCCTACAAAAATACAAAAAAAATTTGCCAGGCATGGTGGGATGTGCCTGTAGTCCCAGTTACTTGGGAGGCTGAGATCGGAGGATCAATTGAGCCCAGGAAGATAGAGGATGCAGTGGGCCCATCATGCTACTGCACTCTAGCCTGGACAACAGAGGGAGACTCTGTCTCTAAAAAAAAAAAAAAATCAGCTGGGCCTTGTGGTGGGTTCCTGTAGTCCTAGCTACTCAGGAGGCGGAGTGGGAGGATTACTTGAGCCCAGGAGTTCTGAGGTAACTGTGAGCTATGACCACTGCACTTTAACCAGGACAACACAGCAAGATCCAGTCTCAAGAAAACTCTGATATGACACTCTGTCCTACTTAACTCTCCTGTTAAGTAATTTTAAATCCAAACTGTAATATGTAATAAATGTTAAGGAATAGAGATCGCATATAGCATTCAAATATTTCTACTCATCCAATGTGGCAAGTTTTAATTTCAGTTAATAATGAGTCACTTTTGAAAATCAAGAAATAACAGACAATTCTTCAAGACAGTGGTTTTGCTTTAATTTGTCAAATTCTTTATTCTTTAGGCTACTAATCACCTTAATTTCCAACCTTCCCATTTCAAAAGCTGCATTCCTTTATTCAGTTCTAGCATATCACAGAATTTGTTTACTAGCTCAGAATTCTAATTAAAATTTTATCTGGATTACCTCTAATTAATGGTGTCCGGAAAAAAAAAAAAGAAAAAAATTATATGTGCAGTTTATTTTTACAGAAATCCCCATAAGTCCAATTTTGTAAAAGATTGAAATTTGCCTTATTTACCTTATATTCTTCTAAGCTTTTTATCCTACTTATGTTACTTAAGGGTGGCCTCTTGCTGATTCAGTGGTTACTACTAGGGTGTATTTAAACTGTGAATCAGCGATAGAAAAACAATGAACTAGTGGTTAAAAGAGATGGGCTCTGGTCTGAGTGGTACTACTAGCTAGCTGTGTGATCTCAGACAAGTTGCTGTCTTTTCCTAGACTTTAGTTTCTGGTTATAGCTGGACTCAATGATCTTAATGATACCAACTTCCAGCCCTTAAAAGCTTTTGTGTTCTGAAAAGTAGTTCAGCTCATCCTGTAGTGGCAAGAGCAATGCCCACACATAACCTGGAAGAAAACCCCTTGGTGCTTGTTGATGACTTCCTCACTCTGGCTGCTCAGGCCACTCTAGTCAGGCAACATTCTCTTTCATCTTCCATGACTGAGCACTCATCAGGTGCCTCACATTGCGGCTATGAGAGATATGGGAAAATTTTTGCAAAAGCAGTTTCCTAAATAGCCAAAAGATTTTTAAGACAAAGGAACCCTTGCCAAACATAAAAAAGATTAAAATAGACATTTTAAGTAAGATATTTTCAACATGTCATGTCCAATTTTATGTGATTATATATGAAAAAACTGCCTCTTCCCCCAAAACTCCATTTAAAAAAAAAATCCTTAAATTTGGGAAAAGTAAAAGGTACACATCAATATTTTTTGTTGTTGTTGTTCTACTAAGAGAATACCATATTTTATTGCTAGAAACAGAGCAAGAGAAGAGCCCTGAAAAGCTAATAATATCAACCTGAGGGGCTTCATCAGAACAAAGAATTCCTAGTACATTTACGGAACAGAATGTGGCTACCTATATACAGTCAGACACCCTAAGCATTCAGGATATGTAAATGATCATGTGGAGGTCACAGGAAGGAGAGAAACTGTAACCCTCCAACAGTGAAGAGTGCCAGGCTGCCTCAGTTAATTTAGGACTGAAAGATTCCAGCTTTTGAAAATTCGATTAAAGTAAGCCTCATGCAGATTTTGGTAATCAACATACCAATGAGCTTCATTGCTGTGAAAGCAGTTCACAGCTATTAATTTTTCAAGCTTACAAATGATTTATGCACTGCTTTTGAAATCTACAAAGAACTTGATGAAATGCTTAAGAAAAAAAACCTCTAAAAGGAGTTCTTAGTTATGATACCCTGCTACTTTTTGCTTTCTTTTTGTTGACTTTTTAAAGACAAATTCTCCAAACTGTTGATCTGGAGAAATAATTTCTTTTTCTGCCCATTTGTTCTTCATTGTTTAAACCAAATCTAGAAGAGAAGCATTTGGCCTATTTGTGATTGTTAAAATGTGATACCATGAGGCTTGGTATACTTACTCATCATGAACTACTTTATCTCTTCATCTATAAGCACATCAGAAGGTGGGGTTTTCCAACCATTTTAGTTAAATGACTGTCATGGCCAATAGATTGGGAGAATATTATTCTCTTACCATCAAGGTTCTGAAACTGGGCCAGGAACTCCTCTATTCTCTTAGCTGTGCTGCCAAGGTGCTTTTCACAAGACTTAAAAACCTTGAAACATTTCTCAAGTATGATCATCAATTCATCCTTTGCCAACATCCTAGAACAGAGTCAGTGACAGGAAATGTAATGTAACTAGAAAATCAACACCCTTAAAAAGCATTATATTTAATACAGATATTAAATGTTTCTGATCAGAAGATAAAATAAATTCTTCATTAGTAGTTACCAACTTTTTTTTTGTAGAGATTTTCCTCCACATATGTGACATTCAGAATTCTTTTTTTTTGAGACGGAGTTTCGCTCTTGTTACCCAGGTTGGAGTGCAATGGCGCGATCTCGGCTCACCGCAACCTCCACCTCCTGGGTTCAGGCAATTCTCCTGCCTCAGCCTCCTGACATTCAGAATTCTTGAAGGATCCTCATGATAAAACTTAGCTTAGAAAATTTACAAAGGTCTGGATTCACAGTGTGGCTCTAACACTATGTTTGCAATATAGAATAAGATTATTACACACCTCTGATCCTTGGTTTGTTGTCTGTAAAATGGAAATAATAACTCGCTTATTTCACAGGTTAGATGGAGATTTAAAAATTAAATGAGAAGGCCAGTCGTGGTGGCTCACACCTGTAATCCAGCACTTTGGGAGGCTGAGGAGGGCAGATCACAAGGTCAGGAGTTTGAGACTAGCCTGGCCAACATGGTAAAACCCCATCTCTACTAAAAATACAAAAATTAGCTGGGCATGGTAGTGTGTGCCTATAGGCCCAGCTACTTTGGAGGCTAAGGCAGAAGAATCTCTTGAACCCAGGAGGAGGAGATTGCAGTGAGCCGCAATCGCACCACTGCACTCTAGCCTAGTGACACAGTGAGACTCTGTCTCAAAAAAAAAAAAAATTAAATGGAAGAAGCATTGGAAGAATCTAGCATAGTGCTTATCACACAGTACATGATAGTTTTCCTTTCCTTTGATCTAAACATATATGTGAAACAAGAAATATCTATAGAGGATATGATGTGCTAAATGTAAACTTGTTTGAAAGAACCAAAAATGTAAGTACACTCATTTCTCTAATTATCACCATTTAAACCATGCTTTACATCTCCTGTGGGCTTTATAAACATCAGTCAGTAAACCCACTGAACTTTAAATGAGGTGGCAATTCTAATTGTTATTTATAGCACAGGCAGAGTGGTTGAGTAGCTCATTCACAGCTATAGAAAAAAATCTTTGTTAGAAATGGAGAGAGAACACAGATACTCTAAAGTTAGGATCTTGTTCTTGGAGCTTACAGGTTTCTCCACTAGATCATACTCAGTAATAGTATCAAAAGAAATCAGATCAATATTAGCAAATTTTAAGCAGTGGCACTACATAAAGTACCCAAATTATGCTCAGCAAATTCATCTAAGTCATTAAAACTATGATGATTAATAGTTCTAATATTAACAATGAAGTACACACAAATCCAGAATGTGGGCATTTTGCAACATAACTAATTAACTTATGTTTGACATATTTCAAAATTAAAAGGTGAGGAAGAATACTAATATTGCTGAGTTGGGAAAAAGAGAAACAAAGCTAAATGGACTATGATTACTGAGAAATTGAACTGATTGCTTGAACAAAAATTTAAACCCCAACAACGACAACCAAAAGTAGACAACCACTAAATATAGAAATTGTTAGAGGTAGACCAAATGGTAAATTTCCCCAGAGTTTGTTCAAAAAGTATAAAACTTACCTTCCTCTTTCTACAATAATTATCTAAGGTAAAATCTTTATCTAAAAATAAGCTAAGATATTTTATACCTGATTACATTTAAGATTTAAAATTTGTGGCTTTCTATTGCCCAAATGGAGTTATGAGAAAGGCTCCATGGTGGGCATGTCTGGCCTATTCAAGAAAACAAGGAGGCCAAGATGTCTGAAGTGGAGAGAGAAAATGAGCAGACATCAGAGAGAGGCCATGTGGAGTATGGGGTGAAGGGATCACGTAGTGTCACTGTATAGACTATGGCTTTTACTCTGAGTAAAATGGGGAGTTAATGGAGGGTTTCAAGCAAACGAGTGACATTATCTGAAATATTTTAAAAGGACTATACTGACTGCTATTTTGAGAAAAACCTGTAGGGGAACAGAAAAACCAGATAGTAGGCTACTGCAATAATCCAGCTGAGAGATGACGATGACTTGGACTATGGTGGTACAAGCAAAGGAAGGTGGCAAGAAGAGGTCTGATTCTGCATAAATTGTGAAGGCAGAGCCCAGGCTTTTGGTTTGAACAATCAGAATGATAAAGAGACAGTCAGAAAATGATAGGTTTCAGGGGAAAAGCAGTTCAGTTTTGGGTATGTTAACTTTGATGTATGTATTGGATATCTAAGTGGAGGTATTAAATAGGACATAGATGGACATAACAGCCTGGCACTCAGGAGAGAGGTATAGGCTTATGACTAAGCCCTGGGGCACTGTAATGTTAGGATGTCAGAGAGAGGGGAAAGCACTAAAGGAGAATGTGAAGGAGCATACACTGAGGTAGGAGGAAAACTAAGAAAGTCCTAGAAGTCCATAAGAAAGGAGTGATAAACTGCTGTCAAATGCTGATAACAGGTTAATGCTGGATTTAGGAACATGGAGGTCACTGGTGACTTTGATCAAACTAGTTTTGATCAAAGCACAAACCTAATTGTAATCAATTAAAGAGAGAATGGGAGGAGAAGAATTAGTGACAATAAGAATGCCTTCCAATTTTGGTGCATTCCAACTAACATTTAGTTTTAAAAGAAAGAGAATAAAATTGTAAAGAAAATAGGAGAACTGAAAAGTCTGAAAGCCACCATGTAAGATTAAAGAGAAATAAACAGACCTTATCTTTATCCAACTTGATTAAGAAATAATTATTTCACTATCAGGTAAATGGTTCAAAAATGCCTATGATTGGCCGGGCGCGGTGGCTCAAGCCTGTAATCCCAGCACTTTGGAAGGCCGAGGTGGGTGGATCACGAGGTCAAGAGATCGAGACCATACTGGTCAACACGGTGAAACCCCGTCTCTACTAAAAATACAAAAAATTAGCCGGGCATGGTGGCGTGTGCCTGTAATCCCAGCTACT
>NW_016107432.1:379955-400480 GCF_001604975.1 Cebus imitator
AAAAAAAAAAAAAAAATGCCTGTGATGTATTAAAAGCTTTATAGGTAATCTGTCAAAGGAGTTGAGAAAAACAACAAAGACTTTATAGGTTATTTTTTAAAAAAGTTTTCTTCACTAAGACAGAAAGAGAATCATTTAGCAATCATTAAAAGCAACCATCCTGCAGGGCAATGGAGGGTTCTGCTTCGCCATGCAGAGAGCCAGTAATTTCTGGTTAAGTACTAATTATATAAATGTCTGATTATGAGAACAGGAAGGAAAAACTGGCCAATCCATGGCTAATGCAAACACCTTCTGACGGATGAGTTTTCAAGTTCTAAACAGACATTACCATTCCCAAGCAATTTTGAAAAATATTCAGAACTCAAACTTGCAAATGTATATATATCAAAGAAGATTGGAAGTTAAACGCAACAAAGCAATTATGTAGGATCATAACAAAGAAAAGGAAACCAAAAGTATGTGTATCTCCTCCAAAGCCTTGATATTTCATATTAGGTGCCACTTCTAGAGAAGCTGTCCAACACCACAAATGGAGGTTAACTGTCCAGTCTATTGGTTCCTCAGCACCCTACTCCTGATCCATCACAACTCTCACTGTATTGTAGCTCTCTACTGTTCACTTCAATCATTTGACCAAAATTTTGTATAGGTAAGGACCAGGGTTATCTTTGTCATCTGATCAGTGGTTTCAAAAATGAAGCATTTAAAAAACCCATTTTTTTTTGAATGAATGAGGAAGGCAATGACCATGTAATAATTGATAATTCATTTCCTAACCTAGTGCCTTAGTGAAGAATACTTTTTCTAAGGGGAACAGTTCTCAGACTGGCTCATCTTGGGAAGCACCTGAAGGTCATGGTGCCCTTTGTGGGACCACAGGTTTTTTCTGTGAAATATATCAAAAAGAATAAATTTAATTCATCTCATGGTTAGAAGCAACTTTAGTAAGCTCAAATATACACATTATTGATGCAATTTTTTTTTTTTTTTGGGACAGAGTTTTGCTTTGTCACCCAGCCTAGAGTGCAGTGGAGCAATAACAGCTCACTGCAACCTCCACCTCTCAGGTTCAAGCAATCCTCCCACCTTTGCCTCCTGAATAGTTGGAATTATAGGCATGAGCCACCATGCCATGCTAATTTTTGTATTTTTAGTAGAGATGCAGTTTCCCCATGTTAGCCAAGCTGGTCTTGAACTCCTGACCTCAGGTGATCCCCCCACCTTGGCCTCCCAGAGTGCTGGGATTACAGACATGAGCCACTGTGCTAGCCTATTGATGTAATTTTTTTTTTTTTTTTTTTTTTTTTTGAGACAGGGTCTCATTCTGTTGCCCAGGCTGGAATGTAGTGGTGTGATCACAGCTCACTATAGCCTCAACCTCCTGGGCTGAAGTGATCCTCCTGCCTCAGCCTCCCAAAAAGCTCAGACTATAGGCATGCACCACCATGCTCATACAAATTTTGTATTTTTTTTTTGTAGACATGGGGTTTCTCCATGTTGCCCAGAGCAGTCTTTAACTCCTGGGCTTAAGTGATCTGCCTGCCTTGGCCTCCCAAGTCCTGCAGTTCATAGGAGTGAGCCACTATACCGTTCCAGAAATTATATTTTAATGATGAAGTCTCACAAAGTTCTTGGATAGATAAATCTACATCATCATAAGTTAGATTATTAGAAAGCATATCGTAGATTAAGGAGCTGTGTCATTTTTCCTAAGTACATCTTTAAATATCACCTGAAGTTGATCTGTAAAGTCAGAAAATAATGCATTATTTAGAATCCAAATTTCTAGTCTCTTTGAACTAAGCTGAAGTGATCAAATGTTAATATCATTATTCAGGTCATTTTTTTTTTTTTTTATAACTCAGTGAAAGCTGAGCTGACTTGCTAATATATTACTGTTTAAGTCAAAAGCCTTACTCAGAAATTAGAATAATTCCTTTAGCCTAAGGTAAATTCCTCCAGCTATCAATCACTTTCCATTTGTAAGTCTGTTTCTGTAGCAAGCTCATAAGGTTACACTTAGGATAAGCAGACTAGACACCGTGGCTCCTTTCATTTATGTCTGTGTCCTGTGCCAATATGACTAGTGTCAGGATAGGGGAGGGAGCCATCTGAGTCCACTGGAGCTTGCTCTGCGGGTTCATTTTTAAATTTTGGATACATTCTGAACATGGACTACTGGCCACAAAACCATAAATTTCCTTTTATTACCACCTCTAAATAACTGGAATAGGGTTGAAAGAGTCTCAGCTCTGTCAACTATAGAAAAGTCAGTGTTTCTGGTCTTGGTTTCTTTATTTGAAAGAAAATGGAATAACTGTAGATGAGTAATTTTTAATCAATGGAGGTAGGGGATATAAATTCCCTTAAGAAGTGGGGCACACTTTTCATTATCCCCAATCCAAAACTCCACTGCTACTGGTATGAGAGTGTGGTATTCTTCAGGTCCAGCTGATCCAACATGTTCCTTTAAGTTGAGGCTCTGATTTTTTTTCTTTTTTTTGAGACACGGCCTTGCTCTGTTGCCCAGGCTGGAGTGCAGTGGTGTGGTCTTGGCTCACTGCAACCTCCACCTCCTAGGTTCAAGAAATTCTCCTGCCTCAGGAGACTGTAATTCCACCACACCTGGCTAATTTTTTTTAATATTTTTAGTAGAGACGGGGTTTCATCATGTTGGCCAGGCTGGTCTCAAACTCTGCCTTCCAAAGTGCTGGGATTACAGGCGGAAGCCACCACACCTGGCCAGCTCTGATTTACATTAACCCTTAAAATCTTATTGATGCAAGGTTCTGTGAATTTTAAAAATATGAAAAATTATTGGCCTAGTATTTGATTTCTAGAGGGGTGTTTAGAAATTCTACTAGAAAGGTAAAATTTTCCTCCTATGGTTTTTCATAGCTGATAAGGAAAAACAGTTGTATTCACCTAGTTCACTGCTGGGCTAGCATCATTTGTTACTACTTTCTGTTCCCAAATGGCTTTTTAATGGAAATAAGTACTTATATAATAACACAGGTTGAGTGAAAAATTAATCAACACATATCCCATACAGCATAGGGCTGTGGTCTTCATACTCCAAGAGTTGACTGAGCAAGGAAAGGCAGAACATGTGCAGAACCACTGCGCTCATGTCAAATTATGGCATACATTATAAATGTACACTGGCATGTTCCCGAAACACATCAATGTCTGTTGCATACACTTAAAAAATAACTGTGATATAAAACGATATAGGTCTTTTTCCACTAATAAATATGTGACATAAACATTATCCTACATTATTACAAAGTTGCTGTAAATACTTTTTAAATGGTCACCAGATATTTCATCAAGTAGATGACATATTGTTTATTTTATTTTCCAGGTTTCAACAGTTTTATTGGGAGGTTTTGTTTTCTGTAAAATAGACTAGAGGTTGAGGAAGGGGACACATTTCTGTTATAAGATAAGGTGTTTCCCATCACTAAAGAAAAGGTATGAGGCGTGACACATTGGAGTTTGGATCCACCTCCTTCTGCTTTGCTCACATTTCTTTTTTTCCTCTTTCTTTTATTTGCATATTTTTGAGACGAAGTCTTGCTGTCACCCAGGCTGGAATGAAGTGGTGCGATCTCGGCTCAGGGCACCCTCTGCCTCCCAGGCTCAAGTGATCCTCCCACCTCATCCTCCAAGGATGGGACCACAGATGGGTGCCATCATGCCAGGCTAATTTTTTTTTTTTTTTTTGGTAGAGAGGGTGTTTCACCATGTTACCCAGGCTGGCCTCGAAATCCTGAGCTCAAGTGATCTGCCCACTTGGGCCCCCCAAAGTGCTGGGATTACAGGTATAAGCCACTGTGCCTTGCCTCTTTTCTTTTTCAACAAGTACCACAGAACACAAACACAAAGGCAAGAAATAAAAATAGCAAGATCAACCTCCAACGGGGCCACATCCAAGCCTTGTCTTACTCCCCAAGCGGGGCCAGGCCTGGGAGGGGCTGAGGTAGCTACTCCACAGTCCCCAGGCTGTACAAGAAGGCAGCAGGCTCAGAAGTTGGGGGCTAAATTAATAAATGAGAACAAATTAGGGGGGAGGAATGCAACTTTGTGCTGGGAGGGCCCCTTCTCTCTAACATGCAGGAGAGTCAGTTCTTGGGGGAAGGTAGGAGGCACTGCCAAAGGCTACTACAGTGGGGGTAAGAGCAATGGGGGCAGCAGTCAGCTTTTCTTCCATGTTCTTCAGAAACAAAGCAGAAGAATTAGAGCTAAGGGGATGTCTACAGCCATACCACCCTGAACGCGCTAGATCTCGTCTGATCTATGGTTATTTAAACATGTTGGTTTCCATATACAGATTGAGTATTCCTTATCTGAAACGCTTGGGACCAGAAGTGTTCTGCATTTTGGATTTTTTCAGATTTTGGATTATTTGCTATACATGCATAATGAGATTATCTTGAAAATGGGACCCAATTCTAAACAAAATTCATTTATGTTTCAAATACACCTTCTACACACACCTTGAAAGTAATTTCACACAATATTTTAAATAATTTTGTGCATGAAACAAGATATACTGAATCATCAGAAAGCAAAGGTGTCACTACCTCAACCAACTAGATGGACAATCAACCTGTAGTTGTTTGGTCCCCCATCATTACTGACTCTTGAATTCATATGCAACCATTTTCTTACACTTACTCACACTTAAGTATTAACACTTCAAGAACAGGACATATCACTGGTAGAGTGAAAAAATAATGTGTTCAGTGTAACTTAGTAATACCCATATCAGTGTTAAACAACAATAAACAATGGCAGGCTGAATAAACTGTGTGGTGTGCCTCTGTTTTGCTGCAACCCATTTCATGAGGTCAGGTGTGGAATTTTCCACTTGTGGTATCACAAGTCCTCATCAAGTTTTGAAATTTGAAGTGTCTCAAATTTTAGAGGATGTTGAATTTCAGATTTTCAGATTAGAGACGCTCAATCTGTAAAAAGGATTTTTACTTGAAAAATCCTTTAAGCCGATTCTTGAACATTTCAAATAAGAAATCTAACTAGATTATATTTCTAATAGTACCTTAGCAGTTTTTCTTTCCAAAGCAGAATTCAGGGATCCTTTTAGTCTTTTCTCTCATAAGTTAAATGAAGACAGGTGATGAGCATGGTCTCGTAAGTTCCGGTGATGCCTATTGAGAACGCCTTAACTAAAAAGTGTCCCTGACTTCTGGTCTACATCAAATCTGTATGAAGAAGAAAAGACTGATTCCAGGCTGGAGGTTCCCTGATTCCTTTTCTCTTTTGTAGGACCCAGACTCCTGTGTGTCCTTGCTGTAGGTATTATATTTGATGTGTAGTGCTTTTTTACATTCCTTTGCTTTTGACTGCTCATGTTTCTGACCTTAGCTTAGCAAAATGAAATCTCACTTTCTATTTTTTGCTCCTGCTGTACTGAGATCTCCAAATCCGTATTTTAGTTCTTAGCAAAGAACAGCAGAAGGTACAACAGCTTTGAAGTCAAACCTGGAGAAGAATCCTGGTTCCCTCAGCAGCTAGGTGATCTCAGGCAAATCACTTAATCTCTGTCTGTGCTTCAGATTCCTCAGGGGTAAAGTATGGCTAATAATATCTACCATAAAGGTATATTGTGACTTTTAGATTGGAAAATGTACTGAGAGTGCCTAACAAAGTGCCTTGAACACAGCAGTCCTTCAATAAGTGATGGTTACTGCTGTCACCATCATTACTGCTCATGTTTCCTTACCCTACTTTGGAACTGACATTCTTGGTCCTTGATTATACCCCAAGATAACTGGTGTTGGGAGGTTCAGAACAAAAAGAACAAGTTCCTCCCTGACAAAAGACTCTCTAAGTTTGGGAACACCTCACTGGAGAAGGAAGATAATTACTAATCACAAAGGTTAAGAGGGAAAACCCAGGAAGAATCAACTGGGTGTTTAAGGTAGGTATATTTACTTGAAGACAAAGCAAAATAAGTCTCAGAAATATTCTAGTTCACCTAAGCTTATAAATACATAGATATCTTTTTTTTTTTTTTTTAATTTTAAAACCAGATCTGAGGAAATACATAGAAATCTTATTGGGATTTTTTTGCTTCCTTATGGGTGAAAGAAAAAATACTGGGATTTTAAAAAATGAAATAAAACACAGCTTTTCAGTGGCAATCTAGTTTCCATAGGGAGGTATTTTTCAAGATAGTGTGAAATTCATTTTCTGTCTTAAGCTGTACCTGCTGGATCACTAATATTTGTATTGCTAAGTCTCTGGACTTAAAGTGCTTTCAGTGTGAATTTTCCTCCTACTGTGCCCATCTGTTCTTTTCTTGTGGACCCAGAGGAAAGCAAGACTTAATAAATATTCAGTTTTCAGACTTCTTTAGAATATTTTCATATAAGTACATATAACCTCTGAGGAAAATTATAAAACTGTTTGGTGAAACTTAGCTCACACCTGATTTCCCCTTATCACTACCCAAGTGGTCATTATTTTTATGGAAGACTAAAAAGTAACTATACATATAAGAAGTGAAGTCAAGGAATATAAATAATAACTTTAACCCTAAGATATCTTTACTTATATATTATTAGATAAATAATTTATGAATTAGCCAATGTTAAGGTAGAGGAAGATATCAAGGCCACTGCCTACTCCTTGCTTCTCCTAATCAAGGTCAGCAGTGACCTCTGGGTACATATCACCCAATGATGCTCTTCCTCCACCCAACCAGGTTGGGGACATGGTGATCTCACTTTTCATGACTTACTTTCCCTGCAATGATATCAAGTTGGCTGGATTCAAATGATGCATATCTAAGCTCTCATAGGGTAGTGTCAATATTTGACTAAACAATCATGGATTTTCCTTTAAAAACCACAAGTTGAAATGCAATGTTAAACCAGCAAAGAAATGGACGGTTGCTATACTAAAAACATCATAAGCTACAAGGATAAATTCAAGATATATGCAAATATTCTTAGACACAACATGGCTATTTATGAAACTTTTTGGCAGGCAGAGTTCTAGAGGAAGGTGCTACTTACTAGCAGGCTTATAGCAGACAAAAACAGAAAAACAAGAAAAAACAAAACTACCTCAGCAGTTGCAAGACTGATGCATACTCCTCTGAATCCCATATGTTCTTTTCTAAACATGTGCAGTACAACTCTCTGATCTGTAAGTGAAAAACACATTAGTGAGAAACCAAAAGTGTATATACACTACTAGCTTGGTAAAATCATTTCTGGTCAACACAAAAAACTAATGTTATTAAAAGTCATTTTCTTTAGATTATAATAGACTTGGTATATATCTCATGGATCAGGCTTTATAAGAATGTAATTTACTTAAAAGTAAAATGAGACTATGTTGAGATTGGCTGATATCACTGGTCATTTTAAAATAAGAAAGTGCAGAGTGCTCAATGCAACCTCTGCCTCCCAGGTTCAAGCTATCTGCCTGCCTTGGCCTCCCCTGTAGCTGGGACTACAGGCATGTGCCACCACACCTGGCTAATTTTTGTATTTTTAGTAGAGACAGGGTTTCATTATGTTGGCCAGGCTGGTCTTGAACTCCTGACCTCAGGTGATCCACTCGCCTTGATATCCCAAAGTGCTGAGATTACAGGTATGAGTCACTGCACCTGGCCAACAAGTCATTCTTACAGACTGGCATTTGTTCTCTAAAACTTTGAGCTAAGATTTAGAGATACAGAATTCCTCTGCTAAAATCTACTCTACAGATGGTTGATAGCTTTATGTTATGACATAAAGGTCAGCTGAGCATAATTTTTCAAGGAGGAGAAGTACTGCTTCTCTTTTTATTCTGGGTGTAGTGCATGGTTAACCATCAAGCATTCTCAAACGGATTCCTTCTTCCATGAAGGGAAGAGAACTAGCTCTCTCAGTATAGGTGACAAGGAAGCGTAACAGAAGGAAAGTTCAAATGCCTTAGTACAAACACATTGTAGGGGAAGCAACACCACTGGGATTCATATGGCTGTTTCTAGCTGTGGCCATCAGAACAAAAAACAATTTCAATTACCAGTAATGTGTATAGCTGGAATGGATTTAGATTGTGCTCTCATTGTAAGGATTCACTTCATTTCAAATTCTGATGCCTGAATGCTACAAAATCCAAAGCAAGAAAGTACTAACATTCCTACTTCATAGATTCCAAATGAGGAGGCTTGGATTACCTGTCGACCCAGTGGATACTTGGGAAGAGAAGAGGTAAACTTATGAAGACATCTCAAAACCAGGAAGTAATTCATATGATAAACATGCAGGTTTTCTAGTAATAATTGTGTTTCCTCCTAAAAACCACAGGATACATTATTAATACATAAGTCAGCTAATAAAAGAGCATAATAATAAACTCTACTTCATGGCTATATAAAATTTCTGGAAAACTGACAAGACGATTCATAACTACAAATTAGCCTTTTTAATGAAAATTTGAAATACACATAAAATCCAGAATATAGGCTGAGCATTTTGGATTTAGTATCAAGTCTGGTGATACTTTACACATGCCAAAATTGATACTGTATTTTAATCTCCTGATATCTCTAGCATTCCCACAATACCTTGGCCCCCAAAATTACAAGTGAGCAAGAAAGCACCTTATTGGATACTTGGCTGTGCCCATCACCCGGTATGTGCCACAGCAAAGGAAGGTGCTTTATCCTCCACCTTGCTAGCATCAGAAGAGTAAGATCACCAGACACAATGGTATCAACCTAATGAACCTGCTAAAGTTCTGTTTATGATGTATACTTTTCCTAAAGTACTGCTCGAGTGTGTTAGTGTGTTTGAAGGGGAAAATGAAAAGACTATGGCAGAAACACAAGTGATTCTGATGAGTCCCTGCCTCTTACTGAGATTTCCAATTCCAGTTGTATTCACTTTACCAATTAAGAACAAAAAAAGAAAAAACTCTGAAGCCAACAAGCTTTATAATTTAGAATCTAGCAAGTATGATGACATGAGGGATAGTGTCTTAAGAAACATATGCAGGTGCACTGGCTCATGCCTGTAATCCGAGCACTTTGGAAGGCTGAGGCAGGAGGATAGCTTGAGCTTAGGAGTTCAAGACCTGGGTGAGCAACATAGTGAGGCCCCATTCATACAAAAATAAAAACCCACAACCGAAAACTAGCCCTATTCTCCATATAAGAGGTTTACACACAGAAAAAAAAGAATAAAAACCTATGGATGACTAATCTCACAAATCAGTTTCAAAAGGTTTTGTTGAGGGGAGAGAGATATTATGTTTTCTAGAGCCTCCTGAAATAGTTTAGAAATGATTTTAAAACACTATATCTATATCAAGTAGTTTCAGGCCTCCATTCCTTTTATAACTGCTTACTTCTGTAACATTTTCTTAAGAGGATTATGATCTGTGGGATGGTCTTCAATATTTTTCTCCTTTTAGAAGTCAAATAAAGACCTTTGCTGGGTTGTGTCTTTTTTTCAGTAATATCTTGAAGATATCCATTATTTTTAGTGGTCAACCACATAGAAAATAACTCAGATATCAATAAATTCAAGCAAATCTACCCTCTATAAAGCAATAAATATGACATGTCTTCCTAAATGCCAACTCACTTAGGAAATGAATTCCTTAGTCAACAATCTATGGGTTATTACCTGAAATCACAGGGCAGATTAAAGAAAAGCTTTTAGCACCCAAATGTTTTTCCCTTCCATTATTTGAGCTGATTGGCAATTTCAAAAATCTATGTCTCCTATCATAACAAAAGTAGCCATAATCAAAAATTGTTTTAACCACCATTGGGAGGGTATACTTTAGTTCTATTTTTACTGTGAGCCATAACACAGATGGCATAAAGCCATTAATTGCCTTGATGTATGCTTAAATAGCTTTTAAATAGGGAGAATATTTTGAAGAAAATGAACTCTATTACTGAATAATAATCATACTGCATGCTACTTACGCTACCTATTTTCTTTTGCTTTGTGGAATAGCTATGTGTACAAGTACCTGGGTGATGTGGTAGAACTGAGTAACTTCATTCCATTTACTTGGATAAGGAAAGAAAAGAAATACTTTACACACTATAGAGCACTGCATACTCAAAGAACATACCTGCCCTGGAACAAGTGTGAGGTGAGGGATATGAACAACATATTTTTCTCCCAGGTGGTCTTAGTTCTTTGATACTTTTCGCTGTGTGGTACATCCCTGTGCTGAGTAGAGTTCTAGTGTTTAAAAAAATGTTTTATTTTAAAGTAATCATTATTTTATTTTATTTAAGATGGAGTCTTGCTCTCGGCTCACTGCAACCTCCGCCTTCCAGGTTGAAGTGATTCTCCTGCCTCAGCCTCCCAAGTAACTGGGATTACAGATGCCTGCCACTACATCCAGCTAATTTTGTGTATGTTTAGTAGAGATGGGGTTTCACCATGTTGGCCAGGCTGGTCTTGAACTCCTGACCTCAAGTGATCCGCCCACCCTGACCTCCCAAAGGGCTGAGATTACAGGTGTGAGCCACTGTGCCTGGCCTAAAAAATGTTTTGTATTGTATTGTTTGGTTTTGTTCCATACAATGTGGCAGAGTATGTCATCTGGTGCTGAACTGAGGAAATGGTGGTTGGTTCCAACAATGGGGAAAAGACTGGCTATGATGGACTTAATGAATGAGAGAAGGTTTGCTGTACCTTTCTAAGGGATTTTTTTCAGAAGTAATTTTGACTATCCCAGATCTTTGCCTTATGTGCTGACTTTAGAAACTAATCTCCATGTAAGAAAGATTTCACTGTTTTTATATGTGTTTCTATCAATCACAACAAACACATCACAAATGATTAACATTTTCTTATAACCTGTCCTTAGGTTCTCCATCTTACTTAGATGCCTGCACATATGTGTCTGCCTTTACTTATTCAAAACAATAATTCTTTTTTTTGGAGACTGAGTCTTGCTCTGTTGCTCAGGCTGGAGTGCAATGGTGCGATCTCAGCTTACTGCAACCTCCGCCTCCCAGGTTCAAGAGGCTCTCCTGCCTCAGTCTCCTGAGTAGCTGGGAATACAGGCGCCCGCCAGAACACCCGGATAATTTTTGGTTTTTTAGTTGAGATGGGATTTCACCATGTTGGCCAGGCTGGTCTCGAACTCCTGACCTCAAGTGATCTGCCCACCTTGGCCTCCCAAAGTGCTGGGATTGCAGATATGAGCCACTGCACCTGGCCTTAAACCAGTAATTCTTACTTTATGGACACTATTTTACAAACTCAAACCTGTAAAAGGTTTTGATGTATGAGAAAATTTTCCATTTAATATATTACAGCAGCATCATACCACATACATGTGAAAATAAAGCCTGTTGAAATATTAACCCTACTTCCCATTCACTAAATTTTTCCTCAGGCATTTTTTTCTGTACACTAGTCATAGCTGTCACCACTTTGTTTCATAATTGTGTTTAGAATGATTCTTTTCTACAGAGATATACTTTGTCTAGGAATATGCATTATTTACTAAAGAAATATGATTTCTCTGTTCTTCAGACATGATGACTTCTTAGTCATTACTGATTTATATAACAGGAATGGAAATATTTCTCTGCTATAAGAAAAACAGGCTGGGCATAGTGGCTCATGCCTGTAATCCCAGCACTTTGGGAGGCCATAGAGGGAAGATCACTTGAACCCAGGAGTTCAAGACCAGCTTAGTACTGAGTAACACAGTGAGAGAAACTGTTTCTACAAAAAAAATTTTTTTTTAATTAGCTGGGCATGGTGGCATGTGCCTGTAATCCTAGAAACACAGGAGGCTGAGGTGGGAAGACTGCTTGAGCCCAGAAGTTCGAGGTTGCAGCAAGTTATAATTGCATCACTGCTCTCCAGCCTGCATGACAGAGCAAAACTGTCTCAAAAAGAAGAAAGAAAAGCAAAGCAATACATGGCAGCCTCCTTGCTCTTCTTCAAACATGGCAGACATGATCCAACCTCAGGTCCTTTCTACCTGCTTTGAATTCCCTTCCTCCAGATTCCCGAGTGGCAAGCTCTATGACTTCCTTTAGGTCTTTACTCAAAATCTACCTTCTCACAGTCAGGCCCTTATTTAAAATTTCAACTCCACTTCCCATGCACAGGGAACTTCATAGGCCTCTTCTCTGCTTCATTGTTTTCACCTCAGCACTTATCACTAACAGACATTTTACTTACTTATCTTATTACTGTCTGTCTCCCTGATACAATGAAAAAGGTAGGAATTTTGGCTGTTTTTTTCACTTCTGTATTCTCAAAACCTAGATTTAATACCTGGCACATTATAGGCACTAAAAAAATATTGGTTGAATGAAGAGTACATTAATGAATGAAGACCAAACATTCCGTCTTTTATTTGTTTTTTATTTTTGAGACAGGATCTTGCTTTAGCAACCAGGCTGGAATGCAGTGGTGCCATCTTAGCTGACTGCAGCCTTGACCTCCTAAGGTCAAGCGACCCTCTTGTCTCAGCCTCCCAAGTAGCTACGACTATATATAGGTGCACACCACCACACCTGGCTAATTTCTGTAAATTTTTGTAGAGATGGGGTCTCACTATGTTGCCCAAGCTGATCTGCTTGCCTTAGCCTCCCAAAGTGTGTGATTTGGGATTCTAGGATTACAGGTGTGAGCCACCGTGCCAGCCACAGTCTCTCTTTTAATAAGAGCAAACATATTTTGTCTTGCTGGATGTGGTCTAGATTTCCTGATTTTTCAAAAGACAGAAGACTGAATTTGTAACATAAAATTTCTCAATATGTAAATATTGGTTCTAACATTTTTTAAAAGGTATGTTTAAAAAAGTCCTTTATACTAGACTGGAGGTTGCCACTTAATGTGCAATATATCCTTTTAAATTAGTCATCTCCAACCTTATGAATCCCGTTATTCATACAAAAATCATTCACTGATAGCAGGTCTTTTGCAGCAACATGGATGGAGGGGAGGCCAGCATTCTAACTGAAAGAACTCAAACAGAAAATCAAATGCTGCATGTTCTCACTTACAAGTGAGAGTTAAATAATGGGTACACATGGATATAAAGAGGGAAATAACAGACTCTGTGGACTCCAAAAGGGGTAGGGTTGGGAGGTGTGAGGGCAGAAAAATTATTTATTAGGTACAATGTTCACTATTCAGGTGATGGGCACACTAGAAGCCAAAACCTCACCATCATCCAATATATTCATGTAACAAACCTGCACGTGTAACCCCCGAATCTACTTCTGAAAATCATATATTATTTTTTACTTACATGACAGAGCCTCTATTGTTATTTCTCCTCCAGAAAGCTAACTGCTTTCTCTGGAGGAGAAATCAATATATATGTAAAACTTAAATACATAGGTAAAGAAAAAATGGCTAGGCAGAGTAACATTTACCTTGCATTTCTCTCTCTTCTACTTCCATAGTACTTACCACTTTTGTCTCTAGAATTGTACAGGGGTGAATTGTATAGGGGTGAACAGTGACCTCAAAATTAAATTTTGTAAAATGACTATAAACTTCTGTAATTTTCTTCTTTTTTTTTTTTTTTTTTGAGATGGAGTTTCACCCTTGTTACCCAGGCTGGAGTGCAATGGCGCGATCTCGGCTCACCGCAACCTCCGCCTCCTGGGTTCAGGCAATTCTCCTGCCTCAGCCTCCTGAGTAGCTGGGATTACAGGCACGCGCCACCATGCCCAGCTAATAACTTCTGTAATTTTCTTTTCAATTATTTCACTGATCACTAAGAGCTGGTAAAACAGACAATGTTGAATTTTAGGATTAAGAGGTATCAGCTGTCTAAGAGCACAGCATATTCTCATTTATCATCTTGTTATAACAAAGCCTTATTTTTCTCATTAGAGAAAAATGCTGGCTAACGGTGTTTTACAGATTTGACTTAGCATATTACTGCTATCTAAATAAGAATGCCAAACCACAGCTTTTTCCTAGCACTTATGTGGCAAGAGAGCTAGTCTTCTCATCTGTCTCTGCCTTTTGTTCTCCATATTCCTACCCCAGCAGTTTAGATCAAGAGAAGCACTTGACAAAGAGTTTGAATTTAAATTATTAATTCTTGACATACTAGGCTAATGTTTAGCTCATTTGATCACATTTGACAGACTGCGGTTGTTTTCCTTTTTCCTTCACTTTTCCACTTATTATTTTTTCTAAGAAATTTTCTCCCCGTCTGCCCTGTAGGTCTGACAAAAGAAACAGAAAGAGGTGGGGGTAAAGGTGAAAGGCAGGTCTCTATCAAACTCATGAACTAATTTTGTGCCTTTTGTTCCTGAGACACCATAATAAGCATACTAAATGGTGAAAAGAAGTCCTTACTCTACCACTAACTTGACGTGTGACCTCAGATATTTCACTTCCTTTCTCTTGGCTGCAGTTCTTCATTTGTGAAATGAGGGTGCTAAATCAGGGCATCCTCCTAATAGCAACATATTACAATTCTAAGAAGTTCAAGGCTTATTTCCCACTCTAAAATGATTTGGAATCTAGCTGTGAAAATAGGTATAAAGACATGAAACGTAAACAAGTAAGAATAATGAAACTTCAACTGTCATTTGCAAGGGAATGAATCTAAACTTTCTACATAGTATGAAGATTTTTAGTATTTCATCAGCTATACTGGGCCTTCTAATGTCCCTCCTTAGTAGAAAATTCCTACTGAATTACCTACAAATGTACATTCTTTAGTCAGCTAAATTTTTAAATTTCATTTTAAGTTCTGGGATACAAGAGCAGGATGTGCGGGTTTCTTACATAGGTAAACGTGTGCCGTGGTGGTTTGCTGCACCTATCAACCCATCACCTAGGTATTAAGCCCCACGTGCATTAGCTACCTTTATCCTGATGCTCTCCCTATCCCCACCCCCCCAGACTGCTACCCTTCCTGTGCCCATGTTCATATTGATATGTTAATTTTTATGAGTGAAAAATACATAACAATATTTATGTTTATAAAAGTTTTATTGTTATATTTGTTTTCAACTCACTTTTATTTGCTGAACAAACTTTGATTATCTAACTAACCCTATGAAAAAAGTCATACTAGGAATTATTATTCTACCTTTTTTCTTTTTGAGACAGAGTCTTGCTCTGTTGCCCAGGCTGGAGTGCAGTGGTGCAATCTCGGCTCACTGCAACCTCTGCCTCCCTGGGTCAAGGGATTCTAGTGTGTCAGCCTCCCAAGTAGCTGAAATAACAGGCACACATTACCACACTTGGATAATTTTCTGTATTTTTAGTAGGAGGTTTCTCTATGCTGTCCAGGCTGGTTTCGAACTCCTGGCCTCAAGTGATCTGCCTGCCTAGGCCTCCCAAAGTGCTGAGATTATAGGTGTGAGCCATCACGCCCAGCCTATTATCCTACTTTGTATATAAGAAAATTGAGGCTTAAGTATGGCAAGTGATTTTCTTAAATATGCATACCTAATGAGTAACTGCAGTTCAAATACAAAATTTCTGAGGTCAAGATCAGGATTTTCCTCTATATTTTGTAGTAACATATTATTGTCATGTATTTTTATAAAACTATAAAAAGAGAAGCATGATGATGAGAATATTCAAAGATACTTTAAACTTTAAAAAATCAATAAACACATTTTTTTTTTTTTAACACAGATTCTTGCTCTGTTGCCCAGGCTGGAGTGCAGTGGCATTATCTCAGCTCACTGCAACCTCTACCTCCCAGGTTCAAGAGGTTCTTCTGCCTCAGCCTCTGGAGTAGCTCAGATTATAGGTGTGTACCACCATGCCTGGCTAATTTTTGTATTTTTAGTAGAAAGGGGTTTCACCATTTTGGCCAGGCTGGTCTTGACCTCCTGACTTCAAGTGATCTGCCCAACTCAGCCTCCCAAAATGCTGGAATTACAGGTATGAGCCACCGCACCCTGCCTAAAACATTCACGTTTTTCTTAGACATTTTCTGTCTTTTGATTTCAGCAGGTAGCCTATGGGTAACTTTTTCAGGGTAAGGGTACAAATTTCTGTGCTTCTTCATAATTCTCACTGTATAAATCTCAAGAAAACATGCCCTTAAATGACAAAGTATGTAATTTTAAAATGAATACAGGAAAGATCATAACAAGCAAAACTGACAGTGCAACAAGAACGATGATAGTATAAATAAATGCTAAGAAAATATGCAAAAAGTCACTGAAAAGCAGACATAAATGGAAGGCTCTTTTTTGTTTTTAAGACAGGTTTTTACTCTGTCACCCAGGCTGGAGTGCAGCGGTACAATCTTGGCTCACTGTAGCCTCTGCCTCCTGGGTTCAAGTGATTCTCCTACCTCAGCCTCCTGAGTAGCTGGGAGTACAGGCACATGGCCACAACACTTGGCTAATTTTTCTATTTTTAGTACAGATAGGGTTTCACTATGTTGGCCAGCCTGGTCTTGAACTCCTGACCTCAAGAGATCTGCCCACTTGGGCCTCACAGAGTGCTGGGATTACAGATATGAGCCACAGTGCCTGGCCAATGTCAGGCAATTTCTGTAATACACTAGCCTAGACCTTCTCTGTCTTTGTCATGTCAATGGTTAAAAGTACTCTTAAAAAAATCTATTCCTGGCTTCTGAAATACACTCTGACAGAAAGTTCTAGCAGGAAATGGACTTGGCAACTAGCTGACTCCGCAGAGAGCTAATCTAGCTAATCTTGAAAGATTTCAACGTACACATTCTTTCTCACTAGTTCTTAAATTTCTTCCCAGCAAAACAACCTGTACTGGGGTCTGAGAATCTCCTATATTGCTCTGAAGGCATTAGAGAGATTATAAAATGATTATTGAACCCAATCTAGAACTGATTTTTTATTATGACCCAGTGTGCATTCTACATTAGAAATAATGTTTAATAAAAGCCATTCTGAATAATTTTTCAGCATTTATAACGGTCATAGATTACCAATGGAGGTAAATACATGCCCTCTAGAACATAACATTTTTTAAAACACATTTTAAATTTTTTAATTGGCATATAATTATACATGTATAAGACCTAACATTCTTTTGTTCAAAATTTGAAAGTCATATGTATTACCAAAACTCATCTTTAGCACTATGGCTTACCTTCAACCTCATCTTACTATCATTACAATATTCTAACAACTTTTCCCTAAAAAAGGCATGAGGAGTATGAAAATAAATGTGACATCAGGTGTTTCTAAATACTCATCAGTAACAGACATTTTCTAAAAAAAAAGGTACATTAATTCAATAGACTACTATGTCACTGTTCAGTACTAATATGGAATGATTTCCAAGATTAAGTACAAAAGAAGGTACAGAAGAGCGTAAGAAGGCAACTGCCAAAATATAATATAAATCCTTGTATGTATGGAAACTACCTCTAGAATGAAACATAAGAAACTAGTAACACTGGCTATATCCAGGGAAGGGACATGGGTAGTTGGAGGACAGAGATGAAAGGAAGCCTTTCACTGTATATTATCTTTGCCTTCTGAATTATGTACCATATCCAAGTATTATTTATTCAAGAAAGAAAAAATAGCCCTCCTTCTTTTGATATTCCCTATGTTGCACAGCCAACTGATAATTTCCTAAGCTCATTACTTCTTTTCTAGCATTATATTATCAATATATAACGATATTTCTTCAAATCAAATCAATACCCACTTAGCAGTAGATGTCTAAGCTGCCTGGCTTCTAAATGATTTTATTTATCATGGCCTTTAAAAAGAACATTCAGCTGAGATTGCCTGCAGATTCCAAAATTGCTATGTGAAAAAGAGTCATATAGCAGATCTCTATAGATCTAAAGGTGCTTTCAAAATTGGCCACAAGAGAAACTTGGTGTTTCAGTTAATACTTTTTCTTGATTAAAAAAAGCCTTATCCTTAAGAACTAAGGTTTTAGGTCATTTTTAAAACTCACATTCCTAAGTGACTATCCAGACACAGTACTTCACTGTGTCAATATTAAGATGCACAAATGTTTTAACTCAATAAATGTTACGTGCATATTCTTCAATGAAAAGAAAAAGAGAATGAAACTGAAACGCATTTACATTCCTACCTTCAAACATTTCTCCTTAGTCAAGAGAGCGACTTGCTTTTCTGAAGCTTGCTTTTCCACGTACCTAGAATTTTTACCATTCCATACACAAAAAGAGAAAATTAAACATTCAACATATTTAAATAGCATATTGGGAAAAATAACTATCTAAATTGGTAGCCACATTTTTTTCATTTCTTCTCAAAAATAAATTCAATATGACATTTATGGTTTAATGGCAATTTTAAACTCCTTAAATTAGCTGCACTTCATAGTCTCAGATGCAAACATTAAGAAAAGCCATAAGCCCCAGAAATAGGAAATAATATTTCTAAAAAGCAACTGTGGAGAACTTAACAGGTTATTAATCCTTTCCCTACTTCAGAAATAAATGGATCTGAGATCTCTTATTTAGTCTCAAACTCTAGTATAAGATGTGTTAAATATGTACTTCTCTTTTTACCTCCTAAAAGATGGAAGACGACGAATATTTTCACACTGATTATTTGACAAGAAATTTATTCTTCTTTTGGCTTCTGGAAGATTACAGCACAGTACACTTAAGGGCTGAGAATAGAAATGCTCTAACAGAGAAAGCTGAAAGAAATGTGAAGATTAAACATATTTATCATATTTTGGCAGTAAACCTATTACCCTATGTCTGCTCGACTTAAGGATTTTTTTTTTAAGAGCCAAAGTATTTATGGCACTAATATATTTAATAATGTCACAATAGCACTGCAAACACCACAACATGGCTATATAACTCTCATATTTTAAGGTTCCGATTTTGTGAAGAGGTAATCTTTGAAATTGGTATCAAAGAAAATGGTAATCTTTGAAATACAAACTAAAAGAAACTAATATAAATGGACAGATTTGCTATCTGCAAACGCAACACACAATAATTATAAATGTGGTGTGGACCAAACTGGTAGATACAAGTATTCTAATAGTAAAATGCTGTGGGCTCTATAATAGAGGGGAAGATGATTTTCCAGATTCTAACAAGTTTGCTTAGAATGCTGTGGGCTCTATAGCAGAAGGGAAGATGATTTTCCAGATTCTAACATTAAGTTTGCTTAGAATCCATATAATGAACATATGGAGTTATAACTCACAATACTATCCAAATGTTCATTATATGGATTCTAAGCAAACAATGTTAGAATCTGGAAAATCATCTTCCCTTCTGCTATAGAGCCCACAGCATTCTACTATTAAAATATGTTTAATTTAATTTAAATTCAATTTAAAAAATATTTAACTCTATACATATTGCTAAGGTACATAATCCTTTCTTCCTTTAAAATACTCTTTAAAAAGTCAAAGATGGGAGGAAACCACTGCCATCTTTTTTGTGAAGGAAAACATATGAGAAATAAATTGTAATCTTCAAAGCACTACACAAAGATGAAGTATCAAACTGAACTTTTGCACCAAAGGTTACTAATATATATGGGTTTTTTAAATTTGAATTTTGTTTGTTTGGTTTTTATAGAGACAGGCCTCTTGCTCCATCACCCAGGCTAGAGTGCAGTAGCACAATTATGGCTTACTGCCGCCTTGACTTCTCAGGCTCATGTGATTCTCCCACCTCACCCTCCTGAGTACCTAGGACTCTGTAAATAAGCCACCACGCCTGGCTTATTTTTTTAATTTTTAGTAGAGATGAGGCCCCACTATGTTGTTCAGGCTGCTCTCAAACTCCTGACCTCAAGTGATCCTCCCACCTTGACTTCCGGAAGTGTTGGGATTATAGGCATGAGCCACTATGCCTGGCATAATATATAGGTTTTAATTAACTAGACTATCATAATGACTATACTTATGTAGCTGCCAGGAAAATAAAATAATACTAACTTTTAAACAACTGGAGAATGGGGATCTTTTTTAGGTTACAGCATATAATGAAGCTAAATTCCTGAATTAGCAATTCATAAAACTAGTGAAAATGCATTCCCAACGTATCAGAATAAATACAAATTACAGACACACATATACATAGACACAGGCATGGTCTAGGAACTAAAAATATTTTTTATATCTTTAAAGGATTATTAAAGAAGAAGAAATAGAAGCAGCAACAGCAGTGACCACATGTGGCATGCAAAGCTAAAAATGGGCCAGGAGCCGTGGCTCATGACTGTAATCCCAGCACTGTGGGAGCCGAGGTGGGCAGATCACCTGAGGTCAGGAGTTTAAGACCACCCTGACCAACATGGTGAAACCCCATCTCTACTAAAAATACAAAAATTAGCCAGAAGTGGTGGCACGCACCTGTAATCCCAGCTACATGGGAGGCTGAGGCAGAAGAATCGCTTGAACCCAGGAGGCAAAGGTTGCAGTGAGCCGAGATTGTGCCACTGCACTCCAGCCTGTATGATAAAGTGAGACTCTATTTCAAAAAAAAAAAGCTAAACGTGTTTAATATCTAGCCCTTTACAGGACCCTATATATAGCATTTCCTTGGCAGAAAAAGTCTATAAGCTTTCA
>NW_016107432.1:400548-423784 GCF_001604975.1 Cebus imitator
CCTTGTCCCTACTCCCCCCAAATGGTTAAGAATTGCTGAAATAGAGAGGTCTTTTCCCATTATTAATATCCTAATGAATGTATTCTCTACATTTTGCTGCAAGGTAACAAAGGAGTGGTAGAATCTAGAATAAAATAACTGGAATTTACTTATTCTAGATTTTGCCATTTAAAATGCCTATCATACTACACAGTCTGAAATAATGCGTAAATTATTTAGAATCAGCTTAGAATTTTCAAACCCATTAGTGTGTTCTTACCTGAAGTCCTTTTATAAAGTTTTGAATTGAGAAATCATGATACAAAAAGATGTTGGTCAGAACCTGTAATACCTTTTCATTTATTTTAAAGGGAAACTGAGTTGTAAGAAGTAGCTGAAAGAGATTAAACGGGAGAGGGGCACACTCCTTATTAGTCTTCACTCTTCATAAATATGAAGTATTAATAATGAGGCAAAGAATGATACTATGACATAGTTAACAATGAAAGCTGAGATAGTAGCTAGTTTTTTAAGCTGAAATGTCAACAAAAATTTTAAGTTAATTTATACAACAGTAACAAAAAGAAGCTATTTATACTATATCCTCAGAACCAAAGATTATACCATCTTCCATCAAATTCCTAATTTTAAAAATACCACCTATTAACTATATGATCCTTTTTTTTCCCCTCACAAGAAACCACTGAAGAAGCTGCAGGCTTTGGCAATTCTTACGACCAGATGAGATTTTTTTCATTCCTACTGATTCAGAGTAATGAAGAGTAACATTTTATGTATTATTGAATGAGAAATACAAAATTAACACAGATGTCTATTTAAAAAGTATACAATTGCTAAATTTGTATTATTTGGCTAATTTTCAATGGTCTGTAGTGACGTTTTACATCTGAAAATGAAAAGTCACACAAAGCTTCTTAAACAGAAGCATAGTTGTAGAAGGCCAGTTGAATTTGGCTATAACCAAGCTGTTTCTGCTTTTTTTTTTTTTTTTTTTTTTTTTTTTTGGTAGAGGAAAGGTCTTGCTCTTTTGCCCAGGCTGGAGTGCAGCGGTGGCATCATAGCTCACTGTAGCCTTGAACTTCTGGGCTCAAGTGATTCTCCCACCTCAGCCTACCAAGTAGCAGGGATTATAGGTGCTTGCCACCCTACCCAGCTTAGCCAAGCAAATTTAAAAATTGTAGCTGGAAAAAATTTTCCTTAAAGTGTCAATAAATCACCTTTATATTTTTATATGGAAAAAAATAAACCCTGTGTATAAGTGGCTAGTAAATTTGTGGGCAGCTTGTTATTAGTTTACCTTACGTAAGCAGCATAAAGCACATCTTAAAGGAGTTGAGTCTAGAAGCAATTTGGGGAAAGTCAATGACATTGTTTGGCTGTGTCCCCACCCAAATCTCATCTTGAATTCCCAAGTGCTGTGGGAGGGACCTGGTGGAAGGTAAAGTAATTGAATCATGGGGACAAGTCTTTCCCATGCTATTCTCATGATACTGAATAAGTCTTATGAAATCTAATGGTTTTATAAAGAAAAGTTCCCCTACACAAGCTCTCTCTCTTTGCCTGCTGCCATCCATGTAAGATGTGACTTGCTTCTCCTTGCCTTCTACTATGATTGTGAGGCCTCCCCAGTCATGTGGAACTGTGAGTCCATTAAACCTCTTTCTTTTGTAAATTGCCCAGTCTTAGGTATGTCTTTATCTGCAGTGTGAGAACAGACTAATGCTGTAAACTGGTACCAGTAGAGTAGGGTGCTGCTAAAAAGATACCCCAAAATGTGGAAGTGACTTTGTAACTGGATAACAGACAGAGGTTGGAACAGTTTGGAGGGCTCAGAGAAGACAAGAAAATGTGGGGAAGTTTAGAACTCCCTAGAGACTTGTTGAATGTCTTTGACTAAGATGCTGATAATGATACGGATAATGAAATCCAGGCTGAGGGGGTCTCAGATGGAGAGGACGAACTTGTTGGAAACTGGAGCAAAGGTGACTCTTGCTATGTTTTAGGAAAGAGACTGACAGCATTTCTTCCTGCCCTAGAGATCTGTGGAACTTTGAACTTGTGGAAGATGATTTTGGGTATCTTGTGGAACAAATTTCTAAGCAGCAAAGCATTCAAGAGGTGACATGGGTGCTGTTAAGGGCATTCAGTTTTATGCAGGAAGCAGGGCATAAAAGTTTGGAAAATTTGCAGCCTGACAATAAGATAGAAAGAAAATCCCATTTTCTGAGGAGAAATTCAAGCCAGCTGCAGAAATCTGCATAATTAACAAGGAAACAAATGTTAATCCCCAAGACAATGGGGAAAATATCTCCAGGGCATGTTAGAGGTCTTCATAACAGCCCTTCCCATCACAAGCCTGGATACCTAGGAGGAAAAAGTGGTTTCATGAGCTAGGTCCAGGGTCCCTATGCTGTGTGCAGCCTAGGGACTTGGTGCCATGCGTCCCAGCCACTCCAGCTGTGGCTGAAAGGGGCCAACATAGAGCTTGGGCCATGGCTTCAGAGGGTGCACACCCCAAGCCCTGGCAGCTTCCACGTTGTGTTGAGCCTGTGAGTGCACAAAGGAATTGGGTTTGGGTCCGCCTAGATTTCAGAAGATGTATAGAAATGCCTGGATGCCCAGGCAGAAGTCTGCTGTAGGGGCAGGGTACTCATGGAGAACCTCTGCTAGGGCAGTGCAAAAGGGAAATGTGGGGTCAGAGCCCCCACACAGAGTCCCTGCTGGGGCACTGCCTAGTGGAGCTGTGAGAAGAAGGTCACCAGTCTCTAGACCCCAGAATGGTAGATCCACTGACATCTTGCACCATGTGCAACACCAGCCTGTGAAGGCAGCCAGGAGTGGGTATGTAACCTTCAAAGCCACAGGAGTGAAGTTGCCAAAGACCGTGGGAATTCACCACTTGCATCAGCAAGATGTGAGAAATGGGAGTCAAAGGAGATCATTTTGGAGCTTTAAGGTTTGACGGCCTCGCTGGATATTGGATTTGCATGGGGCCTGTAGCCCTTTGTTTAGGCCAATTTCTCCCATTTGGAATGGCTGTATTTACCCAATGCCTGTACCCCCATTGTATCTAGGAAGTATCTAACTTGCTTTTACTTTTACAGGTTCATAGGCAGAAGGGACTTGCCTTGACTCAGATGAGACTTTGGACTGTAGACATGTGAGTTAATGCTCAAATGAGTTAAGACTTTGGGGGACAGTTGGGAAGGCATGATTGGTTTTGAAATGTGAGGACATGAGATTTGGGAGAGGACATGAGATTTGGGAGAGGACATGAGATTTGGGAGAGGCCAGAGGCAGAATGATATGGTTTGGTTGTGTCCCCACCCAAATCTCATCTTGAATTTGCCAGTGCTGTGGGAGGGACCTGGTGGAAGGTAACTGAATCATGGGGGCAAGTCTTTTCTATGCTGTTCTCATGACAGTGAATAAGTCTCATCAGATCTGATGGTTTTATAAAGAAAAGTTCCCCTGCACAAGGTCTCTCTCTTTGCCTGCTGCCATCCACATAAGATGTGACTTGTTCCTCCTTGCCTTCCACCATGATTGTGAGAGGCCTCCAGAGCCAAGTGGAACTATGTGTCCATTAAACATCTTTCTTTTGTAAACTGCCCAGTCTCAGGTATGTCTTTATCAGCAGCATGAGAACAGACTAATGCAATCAATATTAAAAAATCATACTTGCATTTATGTAGAAATATAGTCAATTAACTTTAGTTGCTAAGGTCTAGGAACATGTTAGTATTTATTTGTTGTCAAGAGCAGCATGACAAATCAGTTAGGAAACAGTCCACTAATAACTTCAAATCATTTTATACAAAATGTAAGAGTCAGGCTGGGTGTGGTGGCTCATGTCTATAATCCCAGCACTTTGGGAGGCCAAGGTGGGTAACCACTTGAGATTAGGAGTTCCAGACCAGCCTGGCCAATATGGTTGGTACCCTGTGTCTACTAAAAGTGCAAATTAGCCATGCGTGGCGGCGCACCACTTGTAATCCCACGTACTCGAGAAACTGAGGTAGGAGAATCACTTGAACCCAGGAGGCAGAGGTTGTAGTGGGCCAAGATCATCCCACCGCACTCCAGCCTAGGTGACAGAGCTACACTCCTTCTCAAAAAAATAAAAATTAAAAAAACCAAAATGTAAAAGTAAAAATATATTGTTACTAGGAAGTCTACAAATTCTGTAAAAGTTTATTTTAAAAACCTATAATTTTTTACTGAGCAAAAATATAAAGAGATAAGCATATAGATAGATGCGATCACTCTTTTCATAAAGCTTGTATTTTATCTGGAGGTAATATATAAAATCACTGTAAAACTGTAAAACACTACAAAAATTATTAAGTAAAAATATTAAGTATGTGAGGGAAGACGTTCAATATAGTACTCAGAGAGTTGTAGAGACTTATTAACAGTTATCTTAACAATCTATAATTGGCAGTTTTCTTTTCATCGTATTCACTGGTAAAACTTCTTCTTTTTACCTTATCGAGTACTGTAGTCAGGTGCTCCTTGCAAGGCAAAGATTGGAACAGTTCTATGCACAACAGAGATGATACTGCATGAGGAAGCAATCGATGGATGATAATAGGAGATGTGGCAATTCCAAAAATGAGTATTAGTGGAAATTCATGCAGATGTTGACTAGTTTTGAAAGAAAGTCACAAAAGTGAAATGTATTTAGCAAATATATTTCAATACATCATATTTCATAAAAGACAAACTTTATTTTAATGCTTACTTTATAAGACATCCGTTAAGGATTATCATTGCAAATACAAAAATTTCCCAGGTCCTTCACTTTCTTCTATTAAACAGAGAAATATTTACTTCCCAGATATTCTAGCTCTGAAATAATCTCTTAATGGAGCCCCTCATTTTATAAAAAGAACAGAGAGGTCCAGAAAGGTTTCCCGAAGATTATACAATCTTTTTTTTTTGAGACAGAGTCTCACTCTATCACTTAGGCTGTAGTGCAGTGGTGCAATCTTGGCTCACTGCAACCTCCACCTTCTGGGTTCCAGCGATTCTCCTGCCTCAGCCTCTCCAGTAGCTGGACTACAGGCGCACGCCACCAGACCTGGCTAATTTTTGTAGAGACAGGGTTTCACCATATTGCTCAGGTTGGTCTCAAACTCCTGACCTCAGGTAATCCACTCACCTCAGCCTCCCAAAGTGTTGGGATTACCAGCATGAGCCACCGCACCCAGCTGAAGATTATACAATCTTAAGTGTTAGAAGAGATGTTAGATAGCATTCAATTTAATCTCTCACTCAAACTTTTGAACCCTACCTATAGTTCTCACTTTTGATGGCTAAGGTAGTCTTAAGTCTAAGCTCCAAAAAAAGTACAGCTTTTCTGTCATTATTTTGTACTGTGTACTTTCACAGCATACTAAGCAGTTCAATGTTAGCATTAAGAAAAGTCCTAGGATCTGGGCTGGGTGTGCTCATGCCTGTAATCCCAGCACTTTGGGAGACTGAGGTGGGCAGAACACTTGAGACCAGGAATTCAAGACCAGCCTGGGCAACATGGCAAAACCCCATCTCTACAAAAAATACAAAAATCAGCCAGGCGTGGTGGCATGTGCCTGTAGTCCTAGCAACTTGGGGAGTTGAAAAGGGAGGACTGCTTGAGCCCAGGAGGCGGAGTCTACATTGAGGCAAGATCGTGCCACTGCACTCCAGCCTGGGTGACAGAGCCAGACCCTGACACAATAAAAAAAGAAAAGAAAGTCCTAGGATCTAGAACTCTTAGAATCAATGGGTTGGGGGGAGGAGGGGAAGACACTATCAAAGTAGGAATTTAAAGTATATTAGTAAATTAGCCGGATCAGGTGGCTCATGCCTATAATCTCCGCACTTTGGGAGGCCGAGGAAGGTAGATCACCTGACGTCAGGAGTTTGAGACCAGCCTGGCCAATATGGCAAAACCTCGTCTACTAAAAATACAAAAATTAGCTGGGCGTGGTGGTGGGCACCTGTAATCCCAGCTACTTGGGACGTTGAGGCATGGGGTTTCCGTGAGTCAAGATCGCACCACTGCACTCCACCTTGGGGGATAGAGCGAGACTCTGTCTCCAAAATAAAATAAAATAAAGTATATTAGTAAATTATAACACAATACATAGCTTTAGGCAAATGTAGCTATAACTATTAAAGCAAGTTGACAAATTCTATGCCAAAAAATACACCATGGAAAATGCATGTCACTGGATTTTAAAACAAGACTTCATTTCCATTGAGTCTCACATGATTGTTTTGAAGATCCAATGTGATCATGAAAATAGTTTCTCACTATAAATGTTATGTAAATGTAGGATAATGTTATTTAGAAGACACTGTTGCTTAGTAAAGCTATATGCAATTCAGAACATCTAAGGATGGACAGTTATCAGAAAATAAGACCTAATACAAATCTCAACCCGGCCAAGCGTGGTGGCTCATGCCTGTAATTCCAGCACTTTGGGAGGCTGAGGCAGGCAGATCACCTGAGGTCAGGAGTTCAAGACCAGCCTGGCCAACATGGTGAAATCTCATTTCTACTAAAAATACAAAAATTAGCTGTGTGTGTGTGGTGGGCACCTGTAATCCCAGCTACGTGGGAGGCTGAGGCAGGATAATCCCTTGAACCCAGGAGGCAGGGGTTGCAGTGAGCCGAGATCGTACCATTGCACTGCAGCCTGGGCAACAGAGCAAAACTCTGTCTCAAAAAAACCCAAAAAAACAAAAAAAACACAAAGCAACAACAACTCAACCTGGAGTAGTTTAACTATTGAATGGATGAGTAAGAGACAGTCAGCCTTGGTAATATAAACCATATTTAATACTATCTTACTATGTTAATTTAAAACTGGCTAAATGTGCCTTTGATTCTCATTCTTGGATCAAAAAGCAAATGGAAAATCCGATAAGAGGTCTTTGAACATTCAATTATAAAAATTTTGAACACTTTGATTTCTATCCAGTTGGTATTAAAGTGAAGATTATACTTTTCAAGTTAAAAGTAATGTTTTCTTAAGAAGGGAATTTTTTTTTTTTTTTTGAGACGGAGTTTCACTCATGTTACCCAGGCTGGAGTACAATGGCGCAATCTCGGCTCACCGCAACCTCCCCTCCTGGGTTCAGGCAATTCTCCTGCCTCAGCCTCCTGAGTAGCTGGGATTACAGGCATGCACCACCATGCCCAGCTAATTTTTTGTATTTTTAGTAGAGATGGGGTTTCACCATGTTGACCAGGATGGTCTCGATATCTTGACCTTGTGATCCACCCGCCTGGGCCTCCCAAAGTGCTGGGATTACAGGCTTGAGCCACCGCGCCGGGCCAAGAAGGGAATTTTTCATAAAAGCCAAGCGATACACCATCTACCTGCTGATAATTACGAAGTCTTGCAGTACTTTTGTGGTAAAGCTTTCCATATCCTTCAAGATAACCACAACAGGAGGAGACTGCCATTGGCTAGAAGTGGTCCTCTTTTTGCTTGGCATTTTTGGGTCTCTCTTCTTTTAAGCCATTGCAGAAAGAAAGAGTTAAAAGTCAGCCTTACCGTTCAAACAGTGTTATAATGCCACATGTTGATGTATCTGTCTTTAAATTTCACAGTAACATTGTTTATTTTATTTCTACTACATAATAAATAGAAACTCAGGTTACTAGAATCTTTCTGTGTCTGACATGGGAATAATAACCAAGAAGAAAAAGATTCAGTAAAATCTGTAACTCTTCGAAATATTTATATTTTCTGCTAAGGAAATGACAGAAAAAAACATGAAAGAAGAGAAAATTTAATTTTGCTTTATATAGGGACTAAACTATATAGAACCTTTGGTATTATGGTAAGCATTAGGCATTAGACATAGTTCAGTCCCTATATAAAGCAAAATGAAACTTCCCTTATGATGATTTCAGCAAAAATGTTAATTGGAAAATGTAACCACAGTATTTTTTTCCCCATACTGTCTGGCTACACAGCACCATAAACTAAGGCTATGGTTTTATGTTGCAGTTACCTAGTGTTAACCTAGATTATTCTTTTTCACCAGACTGTCATGGTAGAATAGAACTTCTTTTTATTTATCAGTTTGTCAAACATACTTTAAAGAGCAATGATTCCCTAAGAACTCTAAACATGAAACAAATTAGATTTTAGAAAATACATGACTATTCTTCATTGAACTAAATTGACAGTGGATACTAGCAGCATGGTTCAATTGAACAAAGCAAACATTGCAGAACCTAAGAGATAATATATTAAAGTTATAGTTACTGTCACAGAGACGGAACCTGCAACAGAAGCAATTCCTGACTCTCTGTTTTTGTCATTAGGGAATATTCTCCCCAAATAACATAAATTGTTAATTACCTTATAAATACCTAAGCACTTAACAGGAATTAGGCTGCATACTAATAAAAGAACATTTTAAAATTTGAGTAGCATTAGAAAAAATAAATAGCTACTCTTAACACCTAATGTTGCAGAAGCATATCTTTGTTAGATGAAAACAGCACTGCGTCTAATATTATTCCAAGCCCCATCAATCATATGTCAATTTCCTGGGAGAAAATTGTCGGTTTATATCTACCTGTGTGACAGTCATATACCAACTGGAAAGTGAATCCATTGAATAATGTCTCTTTCTCTGGGTCACCTGAACACCTTCCTCCTCTTTGGATTTTATATCTACACAGCAGTCCATCAACTGTGAGACCAACTTTTGCAAAAAATGTTTTATATCTGTGGAATATAAAAAGAAAGCTTATGTCTGCCTCTTCTAAAAAGAAAACTAAAGCTCTTGAAATTTCTTGTTTAGTATATTACTTTTTTTTTTTAGTAGAATGTGCTTTTTTATATGTACCATCAATATAGCTAATATAACATTTAACATATTAACAGTTGATGCTCATTAGTAGCTTCATTAATTCAGACTAAGACTAGACCAAAGCCTATGTATATTATCTTTTTTTTTTTTTGAGATGGAGTCTTTCTCTTTTGCCCAGGCTGGAATACAGTGGCAGGATCTCAGTTCACTGCAACCTCCACCTCCTGGGTTCAAGCAATTCTCCTGCTTCAGCCTCCCCAGTAGCTGGGATTACAGGCACCATATCACCATGCCTGGCTAATTTTTGTATTTTTTTAGTGGAGACAGAGTTTCACCACGTTGGCCAGGCTGGTCTCGAACTCCTCACCTAATGATCCACCTGCCTCAGCCTCCCAAAGTTCTGGGATTACAGACGTGAGCCACCACTCCCGGCCACTTACATATATTATCTATAATAAAAAGACCACATAAGCAGATGTGTAGATATGCAAACTATAAATCTTAGGAATATGTATTTAAATTACATTCGACAATAAACTATTTTCAAGGTCCCTGAGAAAAATCAAAGGTCATACAAATTATTTTAGTCATTATAAATCCTTCACATAGCCATTTTTAAAGATGCCTTTAAGGACTTTTATTTAATTTCAATTAGCTTATAAATGTGAAAGCAATATAAGCCCACAAAATTCTTTTATCACTCTAAATCCAAACAAATTTTACTATATTAGGGCCAGGCATAGTGGCTCAAGATGTAATCCTAGCACTTTGAGAAGTTGAGGTAGGAGGATTTATTTGAACCCAGGAATTCAAGACTAGTCTGGACAACATAGCAAGACCTAATCTCTACCAAAAAAACAAAACAAAAAAAAACAATGTAGCTGAGCATGAGAGCATGGTGGCATGCACTGGTAGTCCTAGCTATGGTGAGGCAGAGGTGGGAGAATTGCTTGAGGCCAGGAGTTCAAGGTGGCACTGAGCTATGATCGTGCTACTATAGTTCAGCCTAGGCAACAGAGTGAGACCCTGTCTCAAAAAAAAAAAAAAAAAAAAAAGAGCTTTTTACTATACTAGTGCGAACACTCTATGATTTCATGGCTTTCTATGCTTAGGATTAGGTCTGTCAATGGACTATTTTTCACCATGGTGGCTTTTCAAAGTGGGACAATAAGATGATTTATGCCTGAAACATGAGCCCATGAAGTCTACTCGCTTTTAAACTGAACAAGAGCTCCACATTCCTCAATTCTCAGCTTTCTGTCTTAAGTCTTTCTACTTATTAAACATTTCAGTGGGTCAAAGAATGCATCTTGCAAAATACCTGGACTGCTACCAGCAGTTAAGCTGATAGGACAGAAATGGGTCAAGAATAAAGACAGCAAAGGGAGGCAGAGTTCTATTACAGTCACAATTACTCTAAGAGCCCCTAAACAGCACAGTGTGCCAAAAACAGCACAGTGTTCTTTCCACAAATAAAAAGGGATAAAGAAAGCCTGAAAAAGACAGAAAAGGATGAAAGAAGTCTGTAACATCTCACCAAGGTTATTATGGCATTTATATTTTACCTGGACAATCTTTAGCTTGCAATGAGACTACATATGGTGTGACATTATTCTGAAGGGCCTCTGTTAGACTTCTGAATGTTAAATCATGATCTGTGACATTCACACCTATGGGATAATACATCAATGTTACATCACCATTTTTACTAATAATAATTTAACAATGACAAAACCTATTTATCAAGCAAACTAACAAGTAAAAACATTTTAAAAAATGATTAATAACAGAAACCAAGAAAATATACTACATAAATGAGGAGATATCCTTTAACAATAGCTATCCAAAGGCATACACTATATTTGTCAGGAAAGATATTTAGCACAGTTCTTCTTTCAAACAAATTACAGGGATGTGCAGTTGAAAACACCTTTTTTTTTTTTTGAGATGGAGTCTTGCTCTGTTGTCCAGGCTGGAGAGCAGCAACTCAATCTCAGCTCACTGCATCCTTCACCTCCCAAGTTCAGTGATTCTGCTGCCTCAGTCTCCTGAGTAGCTGTAATTACAGGCATGGCTAATTTTTGTATTTTTAGTAGAGACAGGGTTTCACCATGTTGGCCAGGCTAGTCTCAAACTCCCGACCTCAAGTGATCTGCCCACCTCAGCGCCCCAATGTGCTGGGATTACAGGTGTGAGCCACCATGCCCGGCTGACCCTTGAAAACATCTTAAAAGTAATTTTGTTGCTTTGTAAAATTCATAACGAGCTCTTTAAGGAAATTAAAACTGGCCAGGTGCAGCAGCTCACACCCATAATCCCGGTACTTTGAGAAGATCACCTGAAGCAGGAGTTCAGGGCCGGCCTGGCAAACATGGTAAGACCGTCTCATAAAAATTTTGAAAAAGTAAAACTATTGGTTCTTTTGGTATTTATGGAATCCCTGGTTTTCATTTCTGTAAATCAGAGTTTCAAGGTACTGCATACAGTTACCAAATTTTTGAGTAAAACGTTTCCTACTACTTTGGAAAAAAACTGTGTTAACTGGTATCTTCCCTAACATAACCACCTGTGATTTCCAGACAGTCATTTGGTGCTTATGCAGAGAGCGGCAACAGCCACTTTCAAACTGCTTAAGAGTTGCAACTGCAAAACTTTCATTGCTTCGGAAAAAAAAAGAAAAATTTCAGAATCATCCACACCAGCAATAATAAGCCATTTTTTTCCATGAGAGCCTAAAAATATTAGAAGGCTATTTTTTAAATGGATATTGAAAATGTAGAATATCAAAACTATTCCTAGCATGCATTATGGTCTAGGATTATAAGGCATTCCTGAACAAATTTAGAAGTTCAGTAAAATGCTGGTTTATCTTGTCTTTCACTGACTGGCTATAAGCTATTTATTAATAACATATTCATTATATTTATATTATAAAACAATGAACTTGTCTATTGCAAACAAGATCATCAACAATGTGTTTAACTAGAAAAATGTTCTTCTCAGATAATGATTTTAAAACATGCTTTCCATTAGCTTGGTACAAGTGGGTCATCACTGGGCCTCAGTTTTTCATCAAATGGAAGAGTTTTTAGATATTGCATTGTAAATCTGGTCCACAACATCATAAAAATCATTCCCTTGAGTCTTATTAGTGTGATGCAATATTGGCATCAGCTGGTACCCTTTCAGAAATGCAAAATTTCAGGCCTCGCCCCAGACCCATTAGCCAAAATCTACATTTTAATAAGATCCCTGGAGGTTATTTGTGGGTACATTGAAGTTGAGAATTAATTTCTTATCTCAGAGCTAACTAGTGTAACAAATCTTGAATAAACTGAAAGTGAAATTAAGAGCATGTTTGGAACTCAAATAAATTCAACTTTGCTTTCAAAGGGAATGAAGGAAATTTGCTAATATTCCAAAGAAATTTTTTCCATTGTCCTGGAATCCAAATGTTTAGTAAAGATGAGCTATTAATGATGGATATTTAAGTATCTAAGACATTTACAACCTGCAATTTGAAAGCAATTTATATGCAATCCAACCATCCAAACGCTGACTTGTAGGTATTAATATAAATATATTGAAACAATCTAAGACTGGAAAACTATACACAGGAAAATAAAATTAAGGTCATAGAGAAATTCCATTGAAGATATGACTAAAAGAAGTATGAAAACTAAATCTACTAACACTGGTAGTTTCTTTATTATCAAATCTCATATACTCTTGTAATATATGTACAAAGAGTAAAACAAATATATTTTCCCTTCTGACCAAAAGTTGGGGAGAACATTAGCTAGATAAATTCCTTTTAACTTACAAACATATGATTATCTGTAAAGATATAAACAATTTTTATTGGTTTTTGAAAATACGTAAAATATAGTTGGCTTAACTGTATAAATAAAAGTGACAAAACGGGTTCATCAAAACAGGTCCTTCTCCACTATTCTCAACAATAAAAAAATTTTTTTTTTTAAACACAAAATACACAGAGATGCATGCATGAACAAACATATGCATATATACCAAGAACAAGAGCAGCAGTTGGAATTTCTCTAAGTGTTATTTGACAGCCCAAGTCTCTTGAATTCTTCTGGAATCCAGAATGAGATTTTTGCAGAAATTCAATTAGATTGTCAAACAAGTTTTTATTTAATTCCTCTTGTAGTCGCTACAAAGAACACACCAAAAATTATTATTAGAAATATGAATCAGATGTCTTTCCTGGTTTTAGAAAGAAAATTGTCATGAATTCAATAATGTAAAATGATCAAAAGGTGAACCTAATTAAAAAATGTTTTTTCCTTAAATCTCTAGAAATCAGTGCTTTGGATTCCCCCATTAAAAATTCCCTCTCAAGCCTGGTTAACATAGCGAGACCTCATCTTTCCAGATAAAAAAACAAATTAGCTGGGTGTGGTGGTGCATGTCTGTGGTCCCAGCTACTCAGGAAGCTGAGAGTCTGGGAGGTCAAGGCTGCAGTAAGCTATGGTCATATCACTGCAGTCCAGCCTGGGTGACAGAGCAAAAAAATAAAAATTTTAAAAAGGTGTATATATATATGTACACACACACACATATACATGTACATATATGTTTTATATATAAATATATATGATTTAATGTCTCACATATTTATGATATGACATTAAAGGGTTTGGATTTTAACCTTTGGGGAGCACCACTGAAGGGATGTGAAGTAAAGACATGATTAGATCAAGGTTAAGAATGGTTAATCTGGCAGCAGGGCTAGAGGGGTTGCCTGGAATTGGGCTGCGTTTGCCTTGCAGAGGGTGTTTTCTAATTTGGCTAGTGGTGTCAGGAATGCCAGTTAGGAAGATATTATGACAATCCAGATTAAGAAATGAAGAGGGCCTAAACAGGAAACCACAAACTCAAATACCTTGAAGGGATCACATGGAATACATGAATGAGCAAAACCACTAGGTGTAAATCAGTAAGGACAGGTAGGTGGCAGTCATAAACTGGAATGTATATAACCCTCCCAAAGGCAATTAAAAACAAAAACTACAACACTGTGTTGGCCAAAGAAAATAAGTTGTCAGGCTAAAATGCTGCCCCTAGAACTTCTAATTTGCTACAGTGAAGAAATTTTTCAGAGGTGAAATATAAAGATGAGAAAGTAAAGGAGTTTAGAAACAGCTTGATTTCATAGTTGTGTACCTGAATGGATAATTTGAGTGTCACCATTTGAAAGCTCCTTGCCTTAACGGCTATCATAAACATCTATTCCATTCACAAGAAATATGAGTGTTTGTTCATTTTTGTTTTTGAGACAGGGTCTCTCTCTGTCACCCAGGCTAGAGTGCAGTGGTACTATCTTGGCTCACTGCAACCTCTACCACCCAGGTTCAAGTGATCCTCCCAACTCAGCCTCCTAAGTAGCTGGAATTACAGGTGGACACCACCATGCCTGGTTAATTTTTGTAGTTTTTGTAGAAACAGGGTTTCACCAAGTTACCTAGGCTGGATTATGGTTGTTTTTTTAAGGATACACAGGTTATGCTTGACCAATACTTCCTATATTTCATCAATTCTCTTGTAAACTGGTGGAAAGGAAGATGAGAAGCAACAAAAATGAGACTTACAATGTTACAGAAAAGTTATTAAAAAAAGTATTCACCTCATTTTCAGATTTCATCTGCTGCCATAACAACTGATAAGTTTCGAATCGAAGCTTACTGTCCTCAGACTCACTTTTCCCTTTGTTAAAATAATCCTCTAAAAACAGAAAGAAATGTCAGTTTCTTTTTTCACACAGTGTAAGTTATAAACCTTGTGTGCAAAGTCACACAGTAAGTGACAGAAGTTGAATTTTTTTTTTTTTTTTTGAAATGGAGTCTTACTCTGTCACCCAGACTGGAGTGCAGGGGCACAATCTTGGCTCACTGCAATCTCCACCTCCCAAGGTCAAGTGATTCTCCTGCCTCAGACTCCCAAGTAGCTGGGACTACAAGCGCCTGCCCCCATGCCTGGCTAATTTTGTATTTTTAGTAGAGATGGAGTTTCACCATGTTGGCCAGGCTGGTGTCAAACTTCTGAACTCAAGTGATCTGCCCGTTTTGGCCTCCCAAACTGCTGGGATTACAGGCGTGAGCCACCGTGCCTGGCCTGGTCTTCTTCCCACTGCCCCCAAACATTGTTATTCTTTTTCAAAAATATTTAAGCCATTTCTTCAAATTAATTTTATAGTAATCCTGTCACTTGCTCAAAGCTAATTTTATTGGCATTTGACTAGATAAAATCAGATTTACAGATTGATTTGGGGAAAAATAACATCTTTAATATGTTAAAAAATCCCAACCCTAGTATCACAGGTCTCTTAATCAAATATTTTAGATTCCTTATAGTTTTCTACTTGCCCTCATATTTCTTGTTGTTTACTGTTAAGTATTTTATTGTAACAACTGGAGTGTTCATGATATTAAATTTCTGCTGCTAGTATTCTACCATGAAGTTTTAATGTTAACTGACAATTTGGAATAGAAATTCACTTTCATGTTAAGGAACTTCTAATCAGTTAACTCAGAGTTTTTAGCAACTATTGATTTTTAATTTTATCAAAAGCCTTAGAATACACTGAGGTCATCATATGGTAAAGTGGCAGACAAAGTTATAAAATTAAAATGCCAACAAAAAAGAAAGCAAAGAGACACATTATTGATCTTGGCTCACTGCAACCTCCACCTCCCAGGTCGAAGTGATTCTGCTGCCTCAGGCCTCCAGAGTAGCTGGAATTACAGGTGCCTGCTACCACATCCGGCTAATTTTTGTATTTTTTAGCAGAGATGGGGTTTCACCATGTTGGCCAGGCTGGTCTTGAACTCCTGACCTCAAGTGATCCACCCACCCTGGCTTCCCAAAGTGCTGGGATTACAGGGGTGAGCCACCGTACCCAGCCATAAGTCACTATTACTAAGAGACAAAGCAGGCCAGGCATGACACTACTATTATTATAAGACAAAGCAGGCTGGGCACAGTGGCACATGCCTGTGATCCCAGCACTTTGGGAGGCCAAGGTGGGAGGATCACGAGGTCAGTAGTTCAACCTGGCCAACATGGTGAAACCCATCTCTACTAAAAATGTAAAAATTAGCCAGGTGTGGTGGCACGTGGCTGAAGTCCCAGCTACTCGGGAGGCTGAGGTTGCAATTGAGCTGAGATTATGCCACTGCACTCCAGCCTGGGTGACAGAGCGAGACTCCATCTCAAAACAAAAAAAAAAAANAGAGAGAGAGAAAGCAGAATAACAAGGTAGCTTTAAAAAGAACAAAAATAGTCACTTTACATTAACAGGTAAAGTCATAGTATAATGTGAAAGTGGCAAATCAAGACATGATTTTTATGTGCAGAATAATGCTGCATCAAAATACATATGAAAACCCTCTTAGAAATTGGGAAACACAGCAGTAGGATACTTTAACCTGATACCATGACTTCTCTCAGTCTTTTACAGATCAGGTAGGTAAATTTAAAAACTACACTGAAGAATATAAACTCTCACTGTTGCCAGGTTTCCACCTGCCTCGGCTCCCATTCACGGTGCTATACTTCAGTGTGAATATCGCCTACAGTGCCAGTGCTGTTGCCAGTCTCTCTCCAGTTCCTACCCAGTTGTTTTACTAGATATGCAGTCATCCACAGAATACTGAGGAGAGGGAGAGTTACCAGTCTTAATTACGTGCCTAAGTGTCTTAAGTCGGGACAGATGGTAGGCAAAATGTAGAGCATCTTCCTACTTCTTCAGGCAATCTGTTTCAACAACTGAAGCCAGTGAAGGCAAGTGCTCAAGTCTGGATATGTTTCCCTCATTCCTGCTCCATCTGCCTTACAATCAGGGTCAATGCCTCAAATATTTTTATATTATAACACTATCTGTTGGTCTTAGAGCCACATAATGAAAAAAAGAAAAAAAAGCCTAATAAACTTCTAAAGCAAAGTTCAAATTATATAATTATACATATAAGATTTACTAGTACTAAAAATTATAAACCAGTCCTAATAAGTTATAGCTTAAATTCAATACAAAAAGTTCTAAGTTGAAACTTGACCTCACAAAATGAGAGGCAGTATTAAGTTACAGATAAATCATGAGCTCTGGAATCAGACAGGTTGGGTTCAAATCCCAGCTCTATCATTTACTAACATAATAACACTGAGAAAGTTCTGTGTATCCTCATACATTTCAATGATGACAATAATCCATTCCTCATAGTTTGCTGAGGTGATTAAACAAATTAACACACATAAAATGATTAAAATAGTCTGGGCCTGTAATCCCAGCAATTTGGGAGGCCAAGGCAGGTGGACTGCTTGAGCTCAGGATTTGAGACCAGTCTGGGCAACAAAGTGAGATTTCGCCTTTAAAAAAAAAAATTAGCAGGTAAGGTGACATGCGCCTGTAGTCCCAGCTGAGGCTAAGGCAGGAGGATCCCTTGAGCCCAGGAGCTTAAGGTTGCAGTGGACTATGAATGTGCCACTGCACTCCAGCCTGGGTGACAGAGTGAGGTCTTGTCTCAAAAAATGAAACAAAACAGTCTGGCACATGGTAAACACCCAAGAAATTTTAACAATTTATTAGTTATAATTACATTGCTGATGATATTAGATGTCACTGCACACTATGTGACCCTAATGATAATGGGGGAACAAGTCTTGAATTTTCACCAACCTGTTTCTACTAAGTTGAACAATCTGCAACATTAAAGAAATTTGTGGCCAGGCATGGTGGCTCATGCTTGTAATCCCAGCACTTTGGGAGGCAAAGGTAGGAGGATCACTTAAGCTCAGGAGTTCAAAACCAGCCTGGGCAACACAGCGAGATCACATCCCTTTTTAAATATATGTATGTGTGTCATCACTTTAAAAAAATCCTATTCTATATATTCAAGTTATCCATTTATTTCTTTACTCAAACAATGGCATAGTTCATTTTTTCTTTTTTCGATTCAAAACTAGTACATGGGTATGCTTAACTCTATATCATAATTTTTCCACTGGAATGAATTTTCACAGTGCTGAATATTGAATGTAAATACTCAATAACCCCGTGAGGAGCTTTTGAAAAATTCTAGCACTTAGGCCCCACTCTTGAGATTCTGATTCAATTCATCTGGGTTAGGGTCTGGGCATTGGTACAGGTTAAGCAGCTCTAATCCAAAAATCTGAAATCCTGTAAAATCTGAAACTTTTTGAGCACCAACATGATGCCTGAAGTGGAAAATTCCATATCTGACCTCAAGTGACAGGTCGGGTTCAAAAAACAGCCAAAGCTTTGTTTCATGCACAAAATTATTTAAAATATTATGTAAAATTAGCTTCAGGCTATATGTTTAAGGTGTATATGAAACATGAATAAATTTTGAGACTTGGGTCTCATTCCCAAGATTATCTCATTACATACATGCATATATTTCAAAATCTGAAAAAATTCCAACATCTAAGACACTTCTGGTCCCAAGATTTTGGGATAAGAAACTTTCAACCTGTATTTTTTAAAAGATCCACAAGTTGGAATTTAATAAGGTCAATAGATTGCATTAATATCAGTTTCTTAGTTGTAACACTGTATTATAGTTATGTAAGATACTACCACTGGGATAACTGGTGGAAGGGTACTTAGCCGGTTAAAGAGTAGTCCATGCAACTATATGTGCATCTACAATTCTATAAATATTAAGACTTTTTCAAAGTTCCCCAAATGATTCTAATGTGCAGCTATGATTGAGAACCAGTGGAATAAGTACTTTCTGACAGTAATACTGGATTTGATTGAAGAAGTCAAGTCTTGTTAATTTGATCACTAAACAAATATCAGGATATACATGAAAAAAGGGAAGACAGTATCTTTATTAATTTTATTGAGGTATAATTTACAAATAATTCAACACAACCATTTTAACAGTTTGACCCAAGTATATACTTACATAACCACTCTCTCAACAGAGAAAGTTTCCATCACTCCAGAAAGTTCCCTCTTGCCTTTTTGCAGTCAATTCCCCCTACTTCATCCCAAGAAACCACTGGGACTTTAAGACAACCTGTGTTGTTTTTGCCTTAAAAAGAAAAAGAAAAAGAAAAACAGCAGGGCACGGTGGCTCACACCTGTAATCCCAGCACTTTGGGAGGCCGAGGTGGGTAAATCATGAGGGCAGGAGTTTGAGACCAGCCTGGCCAACATAGTGAAACCCCTTCTCTATAAAAAATACAAAAATTAGCCAGGCATGGTGGCGCATGCCTGTAGTCCCAGCTACTCGGGAGACTGAGGCAGAAGAATCACTTGAACCTGGGAGACAGGGTTACAGTGAGCTGAGATCACACCAAGATCAGAGAGCTAAACTCTGCCTCAAAAAAAACCCCAAAACCAAAAACCAACCAAACAAATTAGGCTGGGCACGATGGCTCACACCTGTAATCCCAGCACTTTGAGGGCTGAAGCAGGAGGATCACTTGAGTCCAGGAGTTCAAGACCAACCTGGGCAACAAAGTGAGGCCCCCGTCTTTACAAAAATTTTAAAAAATAATTAGCCAGGCATGATGGTGTATGCCTGCAGTCCCAGGTACTTGGTAGGTTGAGGTGGGAGAAGCATTTAAGCCCAGGGGTTTTGAAGGCTGCAGGAACTATGATTGTGCCACTGAACTGAAGTGTGGGTAATAAGACTGAGACCCTGTCTCTAAAATAAACAAATAAACAAAACCAAAGAAATGTCTTTCCTCTCTTATTCGCATGAGTATGTGAGTGTGTGAGGGTGTATGTGTCTGAGTGATAAAAATCCACTTCCTTAATATCATATGTGTCTATGAGTGATTAAAATCCAATAATTTAACAAATCTGTTTTAGTTGTAATAAAGAACGATTGAGAACTGTGTGGGACCCCTGGGCTTACGAGAGAGGATAGAGGGTGCAAACTGGTGGAAAGGAAGTAAAGATTAACAGAGAGCAAATTTGGGCCACTTGAAAATATGCAGCCGTTTTGAGAGTAGAGTCTTCTGCTACTCATTCTCAGCCTTTCCCTTCCCTCAGGCTAGCAAGAGATAGGAGTTTTGGAACACAAACTACAAGCCCAAGGTGGTAACAATCCACAATAACACAGTTTCTTCACATGGTATTTATGTACAGTCTTAGAAAGCTCTACATGTTAGCTTTTAGAGACATGAAATGAGAATAGGGAGAAATCTTAGTGATAAGCCAGTATAGTTTCTCATTTTACAGATGAAGAGACCTAGGGAAAGGTTAAACAACAGGGCCAAAGCCATAGAGCTAGTCAGGCTTAGGATCACACTCCAAATTCCTTTACTTGTAGTCCAGGTGATTCGATTACCCTGTGCTCCAGCAGGTAGAATTACTGTAAGAGATCCAAGACCTTGGGTTTTTTTCTCAACATGTATTGATGTGAACAGCATTTATCCCTAAATTAGAACAGGTCATATTCTACTTAACACACATGTAGTCACTAAGCCCTAAGTTCCTATATGTTCCATACAGATGATTGCTTTAATTTTCTTTCCCAAATTCATTCATAAAATGGAATATCACATCAAAATTTTTAAGCATATTCAAGTCTCCCCATGAATACTATGTTATCACAAAAATAATGTTTATACAATTTTCATTAGAAAATATATACAAATTTATAATCATTTCCTTTCTTAGGTTTTCCTATGCTACCAATTATCATTTTCTTTTCTTTTTCTTTTTTTCGAGATGGAGTTTCCCTCTTTTGCCCAGGCTGGAGTGCAGTGGCGCAACCTCGGCTCACTGCTGCAACCTCCACCTCCTGGGTTCAAGTAATTCACCTAACTCAGCCTCCCGAGTAGCTGGGATTACAGGCACCCACCACCACGCCCAGCTAATTTTTCTATTTTTAGTAGAGACAGGGTTTCGTCATGTTGGCCAGTCTGGTTTTGAACTCCTAACCTCCGGTGATCTGCCCACCTTGACGTCCCAAAGTGCTGGTATTACAGGTGTGAGCCACCACACCTGGCCTATCATTTTGTTTTCTACATAACATTTTCCCAATCGTTAGGCATCTGGGTTGCCAGTCAGTATTTATTGTTTTGATTACTTAATGAAGGGTCAAAATGCTTCTCTAGTAGAAAATTACTTTCATTTCTAAAGTTGGAAATAAAATAAAATGGCAGAGAAGTAATCAAAAAGACAATCTCTTTTAAAGAATGGCAGCATATCCTTTAAAGGAAATTTACTTTCCAGCTTACCTTTGGAGGTTGTATTTAGATTCCCTTTTCAATTAGAGCCGTGGGGTGTCCTCTTATATTTTTGACCAATGCCTTGGAAAATAAGTGCCACACCAACGTGGCAAGTAAGCCAAGCTCAGACAAGAAAATTACTAAATTCAATTAGGGTTAGTTCTTAACAGTTTAAGAAGGTAGGGAATAAAAAATTTAATATTTGGACATCTTACCTATTGGCACAGAGATCTTTCTCCTTTTGGAGTTTGGCTTAAAAACAAAGCAGCCCTATAAAAAAAAAGACAAAAAGCATAAAGTCAAAGTAGCCAAGGAACAGATAAATCTGATTAAGCAAATATTTTATAGGCAAACACTTCTTTTAAAAAAGATGGTAGGGGAGAGAACACATTTCTTTCAGGTTCTAAAATATCATATCACTTCTCTCTGACCTGTAGAAGGATAATTCTAAAACAACAAGGGAGACTATATTCTCTCCCCTCCTTCCCATGAGAGACCCATCTTTGATTCTGCTCTTTGGCACCTGATTTAAAAAGCAGACAAAGAAAATAAAAGCTGATTAAATTTAAGTCCAGAAAGGTTCTGTTTTTATAAACTTAAAGGAATTAATACTACACATTAAAAAATGAAGATCAAGAAGGTTGAAAATAGTGATGCTCTCTCAACCCCAAAATTATTTAAACTTGACGTATCTATAACCTTAGTAGGAAATAGATAATTGCAGTTGCTTCACTCTACATACTTTTCTTCATCTGATAAATGCCTATTCGTTTATCCATTAAAGCTTGCCTCAACACTCATCTCCTTTGGGAAACCTTCCCCAATTCTCTAACCAGAAATGCTCCTTTCCCTGAGATCTCACCATACTTGAACATCTTTATTTTGCACTGTTTTAAGTCACTTTCATTGCATATCATAGTAGTTTATGGATCTGTCTCTCTGAGAAGATTGTGAGTACCTTCAGGGACAAAATGTATTTTATTTATAAAGGTTTCCCCAATGTTTGGAATAGTGCTAACATATATATTAGGCAATCAGTATATGAAATGAATAAATGCTTGCCAAGTAATTGTCCTGGTAATTTCCCAGCTATGTTTAGTTTCCTATTATTTGACTAGCGGTAGATAGCCTGCAAGTTACTGGTCCTACTCTATTCTACCAATCCTAAAGTCATACATGATGGATAGCTTCTTAAAGATTTCTATTGCTACGGAAAATATAAGACAGAATGAAAGAACCATACCTAGGAAAAGTTGTCAAAGGATAGTGTTAAAGACAGCTGTGCAAATATAAAGTGGTCATTTGGATTATATGTTCCAAATTAAGAACTATGCCTTATATTCCTTTTTTTTTTTTTCTTTTTTTTGAGACAAAGTCTCGCTCTGTTGCCCAGGCTGGAGTGCAATGGTGTAATCTCGGCTCATTGCAACCTCCGTCTCCCAGGTTCAGATGATTCTCCTGCCTCAGCCTTCCGAGTATGTGGGATTACAGGCACCCACCAACATGCTCAGCTAATTTTGCATTTTACTAGAGATGGGGTTTCACCATGTTGGCCAGGCTAGTCTCGACCTCCTGACCTCAGATGATCCACCCACCTCAGCCTTCCAAAGTGTTGGGATTACAGATGTGAGCCACTGAGTCTAGCCCTGTGCTTTATATTCTTATATCTGCAGCCAGCAAAAGTGTGTGAAATCATATACATATTTAGAGAAATCATGTGGAACCATGACAAACCTGTCATTGCCTCCTTTTGGAATCCACCTGCAATTCATTAAAGGAAAAAGGAGCTTCAAAGGAGCAAAGAATGAGGAGTGACCAGAAAGGATCTTAATATAGAGCGGTGGTAGTAACATGGTTAACAATTTGGAACTGCAGGTCAAGTGATGGTGTTTGAGATAGAGGAAGGCCAACAGTCAGAAAATCTCATGAGGAAAGAGACATTAAAATGTTTAATAGGTTTAAGGGCCAGCCATGGTGGCTCACGCCTGTAATCCCAGCACTTCGGGAGGCTGAGAGAGGGGGATCACTTGAGGTCAGGAGTTCAAGACCCACCTGGCCAACATGGTGAAACCCCATCTCTACTAAAGTCCAAAAATTATCCAGGCGTGGTGGCACATGCCTGTAATCCCAGCTACTCAGGAGGCTGAGGCAGGAGAATCACTTGAACCCGGGAGGTGGA
>NW_016107432.1:423884-428658 GCF_001604975.1 Cebus imitator
TGGGCATGGTGGCTTAGGCCTGTAATCCCAGCACTTTGGGAGGCTGAGATGGGCAGATCACAAGGTCAAGAGATAGAGACTATCCTGGCCAACATAATGAAACCCTGTCTCTGCTTAAAAAAAAATACAAAAATTAGCTGGGCATGCATGCCTGTAGTCCCAGCTATTCAGGAGGCTGAGGCTAGAGAATTGCTTGAACCTGGGAGGTGGAGGTTGCAGTGAGCCGAGATTGTGCTACTGCATTCCAGCCTGGTACCAGAGCAAGACTCTGTCTCAAAAAATTAAAAATTAAAAAAAAAGAAATAAAGCTTGCAGTTCCATAAATTCATGAAATAGTTCTTAAAGCTTCTTATTCATGTAAGGTCTCACCCCAATACAGATATTTCTGTTATAATACCAAAAATGCTTTCCTGAAAAATCTTACTTTCTGCAAGATACATAGAAATAAGAGGTGCTTATGCAACAAACATGATTAAGGGATAGACCATTCAAAATCTATGGAACATTACAACCAGAACAAAACAAAACCAGTACCAATTCTAATAAAAATACTACTACCTTTAAATCTCTACTAGCATAATCTTAAACCCTAGGGCTTGTACTTCCTCCCTGACATGTAGTCTTGAAAAGCACTGTTTCTCATAAACCATTTTAATCAAAATAAAAAATCAGATCCATGATATAGTCTTCTTCATTAATCCAATGTTTTAAAATAGGGAGAATGTAGCTTCTTCATCTGCATTTTTCAGGTTTATCAGACAGCTTAACTTCAGGGGCTTCCCGCTGCTGGGGGTTAGCAGAGGCTTTTTGGAGAAAGTGGCTCTTTGGCTGAAACCTGAAAAATGAGTAGAAGTTAGGCAAAGGATTAGGGTGAGGAGGGCAGAGCGAACATGTTCTTCTGCCCAGAAGATAGAAATAAAATGGCATATTAGAGGAATTTAAAAATCATAATCAGAGAGTAGACGAAGAATGGGAGCATTATGAAAAATGAGAATGAAAAAGTAATGGGGATGCGGATTAGAATTGAAGGTCTTACTTTTTGTGGTCCAGAGCAGCGCCATCCAACAGAACTTTCTGTAATGACAGAAATGTCATATATCTGCACTATCTAATATGGTAGCCACAGCCACATGTGGTGATTGAGTACTTGAAATATGGCTAGTGCAACGGAGGAACTGAATTTTTACTTAATCTTACTTTAACTCAAATTTAAATAGCCATATGTGGTTACTGGCTAACGCACTGGACAATACAGCTCTAGGGCTTATCTTCTTACCAACCACACTATGTCTTGCAATTTCTTGCCATCTAGGCAGCCAAGATGAGGAGTTCCATAATATACCTCCACCACATACACCCGCATCCCCATTACTTTTTCATTCTCATTTTTCATAATGCTCCCACTCTTCGTCTACTCTCTGATTACGATTTTTAAATTCCTCTAATATGCCATTTTATTTCTATCTTCTGGGAGGAAGAACATGTTCGCTCTGCCCTCCTCACCCTAATCCTTAGCCTAACTTCTACTCATTTTTCAGGTCTCAGCCAAAGCAACACATTCTCCAAAAAGCCTCCGCTAACCACCGACAACCTATATTAGGTTCTTCCTTCTCTTCTGTTGCCTGCCTAGAACTCTTTTCCTTGCTAACACAATTTGTGGTTGTCAGTTTATCATTTACTGACTTTCTAGACTGCAGAAACTGAGTGTTTTGTTTACCACTGCATTTCGGTACCTAACAGAGTGCTTGGCGCACAGTATTTGTGAGAGGGAAAAAAGAGAGACTGGGGCATCATCGGGACATTCGACCTCCACCAACCAGAACTTAAAAATCCCGCTAGCCGCAGCACAAGGCAGATCCGCGTCCTCGCTCCCCAAGCAAAGTTGGCCTCAACTGATCTGGAGCAAAGACGCTTCAGCTCAGCACGCCGCTCCCTCCCTCCTCTCCAGCCAGGGATCGGAGGCCTACCTAAGTAACCTCCGCCTCATTCCTTTTTCAAAGGGTAATGACACGGCGGAAGAGCCACAGTGAGCGCCGGCCACTACATACCTTAGACACAGATGAGGTGGCCATGGTCTCAACTGGCTCTGCGGATTCCAGATGCACTCGGGATTTCCCGCGCGCCCTCGCGGCTGCAGGGCAGAGGTTAGTGGCGAGGCACGCGGCTTCTTGATTGGCTGGCATTACCCTCCGAGGCGGGTTTCCGGCGCGCGGAGGCGGGGCGTACAAGGAGGCGGGGCGAGGCTGGGACTGGCGGACTGCTGCGCATTTTCTTGAAGCAGACATGGCGTGCGGCTTTCGCCGGGTTATAGCTTGCCAGGTATGGATTCCCTAGCCCTCAGGGGAACCCCTGCGAAGCTAGGGACCCCAAAGGCCTTTCACCGCTGCGGGCCAGTCCTCAGTCAGTTGAAGGGTGGGTCCCACGGAATCCTATTAGTTTCTGCCACCTCCTCCCCCTTCTCTGGAGCTGTTGGGGCTCCTGAAGTCCTCTGGAGAGTCGGTTGGGACCAGTTTCTCTCCGTGAAAAGTAAACTTTGAACGGTACCTGGTGCTTCCTTCACCCCTTCCGATCCCACAGCTTTGTGTGTTTTTCCTGGCTGGAAAGTCATTAGACTCCATAGAAGTTAGTGTTCTTTACATTTAGTGAAGCTGTTGTTGGTCTGGATTGTTCTTCAGAAGGACCTCATTTTAAAGCTGCTTATTTCTCTTGCAGTCACTTGGCCTATCCTAGAATTATTTTTGGTAACTCCCAAAGATATATGAGATATCTGAGACTCAGTTTTTCTTGGTTCAGGGTCATAATTGACTAGCTCTGTAGTGAGGAAGAGCTTACAAAATTGCAATATACTTGGTTTGTTTTGTTTTCACTTTTTGTGGAGAACGGGGTCTTGCCATATTGCCCAGGCAGATCTCAAACTCCTGGGCTCAACCTGTCCTTCTGTCTCTGCCTCCCTAAGAGCCGTGATTACAGGTGTGAGCCACCGCGCTGGGCAAATTGCAATATAAATGTGGAATTCATCAAAAAGAATTTTTAAGACTCATTGGCCACCCTTGCAAGGAAACTTTCTATTGTGGTCTTGACTAACCCATTTCCTTCTGATTAATGGACTTGTTAGTGGACGTAATTTGCCTGATGTATAATTCAGCTTTGCTCATTTTTACAGTATTTCTAGACATTTGTGGAGAAATCCCTCTGCCTTGTCTTTATGCTTATAGATGTACTGCCCTGTCCAGTGATAATTACCCAAATATCACCAACATGGCATTTTGGTAAGACAGCTGAATTATTGCTTACTGGGATAAGGAAGAACACCACTTAGAGCTTTGGTAGTGTATTAAACTGGGAAAGCAAGGTCAGATTTCACTGACGGGTATGGCTTAAGGCTGGTCTTTCAGTGGCAGAGGGTAGGAGGGGGTTGGAGGAAGATGGCTTGATGAGGATTGGACAATGATCAGATACAGCAGTTTAAGACTGATAGGAAAAGCAAAGCAGTAAAGCAGAGTGCAAGGAGCCTTAAGGCATAAACTGTTGAGGTTTTCTACTGGAAGAACTCACAGGCCTGGCATGTGGCTCATGTCTATAATCTCATCACTTTGGGAGGCCGAGGTGGGAGGATGGCTTGAGTCTAGGAGTTCAAGACTAGCCTGGACAACTCAGGGAGACCCCATCTCAACCAATTTTTTTTTTAAGTAGCCAGGTAAAGCCAGGCATGGTGGCTCATGCCTATAATCCCAGCACTTGGAGGTGGAGGTGGGTAGATCACCTGAGGTCAGGAGTTCAAGACCAGCCTGATCAACATGGAGAAACCCCATCTCTACTAAAAATACAAAATTAGCTTAGTGAGGTGGCACATGCTTGTAATCCCAGCTACTCAGGAGGCTGAGGCAGGAGAATTGCTTGAACCCGGGAGGCAGAGGTTGTGGTGAGCCAAGATGGCGCCATTGTCCTCTAGACTGGACAACTAGAGCAAAACTCCGACTCAAAAAAAAAAAAAAAGAAGTAGCCAGGCATGATGGTGCCCCTCTGTAGTCCTACCTGCTTGAAAGGCTGAGGCTGAAGGATCACTTAGATGGACCCACGAGTTTGAGGCTACAGTGAGCTATGATCATGCTACTGCACTCCAGCGGGGGTGACAGCTGAGACCCTCTCGACATAAAATAAAAGTAAAAAACCTGAAAAGCTAATAGATTTCTCTGGAAGTTCTTATAATGAACGATTAAGTTATTTGGGCAGAAGTCTTCTAGAACAGTAAAATTACACTTATGAAGACAAAGAAATAATAAATTCATGGTAATGTAGATAGTAAACCATATCAGGGCAGGTAGTTTTGGACCTTACTGTCTAAGCTGTGTCTAAGGGTAGATGGTTTCCATTCTTAGCCCTTAGGTCAAGATAGTGCCAAGATGAGAAACAAATTGTGTCTAGTTTTGCAAAGGCTATGTTCTTTGTAAAGAATGTAAATTGGGCAAAGCATGGTGGCTCACGCTTGTAATCCCATGACTTTGGGAGGCCGAGGCAGGAGATCCCTTGAGCTGAGATGTTCAGGACCAGCCTGGGCAACATGGGGAGACCCTCATCTCTACAAAAAATAAAAAACAAAACTTAGCTATGTGTAGTGGCACATGCCTGTGGTCCCAACTATTTGGGATTCTGAGGTGGAGGATCGTTTGGCCCAGGTGGCTGAAACTAGCAAGCTTTGATTGCATCCCTGCACTCCAGCCTGGAAGACAAAGTAAGACCCTGTCTCAAAAAACAAAAAATAAAAAAGATTATC
>NW_016107432.1:428674-444035 GCF_001604975.1 Cebus imitator
AAAAAAAAAAAAAAAAAAAAAGGCCTAAGTTGGAGAAACAAGAACTAATATATTAAGTGTATATTTGTGCTAATTACTACACATTCACATTTAAACTCATGGCTAACGCTATGATATAGAAGTATTAACCTTATTATATAATTGAGTAAGTTGAGATCCAGAGAAATTAAGTAACCTACCCAAAGCCACATCATCCATAAATTGTAGAGCTGGTTTATGAACAGAAATCTAACTTTAAAATTAGATCTTTCCTATATACTATGCTGTTTAGTTTGTGAAAGCAAGAAGCACAGTCCAATCATTGAACAAAATCTAATGGATTTATACAGCAGTGTAAATTATGTAGATATATATATCCATTTCTCTGAATAGGAGCCACTGGGGAATGATCTGAAACTTGAGGATAAATAAGAATATTTTCAACATGGGACATGTGGAAAAAAGAGCAAGAAAAAAATGTTCAGTACAGTTTGAGCATCCCGAATCTGAAATGCTCCAAAATTTGAAACTTTTTGAGTGCTGACATAAGACTCAAAGGAAATGTTCATTGGGGAATTTCAGATTTCTAAATTAGGAGCTGAGTACAGTGGCTTATGCTGTAATTCCACCACTTGAGGAGACTGAGGCAGTTGGATCACTTGAGCCCAGGAGTTCAAGACCAGCCTGGGAAACATGGTGAAACCCTGTCTCTACCAAAAATTTAGAAAATTAGTTTGGTGTGGTAGCTCACACCTGTAGTCCCAGATATGTGAGAGGCTGAGGTGGGAGGATCACTTGAACCTGAGAGGTAGAAGTTGTAGTTAGCCAAGATTGTGCTGCTGCACTGCAGCTTGGGTTGCAAAGCAAGACCCTGTCTCCAAAAAAAAAGAAAAAACAACCCCACAGATTTTCAGATTAGGGATGCTCAACAGGTAAGTATAAAGCCAATTTTCCAAAATCTGAAAAAATTCAGAAGTTGAAACACTTCTGGTCCCAAGGATACCCAGCCTGTATTTAATACCTTTGTGAATGAGCATCCCTTTGCTATAATAGTTTAGGAATGAAGGAATTTGTAACAGGCAATGGCAAATGCATTCAGCAAACTTTGATTAATGAGTCAACAGTTTTCTAAGCACTGTCATCAGTCCCAAGGCTAAAAGTGAACAGAAAATAGTTTCTGCCCTGAAATGGCTGCAGACGTGCTTGGAAAACAATGTAAACAGGTAATTGCATTGCAGCCCGTAATCAGTGTATTAGAAGAATGTGCAAAGTGCTAAGGAAACTTGGAGAAGAAAGCTTCTAAGGGTCAGAGAAAGTTTTGTGGAAAGATGATGCTGGGTCTCAAGTTTTGAAAGGGGTATGGCTAGGAGTGTGCCAAGTAAATAGGGTGAGAGCTTGGGGAAAGGTCAGGTATTGCAAGAGGAGGGTGTGCATAGACACAGACATCTGGAAAGGACAGTATATACATGGAATCACAATATTTGGATGCCTTACTTCAGCAAGTCCTGTTGATTTTATCTTTGTATCTTGAATCCATCTACACCATTGCTGCTGCCTCCCCTCTCCTTTCTCTATTCCATACCAAGCCCCCATTATCACCTATACTGACTGCTTACAACAGCCTTCTGATGGGGTGTTTGTTTCCATTCTTGCCCTCCCTCCAATCCATTCTCCATATAACAAGAAAAGGACCTCTAAAATATGAATCAAATTGCATCAGTTTTCTTTCTTTGTTGCACAAGCCTCTACCAGAACCTTAACTTCTTCAACTTCTATTCATGCCCCACTCTATCCTTTTGGTAGGAACCCAGCTATAGGGTTATTTTCTGTTTTTCTAACATAGCAAAGTCTTTCCATTCCTATTGCATGGATTATTCCTTGGGCCTAAAAGAAATGCATTTTATACCATCGCTCTTTATGCACGATGAAAGTTTCATGATACAATACTTATTTATACTGTATTCTGTCCTATTTATACTATATTTTTTAAGACTGTGGTTGGGACTCAATGGAGTTTATTTCTACCTGGCAATCCATAATTTGAAAAGCATATCCTCTAGTTCTCTTAGTCCCTTGTTTGTTTCTATGATGACAATAATAAGAATAAGAGTAATTGTTCTACTTGTTTTAGTGTATGTTTCCTCTGTAAGCTTCATGAAGACAGAACATGTCCTATTCACTGTTATTTCCTCAGTACCAGCAAAGTACCTGAAACACAGGTGTTTAGTACATATTTGAACGAACACCTGAATATCTCTGTTGTGATCTCATAGAAAATATGCAGCTTCTCTGAATGAGTTCATAATTTTAAAGCTATGGAGATGATGTGGTATAGTGGCTAAAATAACTACATCTTGGATGCTAATTTGCCATATTGACTTTTGATCATCCCCAGTTCCAGGAATACCTCTAAGATTTCTATTTTATCTACTGTTTATAGTAGATAAACAGTATTATCAATAGCCCTGTAAAGTGAAGCAAAATACAGCACTGTACCAGTGAGGTATCCTATAAATAGTAATTACTATGATCTTCAACATCATTAGTAATCCTTGTAGCAATCCCGTAAACTTGGAATGAAAACCATCATACAGCCTCCTGTATTATATTAAGGACAGCATTTATAATTCCTGCCCTTAAGCAAATTATAGGCTGTGACATAGCATTCTTGATTTTTTCTAAGGGGTTGACTTCACATTCCTTCTGAAGTCAACCAAGTCAAAGCATGGTCACCCCTTTTCTATGGTATATAAGCCTTGGGTCTTGGGGTGGATAACAGTGCAAGGATCCATCATCTTGTCTCTCAGCTTCCTGAGATATGACTTCTGTTCATACATCCATATTAAATGTTTCTTTCTGAGAAGCTGGGTTTGTCAGCTGCTTTCTTTAGCCTCTCAGCATCCTCAGTGTTTTGAGAGTAGATTTGTATAGACCTGCTTACCATGGAACACTTAATAATGGTGGGAAGGATTAGAATTCTAGCTTTGCTATTTGTATAACTAACTCGACAAATCAGCCTTAAGATGATGGTTTTAATTCCAAGTTTACAGGATTGCTACAAGGATTAATAATGGATGTTGAAGACTACTGTATAATAACCACTATTCATGGGATACCTCACTTGTGCGGTGCCGTATTTTGCTTCGATTTACGGGGTTATTGATAAGATCTAATGAGATAAGAGTGCTTAATGTCAGGAGCTGGGAAGGGTCTGTAATTTTATCCTCTTAAGTTCCTACCACAGTTCCATGGATGGTTGCAGAAAACATCAGACCCCTGAATGAGGGAAAAGGATTTTACTCTTCATAGCAATAGCAGTAGCCACAGTATCAACATCTTTTGTGTGTCAGTTTCCAAATTTCTTCTTCCCGTAGCACAACGTGAAGAGGGTTAGATAACACCCCCACAAGCTGTGTACTGTGTTACAGGAGAGAAACCTTGAGTCTTTTATAATGGGCAGTAAGCATGCCTGCCCTTTGCTCTGGAGTGAGGAACCATCTTCGTTTTACAAATCTGTATCCTTGAAAGATAGTCCAGAACAAAGGCAATTGGTGTCTTATTTACAAGACACAGAAATGTAAGAGTCCCATGAAGATTTGTCTCTTAACACTAAGCATAGTGGTAGATTGTGCTTAGTGGTACACCCATACGATGTATACAATACTTGATATTTTCATTTCATTTCATCGTGTCACTTAAGCCATTGCTATTTGTATTGTTATCCTTATTTTACAGAAAAAGACAGTGAGATTCAGGAACATGAAAGGAATAACCTAAGGTCACTCAGCTATAAAATTCTAGAGTTGAACTACTAACCTAGATGTTTGCCTCAAAGCCAGAATTCTTGGTATTCTATATATAGAGTTACATTTATAAACTGCCTGTACCATGCCTGGCTCGAAATAATGATGGAATATAGATTTGTCTCCCTTTCTTACTTGCTTTTCATTTAGGTTTGGTCATTAAACTTAAATTCAGCTAGTTCTTTTTTTTTTTTTGAGATGGAATTTCGATCTTGTTGCCCAGGCTGGAGTGCAATGGCATGATCTTGACTCACCACAACCTCGGCCTCCCAGGTTCAAGTGATTCTCCTGCCTCAGCCTCCTGAGTAGCTGGGATTACAGGTATGCATCACCATGCCTGGCTAACTTTGTATATTTAGTAGAGACGGGGTTTCTCCATGTTGGTCAGGCTGGTCTCCAACTCCTGACCTCAGGTGATCCCCACTCCTTGGCCTCCCAAAGTGCTGGGATTACAGGCGTGAGCCACTGCACCTGGCCCAGCTAGTTCATTTTAATTTTCATAATAATTTTGATAATTTTAATTGTGATAATAGTACAAAGAACTCCATATCCTCTTTATCTAGATTCAGCAGTTATTAACATTTTGCTGCATTTGCTTCATCATTCTATATAATTTTTTCCAGTGTCATTTGAGAGTCGATTTCATGCATCATTCTCCTTTACCTCTTAATATGTATTTATTTCCTAAGAACAAGGCTGTTTTATATGACCACAGTTCAGTTATTAGTTTCATATAACATTGATAAAATGGTTTAACCTACAGTCCATATTCCAGTCTTGTTGATTTTTTTTTTCCAGTATAGGATCACAGATTGCATTTAGTTGTCATGTAACTGGTACATTTTAAGTAGCTTTACACTGTCCTTATTAATTTATATCTACATAGCTTGATGGAGGAGCCACCCTGCTAATGGAGAGCAGGAAGACCAGCTTTCTTGACTCTTCTGTTGAGTTTATTATCAAATTTCAGGTGTGGCCTCAAGAAGCAATTAAACTGGTTGACCAATTGTTATCATTTAGTCCTGAGGTGCAATATTTATGTTGAGAAGATATTCATTCACATTAAGGTAAACAGCAGAACTGACTAAATTATCTAGGTTTGTACTGTCCTTTGCTTCTAATCTATTCTCACAGACCTACGAGCATTTCATTCTGCTTAAAACCACAAGTTATATAAGAACCATGCTATAGCAAAAGAAACTGTCATCAGAGTAAACAGGCAACCTACAGAGTAGTAGAAAATTTTTGCAATCTATCCATCTGACGGAGGTCTAATATCCAGAACTTACCAGGAACTTAACCCTATTAAAAAGTGGGCAAAGCACATGAACAGACCCTTCTCAAAAGAAGACGCTTATATGGCCAACAAACATTTCAAAAAAACCTCAACATCACTGATCATTAGAGAAATGCAAATCAAAACTGCAATGAAACACCATCTCATGCCAGTCAGAATGGCGATCATTAAAATGTCAAGAAACAACAAATGCTGGTGAGATTGTGGAGAAATAGGAAAGCTTTTACACTGTTGGTGAAAATGTAAATTACTTCAACTATTGTGGAAGACAGTGTGGCGATTCCCCAAAGATCTAGTACTAGAAATAGCATTTGACCCAGCAACCCCGTTGCTTGGTATATACCCAAAGTAATATAAATCATTCTGTTACAAAGATACATGCACGTAGTTGTTCACTGCAGCACTATTCACAATAGCAAAGACATGGAATCAACCAAATTCCCATCAATGATAGACTGGATAAAGAAAGTGTGGTTGGTACACATATACACCATGGAATACTCTGCAGCTGTGAAAAAGAATGAGATTGTGTCTTTTGCAGGGACATGGATGGAGCTGGAAGCCATTATTTTCAGCAAACTAATGCAGGAATAGAAAACCAAACACTGCACGTTGTCACTTATAAATGTGAGCTGAATAATGAGAACACATGGCTACGGGGAGGGGAAAAACACACACTGGGGCTTGTTGGGGGTGGGGTGGAAAGAGGGAGAGCATTAGGAAAAATAGCTAATGCATGTGGGGCTTATTACCTAGGTGATGGGTTGATGGGAGCAACAAACCATTATGGCACATGTTTATATAATAAACTTGCACATCCTGCACATGTACCCTGGAACTTAATTTTAAAAAAGAGCCATGCTAAATTTCTTTTATTATAGATAATTACTCATAATTTGCTTTTTAAATTGTTTGGGATGTTCTCTTCTAAGTCCAAAAGCTTTAATTCTTATTTTGTTTACTGCTTGTTTGTGTTTTGAAGCTAATGCACACCTATTCCTGAGGAAAATTTCTGCAAATGTGGGAGGGCTTCTGCACTGGCTCTTGGTGGCAAACCTACAGTTCCTGACTTGGTAGTGTTGGAGGATCAGAAGTGAGGAACAACTGGGGTAATTGCCTTTTTAGACTCATGGCCTATAGTTCATGTTAATGATGATGATAATGCAGAGCTAATTTTCATAAGATTATGTCAATTTTGCCACCTGTATGTCTGGTTGCTAAAGCATATGGATGTCTTTTTCATTAGCAAAATTAGGTTTTTATGCAATTATCACAGATTTTAATCCTGAACCTGGCAAGTGTAGCACCTAGCTGAATTTAGTATCTATCTAGAGCCAGACTGAGAATATTTTTTGAGTTTGTGCTCAGTTATTTGAGTACTAAAGGTAGGAATCATATTTGCTTATGTATCAGAGAAATAAATGGTTGAGGACTGCTGACAAGCTAGTTGATTAATGTGCTTTCCTAGTGAATGCTCTGGAGCCAAAGATTCTATTATGTTAGACACTCTGATACTAGGTTCCTAAATCCAAAGTTTAGAATTGTGCTTTGGTACATTGTAAGCACTCAATACATATTAGCCATTCTTATATTACATATTAGAATCTCTGATCTTAGGTTCTCAAACCAGATCTGGCAGATTGACACACTGTCACTTAAAAGTGTGAGCTGAACAATGAGAACACATGACCACTGGGAGGATGGAAAGTGTTCCCACTGTACTTGCCCCTCCTTTCCTTTCTACCTCAAAAAAATAACTGCATCAACTGGCTGCCCCTCACCAAGAATCTTAAGATGCGCCTCACCAAGAATCTTGGATTTTCTTTTTTTTTTTTTTTTTTGAGACGGAGTTTCACTCATGTTACCCAGGCTGGAGTGCAATGGCGCGATCTCGGCTCACCACAACCTCCGCCTCCTGGGTTCAGGCAATTCTCCTGCCTCAGCCTCCTGAGTAGCTGCGATTACAGGCATGCACCATCATGCCCAGCTAATTTTTTGTAGTTTTAGTAGAGATGGGGTTTCACCATGTTGACCAGGATGGTTTCGATCTCTTGACCTCGTGATCCACCCGCCTCGGCCTCCCAAAGTGCTGGGATTACAGGCTTGAGCCACCGTGCCCGGCCCGAATCTTGGATTTTCACTTGATATTCCCTTAAGAAGTACTTCTTCTTAAACAAACAAATAGATAAAAGACCAGGTGCAGTGGATAATGCCTTTAATTTCAGACTTTGGGAGGCTGAGATGGAAGGATTGCTTGAGTCCAGGAGTTTGAGACCAACCTGGGCAATACATGGCAATATAGTGAGACCTCATCTCTACAATAACCTAACAAATAAAAAAAAAAAAAAAAGTGCTTCTTTTTTGTTTTGTTTTGAGACAGAGTTTGACTAGCAAATTCCTGCCTCAGGTAATCTACCCGCCTCAGCCTCCCAAACACTGGGATTACAGGTGTGAACCACTGCACCCGGCAAGAAGTGTTTTCTTGCTTTCAGCCTGAGATTTGCTCCTCATTCAATGATTTAGTTTATTCAAGGACTGTGCCTCATTTTATGGATTTTCTCTGTTAAATTTTTCAGGTTTACTGTTACAGTCTTTTATTATTTGGTTTTCATTGTGTAATCTTTTTTTAGGATACTTTTCTCTGTAAAGGTTTTAGCAGTTTGAAGCCTAAAGAAGATATTTATCAGTAGACCTTCTTATGCTTGTGCTAGTACTAGGTGAAACACAATGCCAGGCGAAACAGCCCTACTTGAAGGGAGCGTAAAGAAAAAAAAAAAAAACCCTGAAGCTAAACAAACCCATTGGTCACATCCTGATCCAAGAAAGCTCTAAATCCAATCTGAGACAGTTGAAGAAAGTCATATTACTTCCAGAATAATTCTGAACCTATGAGAATGCAGATGAACTTAAAACCATGCTTAGTGGCTCTCAGTGTCTTTTTCTTTTATTGCTGTTTTTTTGGGGGGGTGCTGCACCCATACGAGAGAAAGATAAACCTCTAATTAAAAACATTCACTTAGTCTGGGTGGGCATTGTTAAAATGGGAGGCAACTGCTCTCTCCCTAAGCTGTGGTTCTTAAGCACTAGCTGCAGACTTGAATCACCTGAGAAGCATTTAAAAATACTTAAGCCCAGTCCCTTTGGCCTGGGGTAGGGAGTGGGCCTTGAGGTTATGAAAATTATCAGGTGATTCAGATGTTCATCCAGGCTTGATAACCACTACCCAACAGCTACCCAGAGACAGAAAGGTGTAGTACAGTGGTCTCGCTGCACATTAGAATCACTGGGGAACTTTTTACATCCTGCAGACCAGAGCCCACTTTATACTAATCAAATCAGAATATTTGCACGTGGGATCCAGGCACGTTTTCCTAAAGATTCCCCATGGTGATTCCAACGTACAGCAAAGTGTTGGAACTGCTGGCGTAGTGACTAAGAACGTTGGCCATGGGAAGACCCAGCTTCTCCTCTGATAGATTTTTAAGTTTTCTTCGCCTCATCTGGAAAATCTGGAAAATTATTTAGCTACCATGTAGATGTATCATCAGGATTCAAGGTATTAATACATATGGAGTGCTTAGAATTGTGTTTGGTATGTTGTATGTATTTAGTATCAGTAAATATTAGTCATTATTTATGTTATTTTAGCATATCTGAGGGTGGGGTACTTTGAAGACCCCTCTCCCCCTCACCACTCTAGGTTTAGCACTGTGTGAAGTTAGTAAACAGTGCATGTCTGAGCCCTACTGCTTAACGTTTACTAGGAATTCCTTAAACGTACTTTTATAAAGTTGTGGTTTGGTAAAGGAAAAGTTCTCATTTTTGCAAAATAATGCCTGCTCATTTTAAAGAATTAAGCAATACAAAAATGCAAAGAATTTTTTAAGCTCCCCCATAAATCATCATCAACACTGACTTTTAGTTTTAGGTATATTTCTATGTAGATATACAGGCAGAAAAAAAGAAGGAAGGAAAATAGGAAGGAAAACTGGGTAAATACACTTTTTACAAAATCCAGGCTGTGTTGTAATGAGTTTTTATTTTCAGAGTGTTTTAAGTTTTACAATGGAAAATGAAAGGAAAATAGTATTATGAATACCTCATGTACTCGTTACTGAAATGCTGTTTTATTTTTATCATTTTTGTTATATTCGTATTATTATTTTAAAGTAGAAATTGGGGGGGGGTCTCACTATGTTGCCCGAGGCTGATCTCAAACTCTTGGCCTCAAGTGATCCTCTGCCTTGATCTCCCAAAGTATTGGGATTACAGGTGTGAGCCACCACACTTGGCCTAAAATGCTGTTTTAAATAAAAATGTTAAAAGTAGTTTTGTTTGAATTCAGTGAAAGAAAAACCAAAATGCAGTTCAAAAAAAACTGATTTCCTAATGAGGTTTTTACAGATAAGAAAATTATGAAAAACATTACAATTTGTATTGTTTTTTTTTTAAAGATCTTCATGTTTCTAATTTACATAGCATCACCTTCTGCCGTAAGGGATGAAGACATTAGCACTATCACAGATGTATAACTTTCTTCTGTCTTTACCAATTCGTGTTGAGTAACCTTCTCACTCAAAGTTTCGTAACATTTATAGTCTGTTTAGTAACCATATCTGTGCAGTTTTTCTCCTATTCATTTTATGTTGAACCAGATAAAATGCTTACCACCAATCTTTTTCCTGATGTATGGCTTAATTGGCTGTATTTAAGAAATTATGACTTCTCAGAAAAAATCCTAGAAATATCGAAAGGAAGCATAAGCTTTAGAAAATTACCATGTTTAGAAATAAGGCTGAATGCAGTGGCTTATACCTATAATCCCAGCACTCTGGGAGTCTGGGGCAGGATGTTTGCTTGAACTCAGGAGTTTGAGACCAGCCTGGACAGCAAGGTAAGATATGCTGTCTCCACAAAAAATACAAAAAATTAGCCAGGCACAGTGGTGCACACCTCTAGTTTCAGCTACTCAGGAGGTTCAGGTGGGAGGATCAATTGAGCCCAGGAGTTAGAAGTTGCAGTGAGCTACCGTCATCCCACTGCATTTCAGCCTGGGCAACAAAGTGTCTCAAACAACAACAAAGAATCAAAATCTTTCTTTAAGAAATAAAGGAGTAACACTGATTGTTTAGTTCTTATCTCAGATTTTCTCTCCTGATACCATAGATGCAAATACATAGGGAATCCCAATATAATTTTAAAATTTTCCAATCTTCCTGTGTTGGCAATTAACTCAAATTAAAAAACAACTGAACAGGTGAAACAAACATACTAGTTTGCAACTTCTTTATTGAATGAATCTATTCCTATGTAATATCACCACCAAATTATCTGCTTTGACTGGATCATGATCTTTATGATTTAGGTAATGTGACTACGAAGTAAAGTACATTTATTTCATTTCTCATGGAGTTTTCTTGATTGGATGCTTTATTTTCAAAATTTAGTAACTTAACCAGCATGCATCTCAGTGTTGAATTTTCTGTATATTTTCTTGACATAATTTATTTTTATCTGTAGATTCAGTTTGTCTTTTTAATTAAAATATGTTAATCATAGAAAAGAATGTAGTTAATACTTATATGCCCCACACCCGGTTTGAAAAATAAAATATTACGAATACTTTTAAATTCTTGAGACTACCTATCTCTGACAAACTCTTTCCTCACACAAGAGGTAATGTCTCTCTTGAAATTTATTATAACTGTGAATATCACTTATTACCTATGAATGTATCTCTGAATAGTATAATTTTATAAGTTATTAAATTTTTTATAAATTGTATCAAACTGTGATGATCCAAGCTGCAGCTTGGATTTTTTGGTTTGACTCAATTTTTTAAAAAGACATATCCAGCTGGGCACAGTGGCTCACACTTGTAATCCCAGCACTTTGTGAGGCTAAGGCCGGTGACTTGAGGTCAGGAGTTCGAGACCAGCCTGGCCAACACAGTGAAACCCTATCTCTACTAAAAATACAAAAATTAGCTGGACATGGTGGTGGGTACCTGTAATTCCAGCTACTCAGGAGGATGAGGCTGAAGAATAGCTTGAACCCAGGAGGTGGACGTTGCAGTGAGCAGAGATCACACCATTGCACTCTAGCCTGGGTAACAAGAGCGAAACTCTCTCTCAAAAAAAAAAAAAAAATGTATCCATAATGACGCATGGAGGTCTAGTTCTTTGATTTTACTGCTGAATGGTGTACCATAGTAGTAGTGTACCACAATTCCTCTGATTCCAGCTGCCACTTGAGTAAACAGTTCCATATGTGCTTCCATTTGCCTGTTGCTAACAGCACCCCAGCTTCTCTGCAGCTTGCTGGTCCCAGCACATATGTAGCTCCAGTGTGGTGAAATTATTCTGGATAGAGAATTCTGATAGACATTGTATTTTAGGAGGTACCGAGAAAAGCCTCCATTGCTTACAGCAATGACTTTGATGGCATGATCTTGTATTAACTTTTCTTCCTTCCTTCTCTCTCATCATTTCTGCCCCCAGGAACCATCTCCCAAATAGACTGCTTGCTCACAAGTCTTTTTCTCAGCCCTGCTTTTGGGGAAGCCAAGGCATGGGTGTGGGTGTATGTGTGTGTGTGTACTTTCCATTTCGTAGGGTTCTGTTGATTCATCTCTGTGACTTCTGATAAGTGATACTACGTTAGGAGCCCTGCTAAATAAGGCTGCCTCATTCTGCTTCAAAATCTGTAGTGTTGTGTCTTGGAGACCTCTTTGAAGTTTGTGGCTTTGAATTTTGTCTCTCTATCCTTATGTATTGGTTTCTCGGGAAGCAGTCTACCTTTCCTTCCTGTCTGCTTGTTTTTATTTGCCAGTCTTCTTTGAGTTTGTATTTTAAGGACACTGATTTTCCTGAGGTTGGATTATCTTGTCTTCAATTCTGTTTATTTTTCTGATTACATTAATTTTTGCGTACTCTGATTATTTTAGTTCTATGTCATACTTTTTTTTTCAATTATGACTGTACTCATGTTTCTAAATTATTAGTTTTATGGTAAAAAGTTTGGTCATCAATTTTTAGACTCCTTTTAAAATTCACTTTTGTTTTCTCGTCTTGTCTTTTTTACTTCTTGTATATTCTACTCACATTCTCAGTAAGTTCCAAATCCTGAAGCATTTGTGAACAATGTTTTTCGTATTCATTGGGTTACATTTTTCTCCTGGGCAGAGTTCTTTGATCTGTTGAATGCCACATTTTTTCCGGCTGTCTATCTTTTGGTCTGGGCCTTCCTCCCTTCTCTGTCTCTCCTTATTTTTGTTTATTTCAGTTTGAGCACCTGCTGGTGATGCCTGTTCTTTTTCTTCTTACTCATGCTTGACAGCTCTGCCCCAGCTTTCTATTTGTTTGCACATTGTGTGGATGATTTCTTCACTCTTAGTGTCACATTTGTTCTTGACTTACCTCACCTTTGTTGTTGCAAAAATATAAACTCTGCCCCCTTTCCATTCCTGTTTTGTCTCTCTCTCCAGTAGGTCATGGTGACCTGTACATATTATTCCTCAACTCTGATATGGTATATGTTTGCTAACTAGCCCCGATACTTTTCTGTCTTCCTATAAAGACCACTACTCTTATTCTTACCACTCACACAACACCATATCAAGGTTTGCTTTCTGCAGTTGGAGCATGTATTGTGTTTTCATTGGAAAAGCCATTGGTGTGCTACCCTAGAATTTTTACTTCTTCTGGAAGGTGCTAGAATTTATTTCTGTCTCATTGTTTCCCACAGCTTGGGGAGCATCTCTCAGTTGCAAGAGAGAAAAAATTGTGGAATTTATTCAGTTTGTTTCTCTCCAGATTTGGGGTGTTAATGAGAATTGTTGATTCATCTCTATGACTTCTGATACATAAGGACCGAGTTAGGAGTCTTGCCAAACAGGCTGTTCCATTCTCCTCCAGAAGCTATTGTATTTTTACTTGACTATCACCTTTGAAGTTTATGACTTTTAGCTCTTCCTGCCTTGTGTATTTGCTGCTGGAGAACCAACCTACCTGTCTGTTTACTCTGTACTTTCTTTCTTTTTCTTCTTGATGTTGGTTGAAGATGGGAGATTATGTGAAGAAGCTTTCATTTCACTACTTCATCCCAGAGTCTTCCTGGTTTTTTTTTGTTTGTTTGCTTGTTTGGGGTTTTTTTCTTGGAGGTGTGTGTGTGTGTGTGTGTGTGTGTGTGTGTGTGTGTAAAAATAAACATAATGTAAAATTTGCCATCTTAGCCATTTTTAAGTATATGGTTCAGTGGTATTAAGTACATTTAAATTGTACAACCTTCACCACCATCTATCTGCAGAACACTTTTCATCTTGCATAACTAAAACTCTGTACCCATTAAACAATAACTCCACATTTACTTCAATGCCTTTTTTTGTTTTAAAATTTACATTATGTAAGACTGTTTTTATACTGATATGGTTGGGCTTCATGACCCCACCTTAATCTCATGTTGAACTGCAATTCCCAGTGTTGGAGTTGGGGCCTGGTGAGAGGTGATTGGATCATGGAGATGGTTTCTAATGGTTTAGCACCATTCCCCTAGTGCTGCCTTGGCAATAGAGTTCTCACAAGATCAGGTTGTTTAAAAGTGTGTAGCATCTCCCACTTCGCTTTTTTTCTCCTGCTCCTGCCCTGTAAGATGTGCCTCTTTCCCTTCGCTTTCTGCCATGATTGAGTTTCCTGAGGCCTCCCTAGCCATGCTTCCTGTATAGCCTGCAGAACCATGAGCCAAATAAACCTCTTGTCTTCATAAATTACCCAGTCTGTTATGTCTTTACAGCAGTGCAAGAACAGACTTATTAGATATATCTTCTGTGAAATTATTGAAACTATTATCTTGTTATTTTTATCTACATATGAGTAAGATAAGCTAGGCTTAGAATTATTTTCAGGAAAAGTTCATTCCTGCTATTTGCTGAAAAAAAAAAAATATATATATATATATGTATATATGTATATATATGTTTTACCCTATATTACTAGGGGTAAAACATGCTGTGTAGATAGATTCCATTTGTACCTTGATTGCCAAGAAGTGTAAGTACCTTGAGCTTAGGTTTTCTGGCATAATTTTATACCTCCATTTTGTTTTATGTGCTTAAGTCCCCCACAGAGCTTTTCTGTAGCAAATGAAATGTAATAAAATAATACATGAGGCCAGGCATGGTGGCACAATTCCTTGTAGTCCCAGATACTCAGGAAGTTGAGGTGGGAGGATCGCTTGAGACCAGGAAGTTGAGGCTACAATGAGCTGTGGTCGAGGCAGCACTCCAGCCTGGGTAACAGAGTGAGACCCTATCTCTGAAAAAAACAAAAAAAAGAAGAAATGATTAATTAGCTTTTCGTTTAGCCAAAAGAATTCTCTAAATGAGAATTTCGTATTGTTTATTTCAATGTAGGTATTGTATTGCTTCCCAAGTTCACAACCTATTTGTCAGCTGAAATGCTTCGAAACTGACTTAATCGCTAAGCTTTTTTTCAGCTGAATTGCTATGTATAAGATAGAGGAAAATCTTAGTGATTATGGGTAAGTTCAGGAGATTTGTCCAAAACTAAAATTTTTTAAAAGGAAAAGGAAATATTTATTACATGTTTACTATATGACATATTAGTCATCATAAGAGCCCTAGTTGATTATTTAACAGATTTATTATCTCCATATTTCAGCTATGAAAACTATAGCTCATTCATGTGAGATTACTTTCCCAAGGTCTCTTAACTAATAAAAGTAGAACTGGAAGTTAGATCCTTTTTTTTTTTTCCCTGGGAAATTACAATAGAACCTTTATTTCTGATGTCTCTATTCTAAAAACATTTTGTACTATAAACATGAACTATTTCAGCCTTTGTCCTATAAATGCTTTGGAAATGTTTACTTCTATAAATATATCCTAAAGAAATGACATTTTAGTAAGAAATACAGTAATTTACTTCCTAAAGTCTAGAAAATAAAAAATACTGTACCCTGAGAGAAAACGTTAGAAAATCAGCCTATACCAAGCCAAAGTGGAAATGTACAAGCCTCTTAAAGAAAGTGATGGCTCCAGGTCTGCACGTTTGGGCAAGTTTTTGAAGTTAATATGTTTGTGAAATTCAACAAATAACTTCTATTGGCAACAGGAGAGTAAATGTTGTTATTAATCAAGAAACAGTGTTTTGCCGGGCGCGGTGGCTCAAGCCTGTAATCCCAGCACTTTGGGAGGCCGAGGCGGGTGGATCACGAGGTCAAGAGATCGAGACCATCCTGGTCAACATGGTGAAACCCCGTCTCT
>NW_016107432.1:444310-472193 GCF_001604975.1 Cebus imitator
TTCCTCTCCTCAACAGTCACAAACACCCTTAAAGTGATTTTTCTTAAACTCTTCTTTCTTTTTCCGTTTTCCCCATCACTCCCTTTTCATTTTCACAACTCTATAGTCACATAATTCTTTGCAGAGGCTACATGGGGTTTGGAAAAGTGGGGAAAAAGTTGAAGACAGTTTTAAATTCATGCTGGCTGTGCTGTTATTTCAATACTTTGTTTTTATGCATTTCTCACTGAAAGGATAATACATATGTGTATTAGTCTATTCTCATGCCACTAATAAAGACATACTGACACTAGGTAATTTATAAAGGAAAGAGGTTTAATTGACTCACAGTTCAATATGGCTTGAGGGGCCTCAGGAGAGTTACAATCACTGCAGAAGGGGAAGCAGACAGGTCGTTCTTCACGTGGCAGCAGCAAGAAGTACCGAGCGAAGGGTAGTGGAAAGCCTCTTTTAAACCCATCACATCTCATGAGAACTAACTCACTGTCAGGAGAACAGGATTGGGGATACCACCCTCATAATTCAGTTATCTCCATCTGATCCCTCCCATGATACATGGGGATTATGGGAGCTATAATTCAAAATGAGATTTTGGAAGGAAATACAACCAAACCATATCAATATGGCATAGGGGTTGAGTACAGGTTTTGGTTTTAGATAGCCTGTATTCGCATCCTAGCTTTTCTTTCCACTTAGGCAAGTTAAGTAAATTCCCTTTACTTCACTTTCATTATTCATAAAATGAGGACAGAAATAGTAGGAAAGTCATGGGATTGTTGCAAGGTAAAATTAAAGCACTTAAGACATGCTTGTCACATAGGACTGGTGTGGTGGCTCACTCTTGTAATCCCAGCACTTTGGGAAGTGGGGTCGGGACGTTTGCTTGAGGCCAGGAGTTAGAGGCTAGCTTGGTCAACATAGCAAGACTGTCTCTATACAGATTTTTTAAAAATCCGGCTGAGTGTGGTATCTCACACCTGTAATTCCAGCACTTTGGGAGGTCAAGCCAGGCAGATCACCTGAAGTCAGGAGTTTGAGACTAGCCTGGCCAACATGGTGAAACCCCATCTCTACTAAAAATACAAAAATTAGCCGGGTGTGGTGGCAGGCGCCTGTAATCCTAGCTACTCAGGAGGCTAAGGCAGGAGAATCACTTAAACCCAGGAGGCGAAGGTTACAGTGAGCCAAGATCACCCCGCTATACTCCAGCCTGGGTGACAGAGCGAGAGTCCATCTCAAAATAAATAAATAAATCATTCAGTGCATGGGAATGTCTCTTCTACCTAACTTTGAGTGTCCATTTAGGGCAGTAGTTCACAGCTCTGGCTGTGTATTGACAATAATGCAAGGAGCTTTTTAAAAATATAAATACAGCAAAGCACAGTTCCTCACACCTGTAATCCCAGCACTTTGGGGAGTTGATGTGGGAGGATCACATCAACCCAGGAGTTGGAGACCGGCCTGGGCAACATAGCGAGAAACTGTATGTGCTACAAAATATATGTACATAAACATACCCACCCCTACTATTCTAATGAGTAAGCCTTCCATAGGGCTGGGGATCAGATTTTCCCTATTATTTACTTGTTTATTTTTAAATGCCATGAGGTGTTTTTTTTGTTTTATTCACTGCTGTATGCTAATACCTGGAATAATGCCTGGGACATTAAGTAGCCACTGAATATTTTGTTTTGCTTTTGTTGTTGTTTGTTTTTGTTTTGTTTTGTTTTCGAGACAGAGTCTCACTCTGTTGCCAGGCTGGAGTGCAGTGGGGCAATCTTGGCTCACTGCAACCTCTGCCTCCTAGGTTCAAGCGATTCTCCTACCTCAGCCTTCCAGGTAGCTGGGACTACAGACATACACCACCATGCCTGGCTAATTTTTGTATTTTTAGTAAAGACGGGGTTTCATCATGTTGGCCAGGATGGTCTCAATCTCTGGACTTTGTGATCCACCCACCTCAGCCTTCCAAAGTGCTGGAATTGCAGGCACGAGCCACCGTGCCTGGCCAATGTTTTTTTTTTTTTCCTCCCCTTAGAGAACTTGGAATTACCAATTTTTTTAATGAAAAAAAAATGAATTATCTGTGGGTAATTTCTCAGTGATTTGTCTTCTCTCTTACTGTAATTTTTTTTTTTAATTTACTTAGATAAAATTCATTCTTTTTCTGGATAGTTCCATTTGCTAATTTATGGTCAAATCTTCCTCTCTACCCCTGGCAACCACAGATTTATTCTTCATCTTTAGAATTTTGGGTTTTCCAGAGGTCCAATAATTGAATCATACACTAGATACCTTTATGAATCTGGCTTCCTTCACTTATAATGCATTTGAAGCTCATTCGTGTTAAGTGTATTAATAGTTTATTCTTTTAAGTGATATTCCATTGAATGGAACAAATACGTCAACAATCTTACACTGTTTTGTTCTTTTTGATTTTTAGCTTTCCAGAGTGTTGGATCTTCCACCAGAAAACTTGATCAAGTCAATATCTGCAGTTCCAATTTCCAAAAATGAGTTAAGTATAATATACTTGTAACAATCTAAAACGTTGCTGACTTTGTTGCTATACCAAAAAAGTAAAAAAGAATTGTTACTCTTCAATTTATGATATAGTCCTTGAAATTAACTGTAAGATATGATTCATTATATTCAACCTATTACTCCCATTGAGTTAAATAATAAAATTAATATCTGTATTTTAAATATTCTGATGTAGCGGATTATTATTATTCATTACTGTATCCCCAATACCTGGAATAATGTATTATTCTATTACTCCCATTGACTTAAATAATAAAATTAAAATCTGTATTTTAAATATTCTGATGTAGCGGATTATTATTATTCATTACTGTATCCCCAATACCTGGAATAATGTATTATTCTATTACTCCCATTGACTTAAATAATAAAATTAAAATCTGTATTTTAAATATTCTCATGTGGCAGATTATATATTCTTATATTAATTATATTAGTTATGCTAGTAAATATAATTATGGCAAAGTCTTTGGGAATGAGGTTCAAATTCAATCCTGTAACAAATCACAAAAATTTTGGTTAGAATGTCAGGGTTTTTGTAGGGATATTAAAGATTGTACAGCCATCTGGTGCTTCGATACTGCTGTACCATATTTATCTACTAGGTTTTTAATGTTGTTTTCATTTATTAGGTTTCCTTTTGAGTATTCCCAGTGATAGAAAACTGTTGGTTAGGACTACACACAACCAGTAGTTGCTTTCTTGGTTATGAGAGATGTCTCTTTGTGAGTTTGGTCATCCTAAATGATTCCTGTTTACCATCTGGGTAGAAAACTTCAACATTTGGATAAAATATTCTCTGTCAATTAATAATGAAAAGAAATTAGCTACATAGTAGGCATTTAAGCCCTAAGCTTTGAAAAGAAATAAAAGATATAATTATTAGTACTATTATGTCTTTGTATTTTATTCACTCAACTTTGTCAGGACTTTAAGGTAGAGTAGAATGAATATTCTTTTTCTCAGAATAGAATAAAAAAGTAAGTGGAAAAGAAAGCAAAAGCCTACATTTGGCCTTCTAGTAAAAGCACCTTTAAGATGGCTGACTGCAACTTTTTATATTGACTTTCTGTAAGAGAGGCAACCACTACCAACAGGATCTTGTGATTATATGTAAATAGATGTAACCTTCCAAACTGGTTACCTATTTCATAAAACTTATAAATGACATTCTGCATAATAAGAGAAATGTTACTGGTTTGGTGTTTGTTTTGAGACCAGGTCTCATGGAGGGCAATGGTGTGACCTTGGCTCACTGAAGCCTCAACCTCCCATGCACAAGTGATCCTCCCATCTTAGCCTCAAGAGTAACTTGGACTACAGGCTCATACCACTATGCATGGCTGATTTTTATGTTTTTGTTTAGAAATGGAGTTTAGCCATGTTGCCTAGGGTGGTCTTGAACTCCTGGGCTCAAGCAATGCACCTGCCTTGGTCTCTCAGAGTATGAGATTATAGGTATGAACCACTGCACCCAGCCTTTTTCCATTTTCCTTTTTTTGAGATGGAGTCTTGCTCCCATTGCACTGGCTTCAGTGCAGTGACGCAGTCTAGGCTCACTGCAACCTCCACCTCCTTGGTTCAAGTGATTTTCCTTTAGCCTCCCAAGTGGTTTGGATTACAGGTGTGCGCCACCATACCTGGCTAATTTTTGTATTTTTAGTAGAGACGAGGTTTTGCCATGTTGGGCAGGCTGGTCTCAAACTCCTGACCTCAGGTGATCCACCCGCCTCAGCTTCCCATAGTACTAGGATTACAGGCCTGAGCCTCTGCACCCGGCCTCCATTTTCATTTGATGTTTCAAAGGCGTTCAATAAGCTGAACCATCTTGGCCTATCTTTTGAGTAGGATTTCCTTTGCCTGCTTTCACGAATTTGAAGTATTGACTTTAGTTTATAGAAAATAAAGATTGGGGAGGGCCTCAACATTTTTCTGGCCTACAAATCTGAAATTCTTTGTATTAAATTTACTTAAAACAAACTGTTATATGTAAATTTTTGGTGCCTCAAAAAAGGTAGCCATTGAATAAAAATTTTCTCAGCAAGGCAATTGTTACCTTCTGCAGAAAGAGTGCTACCTGTTAACAATCCTGCCACAAGAGCACAATGAACAAAGGAAAGGCAGGAATATTTATCTCTTATGCACTAGGTCCTTACTGCTGTATCCTATGTCCATTGGTTGGAGCTGGACCTCACAGTCAAAGCTAAACCTGATTGGCTAACAACTTAACACTTTCCTAAATAGGTAAAGGCAACAGCGAACAAAGGAAAAGAGAAAACTGCTTGTGAAAGAACTTAGAAAAGTAATGCCATTTCCAAATATGGAAGGGGCATGGGCTGCAAGCTGGGACATGCCTGAGCAGGTGCAGAACAGATATCTTGGTTAAAGTACAAGGATATACAATGTACTCATTTCTTAACAACTACATAGGATAGGGCTTAACAAAGGGTTATTAGAAAAAAAAAAAAGAAGGCTTTGAAGGAAGTTAGTCTTTAAAAGAAACTATTATTTCTAACATTTATTGTTTATTCTTTAACAAGAAGGGAAACTTTAAAGAGGAACTTTTTACTTTCCACACAAAGGGAACCTCTACTGCTTTGCCATAATGAATTCAGGTATCCTTTACAGCATGAACCTAAGCCTAACCATTCTGTATTTCTAACTTTATTCCAGAATGCTCGTACCAGGTTAATTAAGACATACTATTTTTTTAACATGGTTTATTTAACATAATGAATTAATTTACTTAGATCTACTAATTCTCAATTTTATTTTCTGTCTACTGTATGATGGTAGTAGACAGAATTAACAACTTTATTATAAGCCAGTGGCTATCAAGTCTGTGAATTTAACACTAATCAATATCACAACTCCTCAGAAGTAGTGGAAAAATAACTATTAATTTTTAAACTTTTTAAGTATAAATGAACATATGGGGACTAGTTTAATGAACCTTATGTGCCCATAACCCACCATCACATGTATGGGACCAGTTTTGTTTCTTTTATACTCTATCCACTGTCCTTGTCCACTTTTTTTTTTTTTTTTTTGGAGACAGGATCTCACTGTGGCAATCGCTGAGGCTGGAGTGCAGTGGTAGAATCACGGCTCACTGCAGCCTCAACCTCCCAGGCTCAAGCTGTCCTCCCATCTCAGCCTGCCGATTAGCTGGGACCACAAGCATGGACCACCATGCTTGGCTAATTTTTAAAATTTTCTGTGGAGTCAGTGTCTCCCTACATTTCCCAGGCTAGTCTTGAACTCCTTGGCTCAAGCAATTCTCCCACCTCAGCCTCCTATGCTAGAATTATAGGTGTAAGCCACTGTGTCAGGCTCTCCTTATCCACAGTTGATTTTGATATCTACTGCTTTTCATAGCCTAGATGTTATGTCTTTATAAAGAGTTTTTTAAAATTAGTTTTTCTATTATAAAAGCAAAACAGATAATCTTCTTAAGGAAATTCAGGAAAATACAGAAGAATAAGAGAAGATAAAAGTACCCAATATTCTTACTGCAGTAAGACAACTGATTTTAGCAAGTTGATGTATTTTTTACTTTTTTCTTTGAATGTTTTTAGCCTTTAAAAAAAATGTAACTATAAAATGACTACTAGAAAAATGTAAGATTTTTTAATCCTTTTCCTGACATAATTCTTTTTTATAAATGAATATCACTTTTAACAATATTGTAACATTCCCTTGTTGCTAGACATTTAGATTGTTTTCATTTTTTAATATAATTTTTTTTTTTTTTCTTAGAATCTGGGTCTTCCTATGTTGCCCAAGCTGATCTTGAACTCCTTAGCTCAAGCATTCCTCCTGCCTTGGCCTCCGAAAGTGCTAGAATCACAGGCATGAGCCCCTGTACCTGGCCAAAGTTTGATACATACTAGGCTGCTGGATGATGTATTAAGGCTCAGGAAAATTCTTAATGGTCATTGTAGACTAGGTTTTAAAATGTGATGTTAACCAGAAGTCACACAGGAATTCTTAGCTATCTCCCTGAGTTTCACAAGTGTTAATTAAAGGAATCATTTGTGCCTTCTCAAAAATATGTCTTTTAATTCCAGTGACAGATGGGCTGGATAAATAATGTTTCAACTCTCTTACTCTGCCCATAGAGTCTCATTCTCTAGTTCCATATTAAACACCAGAAGATTAATTAGTGTGAGTAGTTATATAGATGTTTGTATGTTGATTTAAAAAGAATTTTTTTTCACCTTGAACTATTTCAAACCTCCGGAAAAATTCATAGTGATATAATGAGTACTCTGATGGTCCCTTTCTAAGTTGTCAAGTCCTTTTTCCAAATTTACTTCAAGTCTTATTTTGTGGGGAAAGGGAAAGCTTTTGATTTTTATTAAACATTAAGATAATGTTGAAGTCACTATATGTATTTATTTGACTTCATTCCCTACCCTGCTTCCTAGAGAGAAGTGATCTCATAATGCAAATGACTTATTTTCACTAATCAGTTAGTTGCTTTGTGTTTGTTTCTTTGTTTTTGTGTTGTTTCTTCACCTACCCAATGAAAAGGATAAATGGCATTGTCTGTCTCTTTAATGAACTACTGAGTGTTAAGAATAATCTTATTTTTCTCATCTTGAAACTCGAATTACAACATTTTTTAAAATATGGCATTTGGAGGTCAGTGGAGAAGTGTGAATTATAAGCAAACTTTGGAGTAGTAGAGGAAGCATTGTAGAAGAGTTCAAGAGACCTGGGCTTTTTTCTCAATCTGTTTTTAGTTGCAGTAGGATTTTAAAGGAGACATTTAGCTTGCCAGACATCAGTGTCCATGTCTATGAAGGTGGCTGCTCTACCTGTTTCACAGAGATACCATAATGCTACAATTGGGTAATAGAAGAGGAATAATTTTATAAGATGATAAGAAAAACATTCTAAATAAATAATAGGTTATTTTTAATTTCCTTGCTTTTAATTTTATTTATTTGTGGTTTTTTTTGGAGATCAGAGTTTTGCTCTTGTCACCCAGGCTAGAGGGCAATGGCACAATCTTGGCTCCCTACAGTCTTCACCTCCTGGATTCAAACAATTCTCCTGCCTCAGTCTCCTGAGCAGATGGGACTATAGGCACATGCCAACATGCCTGACTAATTTTTCTGTGTTTCTGTGTGTGAGTGTGTATGTGTGTGAGTGTTTTTAGTACAGACAGGGTTTCACCATCTGGTCAAGCTGATCTTGAACTCCTGACCTCAGGTGATCTGCCTGCCTCGGCCTCCCAAAGTGCTGGGATTACAGGTGTGAGCCACCGTGCCTGACCACCTTGCTTTTAATTTTGAAAGCAAACATAACACCTTCTCTGGTAAAGGTATGTCTCAGTGGAGAACTTATAGTGATGAGTCTTTGTTACACAACCAATGCTTTCAAGTTAACCGTCCTATCTCGTTTCAATGTCTGTCTTTAGAGAAGCAGCTGATTTTCAGCTTTCTGTGGATTCTTTATTGGAAAAAGACAATGACCATTCAAGACCAGATATTCAAGTTCATGCCAAGAGGCTAGCAGAGAAGGTACTTAGCACTGTTATCTCTTTTTGACACTGTAATAAACTTATTATTAAAAAAAAATATTCGGCAAGCTATCTCAGCCATAATAATGAATTTAATAGTGTTTCTTTGTCCAAGGCATCTTGGGTAATATAATTTAAATTCATTTTAGCCTTGTACTCTAAGGTTTTAATGATTTTTCAAATTAGTTATAAAGCATTCCTCTTAAGCTGACATTGTTCAATTTTCTGATTAACCACTTAAAGGAAGACTGAACTGTTAATTAAATTTACAGATTGAAGCTGGATGGACTTTTGAATTTAGGAGAATAAGTTAATAAATTAGAGCAGTGAGGTGCAAATTTTAAAATGAGTTTCTGAGAAGGTGAATATTAAAATATGAGAAGAAATGGTTAGATGTAAATAGAATCATGATTGCAGAGAAGAGGTGGTTAGATGATTTAATAAGCTCTTTTATTTCTCAGTTCTCTGATGGGTTTGATATCTAAAAGAGGAATTAAAAGTATTGTAAGGAATTACTAAATATAAATTGTTAGTGTAATTCTCTCAGAAAAGGCAGAGATGTTGGACAAGGTTATTAACGTGTCACAGAGGGAGGGTCTGGGAACTGAAGAATTGGAGTAATGAAAGTCAATATTATAGGAAAGATATTTATTTAAAGGATAAGTATGATAAAAGAGCATTGATAGCTTAGTAAATACTTGTTTGATCACAAAATCACCCCAGATTTTTACTAGGAGAATTACTCAAAGTACAATATTTAGTTCCTTTTTCCCATTTCTTGTAAGTTCTTAAAAATAAAGACTAGTTGTTCTTTAGTGACAACAAATATCTCTTCAAGTTCCATAGGTTTTTCATGAGATGGGTTTGAACATCTAATAGGTTAAAAAGTGGAGGCATATGCATAGAAGACAAACTATCTAAATTACATCTTATCTGTTGGTGCAGGTGCTTTAGCATAGACCCTGACAGAATATCATGTTCTGTGGTTCTCATGAAAGCTGGGTGAGATAAAAAGTGTTTATTTTATGTCGGAGTAGGTAGACTATGAGTAGAGTGATTTTTCTTACTTGTTAAAAGGTGAATTTGAGGGGAGGGAAAGGGAATGAGGAGGAGAGAGACTGAAAACAAAATAACATGTTGGGGAAAGAGGAAAATGTGTTTACTTAAACAAGATCATGGAACTAAAGAGATTGCTTAAGACCTAGGACCCAATATAGGGACTATGAAAGATGACCTACTTGTATCTTTGTAACCCAAAAATGGTGTTAGAACTACGTAATCTCATTAGCTCATTATATAACATACCAACTTTGTGTGATTTGTTCTTTTCAGCTAAGATGTGATACAGTGGTGAGTGAAATCAGTACTGGTGAAAGGACTGTAAATTTCAAAATAAACAGAGAGCTCTTAACAAAGGTAAGAATAAGTTAATATCCAGCCATTGTGCTTTCATTCTGTCTGCTTCAGTCACGGTGGTCTTCCTCCAGTCCTTTAACTTACTATACCTCCTCTAGCCTCAAAAGAACCTTTGCACATACTGATCCATAACTTGGGGGAGGGCCACCACAAGTTAACACCTACCTATTCTTTAAGTGTTGGTATTTCTTTGGCAGTACCTTTCTGACCCCTTCATTTATATGCATTCATAGCACTGTACAATCATGTACCACATAGAGATGATGGTCATAAGACAATACCATATTTTTACTATACCTTTCTGTATTTGGATATATTTAGGTATACAGATACTGTTGTGTTACAGTTGTATACAGTATTCAGTACAGTAACATGCTGTACAGGTTTGTAGCCTAGGAGCAACAGGCTATAGCATATAGCCCAGGTGTGTAGTAGACTATATCCCCTAGGTTTGTATAAGCACTTGGGAGGCTGAGGCAGGAGGATTGACTGAGCCTGGGAGCTCAAGACCAGTCTTGGCAGCATAGTGAGACCCTATCTCTACAAAAAATTTAAAAATTAGCCACTCAAGGTGGTTTGTGCTTGGAATCCCAGCTACTCTGGAGGCTGAAGTGGGAGGATCACTTGAGCCTGGGGGGTTGAGGATGCAGTGAGCCGTGACTGTGGCACTGCACTCCAACCTAGGTGAGAGAGTGAGATCTTGTCTCACAGGTTTCAATGGCCACGAATTTTCATGCTTTATTTCAATTAATAAACCAAAGAATTTTTTCTGATTTAAGGATACCCATTAGCTCACTTATTAGAATTACTTCCAAATCCTTCTCAGTTGACAATGGAGGGACAGGAGTCACGGCTTCGAAGTCCAGCTACTCTTTCTCACATGGGAATTCTTCCATATTGCAGCCTTGAGGATCTGCATCTTAGTTGAAATTTCATTAAAGGAGCAAGCAGACTGCTTACTGTTGCCCTGCTCAGTGTCACAGTAAAGCCAGATCCTTCAGCAGTGAGCACTCGTGTTCAGATACAGAACTATTGAATGTACCTCAGGTGTGTGTTATAATTTTAATAATTCTTATTTACTCAAAACCTAATTTATTCTACATTTGGCTGTCAATTTAAAAGGAGGAAAGGAAACTGAGGCAAAATTAATATAAGTAGAGAGTTTAGTTGGGTCAAGCTTGAGGATTCCAGCTGAGGAGCACAGATAAAAGTTGCCCTGAATGTACCCTTCAATCAGCAGCAGTTACAAGTGGATTTTTAAAGGGAAAAAAGAGGGAGTTTGAGTTGTTAACTAGAATTTACATTAAAAATAATGTAAGCTATTGATAGGCTGTACATTTTTCTTTGTATCACAAATTCCAGTAAGGTGACGATAATGTGAGAGGCAGCTAGTTGGGAACAAAATCACATTAAACAATGTGCATAACTGATATCAGATGTGCATGTCTTTCTGAGCCTGCATACCTCATATAGCTGAGACTACTCCGAGATATTTTTGTTTTCTCAAGCTTATAGCATCTGTTTTTCTCATTATTGGATCTCCAGTTTTATAATTTTAACTGTTTTACAGTCCATTTTTTTATAAGTAGGATAATACTATAAAAATAATGATTAAAAGTATAGTAAATGCATAAATCACTAACATAGTCATTAATAATGAAGCATTATGTACTGTACATAATTGTATGTGCTATACTTTTATATAAATGGCAGTGTAATAAGTTTGTTTACACCATAATTTTCAGGTCTCAGAATGTAGTCATTTGCATGTTTAATAAATTTTTCAGATCACATCAAGAAAAAAATTCAACTTGTTAGGGCCAGCAAAGAATCGCTATATCTTGGCTTGAAAAGTAACCATAATGGCATTGCGAAGAACTGTCACTTTGGTACCAAACTTCTACCTGTCAGTAGCTTGCAGTACTTTCAAGAGAAACTGTAACTTCAAATGATATTTAAAAAAGGGAAAAAAGAAAATATGATATTAACCAAATAGGAAAAATGCAGACAAAACCCTGTTTTCTTAGGGATACTTCAAAATACATAATGGATAGAATTTTATTTCACACTTTTTAATTTGTCAAATTCAATTTTTTTATTTTTGTGGGGTTTTTTGTTTTTTTTTTGAGGCGGAGTCTCGCTCTGTCGCCCAGCTGGAGTGCAGTGGCACAATCTTAGCTCACTGCAACCTCCGCCTCCCAGGTTCAAGCAATTCTCCTGCCTCAGCCTCTTGAGTAGCCAGGATTACAGACATGCACCACCGTGCTGGCTAATTCTTGTATTTTTAGTAGAGATGGGGTTTCACCATGTTATCGAGGCTAGTCTCGAACTCCTGACCTCATGATCCACCTGCCTTGGTCTCCCAAAGTGCTGGGATTAAAGGCGTGAGCCACTGTGCCTGGCCAACTTTGCATGTGTTACCAAAAGTAAAGCAAAAAGATACTCATTTAAATGGCTCCAGTTCCACTCCAGTGGCTGCATCTATTTCACAAGGAAACTTTTTCCCTATAGGCGGTGGATGCATTCAAGTCACATATAGTTTCCATAAATACGTGGAAGGAATGAATGACTTTAAGCACTTTTCAACTGTTGACCAAAGAATTGACAAGTTAGGGTAGTGATGATAGCTTCCTTAGACATAGGGAAGTGAGTGATAGCTTCCTTAGAAGTCTGGATCAGATCCATAAATAAATAACCAACAAAGAGTTAGATAAAATAACAAAAATTTTCCACAGAAAAGTTAATGGTGATAGACAAAGAGAAAGTACTAGTTAATTGGAATATTAATTAAGTGAAACCTTTGAAAGATTTCATTTCTGATTAAAAGCCCTTTATGCACCAATATTTTACATTACTGAATACAACTTATGTTTAAACATACATATTGATAAAAAGATGGGCTTCTAGCTTATTTATCTATTAGAATATCTGGGAACATTAGTAGCTCACTGACATTCTACAGTTAAAAACTTTCATTTGATTTAATGAATCTGCTAAGTATTTGCCAGAGTCTAAATTACTGAGATCTAAAGATAAAATGGCTTGTATCTCGACCTCAAGGAGCTCGCAATCCAAAAGAAGAGCATAAAAAATACTGCAGTGTAATGGATATGATAATGTAATGAATGTTATAATGGTGGCATATATAAGATGCAACCTCAGTGTAAAGAAGAATACATATATATGTGTATCTTCAGGAGAGAGGACATAACCTTGAATTGGAATGAAGATGAGAAATATACCTGGGGGATACAAGAGCCGACATTCCAGGCAGAGGGGATGGCTTGGGACAGAGTACAGATAGAAACCTGGTATCATCTGGAAGTTAGCAGATCGTTGAGAGTATGGTTGCACATAGATGGCATGGGGGAGGATATGAAATTAGTGTGAAAGGCCTTCTGTTCTTTGCATAAGAGTTCAGCTTTTTCTTATGAGTCATCATTTTCCATGTTATGTGTACCACAGGCAGCACATATGATGATTTTTGGAAGTACACCAGTGAAACTTATTTCATTTTAATAGATAGATATTGGCAGAAAAACCTAGCACTTTGAACTTGTGATTTTTATGGATATTACAATATGCCATTCTATTTTTTTGAGGCAGGGTCTTGCTTTGCTTTGTCACCCAGGGTGGAAGGCAGTGATGTGATCACATCTTATTGTAATCCCAACCTCCCGGGCTCAAGCAGTCCCCCCGCCTCAGCCTCCAGAGAAGCTAGGAACTGACAAGCACAAGCCACCAAGCACAAGCAGTTTTTAAAATTTTTTAATAGAGATGGAGTCTTGCTCAGGCTGGTCTTACACTCCTGGCCTCAAGTGATCATCCTGCCTTGGCCTACCCAAGCACTGGGATTACAGGCATGAGCCACCATGCCCAGCCTATGGTATGCCTTTAAACAAACAAATTTCAAAAAAGTTCAAAAAAACAAAGGTGATATGCATGTGTCAAGTAAAAGTCAGATTAGAAATTGGTAAAATATATTTTAAAATTATTTTTGTTAGAGATGGAGTCTCTGTTACTCAGGTTGGTGTATAGCATCATCGTCGTAGCTTACTGCAGGGCTTGAACTGCTGGGCTCAAGTAATCCTCCCACCTCAGCCTCCAAAAGTAACTGGAAATACAGTCACAGGCCACTACACTTAGCTAATATATATATTTTTTAATTTTTAGTGATGGGGTCTTGCTATGTTGTCCAAGTCGATCTTAACTCCTGGTCTCCAGCAGTCTTCCTGTGTCAGCCTTCCAAAGTGTTTGGATTGCAGGCGTGAGACACTGCACCCAATTGATAAAATCTCATAAACCATTTGAATGATTGAAGAGTTTGAATAAAACAGACTTGATTAAATGTATATGCTATGTAAAAAGATAGGTGTTACTGTTTTGTTATATAGTCAGGTTTTACTTAACAGTGTGATACATTCATAGAAATGTGTCAATAGGTGATTTTGTTATTATGGGACATGATAAAGTGTACTTACACAAACCTAGATGATATAACCGACTACACAGACCTAGGCTGTAAACTTATACATCATGTAAAATACTAAATACTGTATTTGTGCAATTGTGACACAGTGATGTTTATATCTTAACATGTCTAAACATAGGAAAGATACAGTAAAAATACAGTATTAAAGAGAAAAGATGTTATACCTATATAGGGCATTTACCATGAATGGAGCTTGCAGGACTGGAAGTTGCTCTGAGTGAGTCAGTGAGTGAGTGGTAAGTACATGTGAAGGCCTAACATATTACTGTACACTACTGTAGACATTATAAACACTGTATATTAAGGTTACAATGGGTTTATAAAAAATAGTTTTCCTTGTATCATAACTTCAGAATAAAATAATAAAATAAAAATTAGAAATATTTTTCCTGGCTGGACATGGTGGCTCCCACTTGTAATTCTAGCACTTCGAGATGAGGCAGGAAGATCACTTGAGCCCAGGAGTTTAAGGCTGCAGTGAACTAGGATCACACCACTGTACTCCAACCTGGTTGACAGAGCAAGACCCTGTCTCAATTTTTTTTTTTTTTTTTTTGTAAGACAGAGTTTCACTCTCGTTGCCCAGGCTAGAGTGTAATGGGGTGGTCTTGGCTTACTGCAACCTCTACCTCCCAGGTTCAAGGGATTCTCCTACCTCAGCCTTCCAAGTAGCTAGTATTACAGGTGCCCACCACCAAGCCCGGCTAGAGATCCTGTCTCTAAAAAATAGATATTTTTCTTTCTTCAATAATAAATTATCCAGCTGTAACATTTTTACTTTATAAACTTTTTCATTTTTTAAACGTTCTTATTTCTTTATGTCTCAACTTAATTTTTTAACTTTTTGACTCCTAATAGTATCTTAAAACACATACTATACAACTGTACAAAAATATATCCTTATTCTGTAAGCTTTTACTAATTTTCTGATTTACTTTTTAGACTGTTTTGTCAAAAGCTAAGACACAAACACATTAGCCTCAGCCTACACAAAGTCAGGATCATCAACATCATTGTCTTCACTGCCACATCTTGTCCCGCTGAAAGGAAGACAGAAGTAATTAGTATTTGAAGTCTTAAGAAAGTGGTTTAAGTCACCTAAAAGTGTAAAATAAAAAGCTAGAAGCAAGAATGGAGCACAGAGTACAGAGTCAAGAGCACATGGTGGAAGAAGAGCCTACAAAGGAAATCGAGAAGCAAAAGTTGAGAGAAAATGGTGTCTTTACAACCAAGGAAGGAGGATAGTTGTCAGAAGGGAGTAGTCACCAGCTAAGATGACGTTTGAAAAGTGGTTACTCCTGAGGAAGGAGGGAAGGAATTAGGATAAGGACAGATGATCGAAAGGAACTTTAGCCTTATCTTAAATGTTCAATTTTTAAAAAAATTATTACAGTTTTTTTTTTCCTTTTTTAAATTATATTTTAAGTTCTGGGGTACATGTGCAGATCATGCAGGTTTGTTACATATGTCATGCCATGGTGGTTTGCTGCATCCATCTGCCTGTCATCTACATTAGGTATTTCTCCTAATGTTATCCCTCTTCAATCCCCCTACTCCCTGCTATCCCTCCCCTAGTCCCCCATCCCCCAACAGGTCGCAGTATGTGATGTTCCCCTCTCTGTGTCCATGTGTTCTCATTGTTCAACACCCACTTATGAGTGAGAACGTGTGGTGTTTGGTTTCCTGTTCTTGTGTCAGTTTGCTGAGAATGATGGTTTCCAGCTTCATCCATGTCCCTGCAAAGGACAGAAAGTCATTCTTTATTATGGCTGCATAGTATTCCATGGTGTATATGTGCCACATTTTCTTTGTCCAGTCTATCATTGGTGGGCATTTGGGTTGGTTCCAAGTGTTTGCTATGGTAAGCAGTGCCATAGAGAACATACGTGTGCATGTGTTTTTATAGTAGAATGATTTATAATCCTTTAGGTATATACCCAATAATGGGATTGTTGGGTCAAATGGTATTTCTATTTCTAGATCCTTGAGGAATTGCCAAACTGTCTTCCACAATGGTTGAACTAATTTACACTCCCACCAACAGTATAAAAGTATTCCTATTTCTCCACATCCTCTCCAGCGTCTATTGTCTCCTGATTTTTTAATGATCAACATTCTAACTGGGCATGAGATGGTATCTCAATGTGGTTTTGATTTGCATTTTTCTAATGACCAGTGATGATGAGCTTTTTTTCATGTTTGTTGGCCACATAAATGTCTTTTGAAAAGTATCTGTTCATATCCTTTGCCCACTTTTTGATGGGATTGTTTTTTTCTTATAAATTTAAGTTCTTTGTAGATTCTGGACATTAGCCCTTGGTCAGATGGGTAGGTTGCAAAAATTTTTTCCCATTCTCTTGGTTCCCAGTTCACTCTAATGATTGTTTCTTTTGCTGTGCAGAAGCTCTTAAGTTTAATTAGGTCCCATCTGTCTATTTTGGCTTTGTTGCCATTGCTTTTGGTGTTTTAGCTATGAAGTCCTTGCCTATGTTTACGTCCTGAAAGATACTGCCTAGGTTTTCTTCTAGGACTTTTATGGTGTTAGGTGTTATGTTTAAATCTTTAATCCATCTGGAGTTAATTTTTGAATAAGGTGTAAGGAAGGGGTCCAGTTTCAGCTTTCCGCATATGGCTAGCCAGTTTTCCCAACATCATTTATTGAATAGGGAATCCTTTCCCCATTGCTTGTTTTTGTCAGATTTGTCAAAGATCAGATGGTTGTAGATGTGTGGCGTTACTTCCGAGGCCTCTGTTCTGTTCCATTGGTCTATATCTCTGTTTTGGTACCAGTACCATTGCTATTTTGATTACTGTAGCCTTGTAGTATAGTTTGAAGTCAGGTAGCTTGATGCCTCCAGCTTTTTTTTTTTTTTCCTTAGGATTGTCTTGGCTATGTGGGCTCTTTTTTGGTTCCATATGAAGTTTAAGGTGTTTTTTCCAGTTCTGTGAAGAAGGTCAGTGGTTGATTGATGGGGATAGCATTCAATCTATAAATTACTTTGGGCAGTATGGCCATCTTCACAATATTGATTCTTCCTAACCATGAGTATGGAATGTTTTTCCATCTGTTTGTGTCCTCTTTTATTTCTTTGAGCAGTGGTTTGTAGTTGTCCTTGAAGAGGTCCTTCACATCCCTTTTTAGCTGGCACAAGGCAAGAATGCCCTCTCTCACCACTTCTATTCAGCATTTTATTGGAAGTTCTGGCCGGAAATAATTACCATTGCCTTTTTGTTGTTTGTGCCAGAGAAATCAGATTAGAGAGAGTTATTTTTACAGAAAGTTCTAACTGACTGCTATTAACTATTGTGGTGTCTACCATTGATTATATAAAAAGGATAAAAAGTGAAAGATTTGTAGACTTTCAACTTAGAATAATCTGAGTGTGGATTTCTTCTTACTGATGTTTACTTCTCCACATGCAGTGTTCTTGTCATACATATTCTTGGACTAATGATATTTATTGGGTCCCTAGTTTATGACAGACACTATTCTGTATACTGTCTGTATATTGTATTAATCCTTTATCTGTTTCTTATTGTATAATGTGAGTCAAGAGAAAATTATTTTCTCTATGTCCTTGTGCACATACATACTAGTTCTGAACTTTGGTTTTTGCATCCATTAAATGGAAAATGCTGCACGTCTTTAAGATTATGAGGCTTAAAGACAACATACAGTGTAGAAGAATCCGGTCTTGGACCTAGCACTCTAGATGCTCCTTAAATGTCAATTGTTATTTACTGTTTTACTGCCTGCTGCTCTGGTCTCTGCTTGTTTGATTTGGAGACCACTTTACCAACACTTTGATAATAAAGTTTTTCACAACATAAACCACATTTTTAGGACTCAAGATGCATTTTGGGGCCAGGCATGGTGGCTCGCACCTGTAATCCCAGCACATTGGGAGGCTAAGGCGGGAGGATCAGTTGAGCCCAAGAGTTCAAGACCAGCCTGGGTAACATAGTGAGACCCTGCCTATATAAAAAAAATTTTTTTAATTAGCCAGGTGTGGTGGCTTGTGCTTTAGTCCCAGCTACTCTGGAAGCTGAGGTTGTAGAATCGCGTAGGTAGGAGGATCTCTTGAGTCTGAGAGGTTGAGGCTGCAGTGAGCTGTGACTGCACCACTGCACTCCAGGCCCCTGGGAGACAGAGTAAGGCCCCATCTCAAAAATATAAAAATAAAAGTAAAATATAGATGCAGTTGGGGAAACAAAACCAACTGATATGAGTAAACAAAAGTTTATTACTATTAATAAAAAATATGAATTTTGTGAACTATACAGTAGTTCTATGTTAATAACTAAAAACTAACCTGGAACATGTTTTGGAAGTTTCTGTGGGATTTCCTTTTTTCTCACTTGTGTAGCCAATAGACATTTAATTAATACATTTTTATCTTTTACCTACCATTACTTGTAGTCCTTAATATCACAAAAGCAGCATGCAGCAGTTAACGGGTTAACTGTGAAGTGGAAAAGTTCTTTTCTGCAGGACTTAACCTTTTCTTTCTTTCTTAGTTAAAATAATTCCTATCTCTAAGGCTGTCGTGAGAAGTAAGTTAATGTATATAAAATGCTTGCAGCAGTGGCCGGAACATAGTATGAACTCAATATTAGATGCTGCTTCTGGTTTTGTTGTTAATATTTACTGTGGGACTTTTGGCAGTTACTTAACCTCACCAAGCTTCAGTTTCCTTCTCTGTAAAATACCTACATAACTGGTTACTGTAAGGATGAATAGACATGGAGTACTAAAGGACACAGAGCCCTTGTAAATGTTAGCTCATGTTACTACTGTGAGCATTAGTAACTAGAAAAATGGTGCTGGAGGTAGTGCTGCTAAGGATGTTATGAAATTCTCAGTTCCATAAATTTGAATGAAAAAATTAGCAGCATTTAATTCTCAGTAAGAGTAATTAAAAGCATTGGAATTTTTGTTCATTAAATTATACTCCTTTAATTTTCAGACGGTATTAAAACAAGTCATTGAAGATGGCTCAAAATATGGATTAAAAAGTGAACTTTTCTCTGATCTTCCCCAGAAGAAGATTGTGGTTGAATTCAGGTGAGGGTGCACCCCCTTTATGTGTTGCTTAATCAAGCTAACTGGGCAGAGTAGTGTTTTGGGGTCTTAATAAATAGCATATGGAAATCTTGAAAACCAGTGCAATTATGTTATTTCTTGAAATCACAGTGAATTGATTGTTAAACTATGAATAAAAATATATATTTTTTGGGGCCGGGTACGGTGGCTCACGCCTATAATCCCAGCACTTTAGGACGCTGAGGCAGGTGGATCACGAGGTCAAGAGATCGAGACCATCCTGGTCAACATGGTGAAACCCCGTCTCTACTAAAAATACAAAAATTAGCTGGGCATGGTGGCACATGCCTGTAGTCCCAGCTACTCGGGTGGCTGAGGCAGGAGAATTGCTTGAACCCAAGAGGCGGAGGTTGCGGTGAGCTGAGATCGCGCCATAGAAAAAAAAAAAAAAAAAAAAGAACAAAACTCTCAAAAAAAAAAAAAAAAAAAAAAAAAATATATATATATATATATATATATATATATATAATTTTTTTTTTTTTTTTGGACCTCAAAAAAAATGTCCAATATTTTGTTTTTTCTTTTAAGTATTAACAATTACTTTTTTGGAAGAACTAGTTATTCATTTTAATCGACTCCTAAGGCTGAAGTAACAGTTACTACCATACTAGAAATTTTAAAGCGGCAGGGCATGGTGGCTCAGAATGTAATCCCAGCACTTTGGAAGGCAAGGCAGGAGGATCAGTTGAGACCAGTTCAAGACCAGCCTGGGCAACATAATGAGACCCTACCTCTTAAAAAAAATAGAAAAATTAGTTGTGCATGGTGACACACTCCTGTAGTCACAGCTACTTGGGAGGCTGAGGAGGAAAAATGGCTTGAGCCTAGGAATTCAAGGTTACAGTGAGCTGTGATCGTCACTGCACTCTAGCTCAGGTGAGACACACCAAGACCTTGTGTCAAAAAAAATGTTTTTTAAATAATTTGATTACTAGAGAAACAAAGACTTAATAGTATTTGTAATAAATATATTTTTTTAAAAATAGCTTGAAGTTTCAATTTGCCTCTAGTCTTCATAGAACTTTCTAACATGCTGTCAGTATAACTGTCTGGCATTTGGACTGTTTGAGGTAACCAGGAAAGAAAAGGGAACACTTAAGAACTAATACTTTTTTGTACAGCTGACAGACTGACAACCCTAGGAGATTATCAGAGATGTTGCATTTATCTTCCTAACGCTGAAGAACAGTCTTGATGAACTGTTTTTCTACTTAGAAAGATAGAACTTGCTAAGACCCTTTTGTCTTAAGTATTTATTTCTGTGGAAGATTTTTAAAAATTGATATGGGAAATAGTGTCACATGTTTACTAACTCATTATTGCAATTTAGGATAACAGCTTTTAAACTTAGTTATGATTAGCTCCTGAACAGTCAAAGAAAGAGCGGGTTTTATGCATGTGTCCTGTCTCTGCCACTCACTTGTCTTCTTAAAGAAGGCAGACCCTCTAAGACCAAACCCATGAGTTTGTGATAGCCAATTACTGAGTAAACTTCTGCTCCTATGGAGTAGACACATACTATGAATGACTCTTATACTGAGAATGCCCCACATTATGATTTTTAAAGTTGAGTTTAAATTTTTCTTGCATCACAAAGAGTAGAGGGACTTCATAGTCATCCTCACACTAGAAAGGAACTACACTAAGACTATCTCCTAAGGAAAATTGCCTGTTCTATTTATCCCTTGAATAAGAAACCACTGCAAACCTTAATGTAGGGATTGTTAAACTTCAGCGCATAGGCAACATCCAGTTTGCCACCTGTTTTTGCAAATAAAGTTTTGTTGGAACATAGCCATGCACATTTGTTTACATCATCTGCATTGGCTACTTTCCTATTGCAGTGGCAGTTGAACAGAGTAGAGCTGAGTAGAATAGTTGCGACAGAGATCAGATGGCCCAAAAACCTATTAAAATACTTACTATCTGGCTCTTTAGAAAAAAATTTGCCAGCTTCTGATTAAGATCTTAAAACAACAATCATTTTGGTACTCCTGACACCATGGATTAGGAAATGGGAGGGAGGAGTGTTTCAGGCCAGTGGTTCTTCTACTTGCCTGAGGTCACTTATGTAACTGTGGTCATTAGGAGACTTTACAAATCAAAAGTGGCTCATTCACTTCTCTGGCCAGGCATCAGTCTCTCCCACCACATTGTCTCTCCAGCAGGGTAGCAAGACCTCTTTAGGAAGGTACTCGGGGCTCTAAGATAGTGAAAACAACTAGTCTTGGAACAGGGACAGCATCATTTCTGTCACTTTCTGCTGATGAAAGCAAGTCACAGGATCACCCCAGATTCAAGGGAAGAAAAATAGAGTATATCTCTTAATGGTGAGAGAAGCAAAGAATTTGTGATCATCATTGATTATTTCATTTTCATTAGTCTTTAAATTAATGGATATACTGCTTTCTTCTCTGGGGAGGCACTTCATTACCATATTACTCTTAAACCCCTTTCAATTACCTAACGGGCAGGTAAAGGAAAATCAATAGGGAGGCAATATATTACCAGTTATCATACATTCATCCTTGAAATAATGCCATTATAACTTTCCTAAAATTTGAAAACTTGCCCCCAGTACTTACCTTCTTTTGCATTTTTTTCTTCACCGTCCCCATCCTTTTACTCCAACTAAGCTGTAGAAATACTGACTTCAGTCTTTCTTACTCATTGATGCTCTGGCTTTTCTCTTAAGTTTTGGTTTCCCATATACTGCTTCTTTTTGCTTATACTCATAAGAAGTATCTAAAAATAACATGTTCTATGTGAGGTGTATTCTGTAGGCTTTTTGTATGGCAGTTAATTTGCTTATAGATTTGCTCCTCTTAGCTTTTTTCTAAAGCAGTTAAGGAAGGCTGGTATTTAAATGAGTGTCTCAATGCTGGTGAAGGCAGAGCCTGTCTATCTCTTAGCAGCCATTTTTGCTCTCTGACAATTTACATGTGGCATTGTTGTGAGACCATTGCTTCTCTCTCCTTAGAAGTTTTCCAGATGCTGCAGTTCTTGCTATTGTGATTCCAAAGTAGAGACAAAATAGGTGGGGGACAGGATTAAAATAGATAGAAAACATTGTTCTTGGACTTATTCTGAAAATGAGAGCTGGGAGAAGAGAATTTTTAAAATATATAGTATCCTGAACAGACCAAGCAGCATTCCCCAGAAAACAAAAGATATGATCACTGTGCTCAAGAAACTTTCTCCCTAAATTGAGTTGATGATGATAATAGTAGATTAAGTAACTTGCCCAGGTTCACAGAGCTAACTGATTCTGAAACCTATACTTAACTTTTACTCCCCCATGCCCGCAGCACATAGTGTAGGTTGTCATATATTTTCTCTGATTTAGGAGCAGTGTGATAAAGCACAGGATAAATGGCTGTCCATCACAGATACGGACTCACCCTGGTAGATGGTATAAGACTTGAAGCTATTATTTCTCTTCTCCTCTCTCTGCAGTCAGTCTTTCCTATTTGGTACAGATCAGCTCTGTAAGATCATGGTAAACAGTGGTAGCCATTCCTTTTCTTTTTTCAGCATGATTTTCCCCAGCCCCACTGATCCTAAGTGTGAGACACTCTTCTTGCAAAACAGATTGGAGACCTCTGGCTAGTAAAATGAGAATTTCGGATGTCAGGGTAGCAGTTCTGACTGTTAGTAACTGGTTCCATGATCTTAGATGAAATAGTTTATTTCTCTGGCCTCTTATCTAGAAAATAAGAGTTATCTTTTTTTTGAGATGGAGTATCACTCTCTTGCCAATGCCATAGTGCAGTAGCATGATCTCACCTCACTACAACCTCCACCTCCCGAGTTCAAGTGATTCTCCTGCCTCAGCCTCCCGAGTAGAGTAGCTGGAACTACAGGCATACACCACCACGACCAGCTAATTTTTGTATTTTTAGTAGAGATGGGATTTCAACATGTTGGCCAGGCTGGTCTTGAACTTCTGACCTCAAGTGATCCACCTACCTCAGCCTTCAAAGTGCTGGGATTACAGGCATGAGCCACCATGCCTGGCCATGAATAATGTTATCTGACTCTATTTACAAAATTAAGGAAATTACATGAAATAATTTAACAAAAGTCCCAGTAAAATGCCCAAATTATCATTGATAATTGATATAAATAAATTCAATATAAATATAAAGAATTGAATTTATATTTTCCATTTCATTGGTCCCTTCTCATTAGAAATATGGTGTCAGAAAGAGGCAAATTGTTGATTTCAAGGGCCATTTTGTCAAAACTTGAAGACCTAAATAGATTGTTTTTCTAATACCGCAGGGAAAATGTGAAGCTCTGTGAAAGTTTTTTTTTCTTAACATACATTATAAATACCTAGTTTTGTTTTGTTTTGTTTTTAATTCAGAGATTACAAAGAAATATTTAATGGAAAGGAAAGCACTTCCCCATCTCAGTTTCCTCTGTGGGTTTCTATTAATACCAATATCAGTGGCTTATTCATCCTCCTAGAGATGCTCTATGCATTTGTAAACAGACTATACACATTTTACATTGTTTTTACTCCTTGCTTTTTCTTTTCCTTCTAAATAATGTGTATTATGTTTCTTTAATATGAATGCATCCAGGCGTGGCTTATTATTTTTATTGTTCCATTGTATTCTGCTTTTTTTTTTCCTTAGCTTTATTGAGGGATAATTATATACAATAAAGTTCACCATATTTAAACATAATTTGATGAGCTTTGGCAGAGATATGCAAGTTATATAACTACCTCCACAATTATGAAACAGAGCTGTTTTTCTGGGGTTTTTTATTTCTATTGATTTTTTTGTTTTTTGCTTTGCTTTTATATTATTTTATTCCGCTTGCTTTGGATTTAGTTTATTCCACTTTTTCTAGCTTCTTAAAGGAGAAGCTCAGATTGATTCAAAACCTTTTTTCTAATATAAACATTTCATGTTGTAGATTTTTCTGCTTTAGCTACATCCAGAAAATTTACTAGTAAAGCAACAATGTGGTGCAGCACTCAGGCTCTCCTTGTTTGCTCTTATTCTCTCAGACTTCACAGTCCTTCACTGCCTATTGTCCAGTTTCATAAAACCAGTGTTTCATCTATTCTTCTGGTTTTCTGATTACTTAAAAGCAGAAGAGTAAATCTAATCATCTTTTGTCTGGAAATGGAAGATTTTTTTTTAAGCCTTTAGGACATTTTCTTTCTAAACAATGATTAAATACCTGTGTAGTTTCATAATTTCATAATTGTGCACACATATCCATAGGATCATGTTTTTAAATCATAGTACTCTTAAGGGTATATAGCAAGCTATGTTCAAGGTAATTTATGATTTTTTTAAATGTTGAAAAACTTAGGAAGTTTTCAGACATGCACAAGACAGAGAACAGTATAATTAACCACCATGTATTCATTACTCATATTCAAGAGTCATTAAGATATTGCCACATTTGCTTCATCATCTCTCTTCATTGTCCCACTGTAAAATAAAAAAAGTACCTTACCTTACAGCACTTAGGATTATTAAATGAATTAATGCATATGAAGTGTGTGAAGCTGTGCCTGTCAGGTAGCGAGTGCTGTAGAAGCAATTGCTGTGTTAAATGACTGATTTCAACTTCTTGAGCACACCCAGGAATGATAAATGTGTTGATTGAGAATTTGGAGTGGTGAATCACATTCTGATTGTTCTGGGAGCTTTAAGGCATAAATATTTTTACATGTTCTTTTTTTTTTTTTAAATTTTTTATTTTTACAGGCAATCTCACTCTGTTGCCTAGGCTAAAATGCAGTCATCATAGTTTACTATAACTTTGAACTCCTGGGCCCAAGCTACCCTTCTGCTTCAGCCTTCTGAGTAGCTAGCACTACAAGCATGTACCACTACACCCAACTAATTTTTTGTGGGGTTTTTTTGGTTGCTTTTTTGAGATGGAGTTTCACTCTTGTCACCCAGTGCAATGGTGCTGTCGGCTCACTGCAACCTCTGCCTCCCAGGTTCAAGCCAGTCTCCTGCTTCAGCCTCCCAAATAGCTGGGATTACAGGCATGCACCACCATGCCCAGCTAATTTTTTGTATTTTTAGTAGAGCCAGGGTTTCACCATGTTGGCCAGGCTCATCTAGAACTCCTGGCCTCAAGTGATCCATCTGCCTTGGCCTCCCAAAGTGCTGGGATTACAGGCATGAGCCACCACACCCAGCCACCTGACTAATTTTTTAAAAAATTTTTGTAGAGACAGTGTCTTGATATGTTGTCCAGGCTAGTCTCAAGCAGTCTTCCCACCTCAGCCTCCCAAAGTGCTGAGATTACAGGCGTGAGCCATTGTACTGGGGGTATTTTTACATGTTAAAATTGTGATTTCTGATACAGTAAATACTGGCAGACATTACCCATATGAAAAATATTTCTTTGGGGTCCTCAGTGATTTTTAAGAGGATAAAGCGTTTGCACTAAACTTAATTCCCAGTAATCTGTGTTGGTTTGTCAATCCTTAAATGTATCCACTTCCTAAGTATGCCACTTACATGAATGCTATTACTTCAGGAGTCACAGGTTCAATTTCACTAAGATAATGTCAAAATTTTGAGTTCTAATTTATCTTTGCTCTAAACTTTTAATTTTTAAATTATCTTTGCCCTACATTTTTAATTTTTCACTTATCTTTGCCCTAAATTACCAAAGGCCATACTCCCCAGTTTTGTCAAAGTATGGAGGCATGACCTAGTTGATTCTTGGAAGTCTTAATTCTTAGAATAGAGAAATAACTTTTGCCATTTTTTGTTTTTTTGACAGTTCACCTAATGTTGCCAAGAAATTTCATGTTGGACATTTGCGTTCTACGATCATAGGTAAGTGTTTAGTTTTACAGAAAATCCTAAACGTGCCTTCAAGGAAATATTTGATAGTTCAATTTAATGGTTTAATGCTTAAATAACAAAAGGACAAAAAATAAAGTTTAAATTTATATGAGCCGTATGCTAATTAAGTATTACATGAAATGGGCAAAATTGGTTAATAACAATGGAAACATGAAATTCATTTCAAAACTGAAAGATTCACGGAGAAACTGATTTTGACTTCTATTTATGTTATGATTTTAACTTTCTAAAAATAAGTATAAATATGGAGAAGACCTGAAAGATGCAAAAGTAAAAATAGTTATGTGGAATGTGTAACCCTTCAAATTTATGTTTTTTTTGTTGTTGTTGCCCAAGCTGGAGTGCAGTGGTGCAATCTCTGCTCACTGCAACCTCTGCTTCCCGTGTTCAAAGATTCTCCTGCCTCAGCCTCTGGAGTATCTGAGAGTACAAGCGTGAGTCACCACACCTGGCTAATTTTTGTATTTTTAAGTGGAGACAGGGTTTTACCATGTTGGCCAGGCTGGTCTCGAACTCCTAACCTCAAGTGATCTACCCACCTCTGCCTCCCAAAGTACTGGGATTACAGGCATGAGCCACCTCGCACGGCCTATTCGTATATTTTGTTTATATAAAATACATTAACAATTTTTGTCAAAATTAGAAAACACAAATAATTTTTGTTAAAAAATTCACCTAAGACATGTGAGCACTTAATAGAATGTTCAAGACTGGAAATTAAAACAAGACTATTTTTGGCTGGGCGCAGTGGCTCCCACCTGTAATCCCAGCAGTTTGGGAGGCCAAAGAAGGCAGATCATTTCACGTCAGGAGTTCGAGACCAGCCTGGCTGACATGGTGAAACCCTGTCTTTACTAAAAATACAAAAAATCAGCTGGTATGGTGGCACGCACCTGTAGTCTCAGCTACTCCGGAGGCTGAGGCTGGAGAATCGCTTGAACCTGGGAGGTGGAGGTTGCAGTGAGCTGAGATTGCACCAATGCACTCCAGCCTACGTGAGCTAGATTTCATCTCAAAAAATAAATAAATACAGAGGATCCAAGATGGCCTTTTAGGAACAGCTCAGGATTGCAGCTCCCAGTGAAAGCGCAGAGGGTGAGTGGACGCTGCATTTTTATTGCCCACAGACTAGGAAATTCCCAGGCGGAGGAGTTCCACAGGTCGCCAGCACAGCTGTTTTGGCCAGCGCGGCTGTGCCGGCCGGTGCCGCTGCTTTGCCCTGCGCGGCTGCTTTGCCGGCGCCCCGGAGCAGCGGTTCTCCGTACAAAATACACCGATCCGGGTGCCCTTTTGGCTGGCGATTGGAGCCACGGGAAGTCGCCCATTCGTCTGTTTAAAAAGGGGGCTGAGCAGGGAACCAGGACAGTAGATTCCAGGGCAAAAAAAAAGCGCCACAAACCTCAATGCCGCTGTTTAAGCCGGCGCAGTGAGTGGCCGCAAGGGAAAACAAACAGACCCTGGCACCTCTTCAACAGGCGACTGGAACACCAACTTAAAAAAGGCTCTGAGGCAGGGAGCCAGGCGATCAGGCTCAGATGGTCCCACCCCCACAAAAGAACAGCAACCAGAAACTCTGGATTGAGAGTTTCACAGCAAGCGCAGCTGAACCTGGGATGGTCCAGCTCTGTGGGGGAGGGGCCTCCGCCCTTACCGAGGCAACCCACCACTACGGAGGTAGTCAGCCAATGCTGAGGCAGCCCGCCATTGCTAAAGCAACCCGCCATTGCTGAGGCAGCCTGCCGTTGCCAAGGCAACCTGCCACTGCAGAGAGACTCCGCCTCAACAGAGGCGGGCCACCATCGCCAAAGCAATTCTAACTACACCCATATAAACAGGACTGAAGGGAAGTTCACTCGGCAGCTGGGCGGAGCCCACAGCAGCTCAGCAAAGCCTCTACAGGCAGACAGTGACTAGGCTACCTCCTTGCACTTTTTTTTTTT
>NW_016107432.1:476364-513261 GCF_001604975.1 Cebus imitator
AACCAACCCAAATGCCCATCGACGATAGACTGGATAGGGAAAATGTGGCACATATACACTATGGAATATTATGCAGCCATCAAAAACGCTGAGTTTGGGTCCTTTGTAGGGACATGGATGAACCTGAAAACCATCGTTCTTAGCAAACTGACAGAAGAGCAGAAGATCAAACACCACATGTTCTCACTCATAGGCGGGTGTTGAACAATGAGAACACATGGACACAGGGAGGGGAGCACTACACACTGGGGTCAGTTGGGGGGAAATAGGGGAGGGACGATGGGGGGTGGGGAGCTGCGGAGAGATAGCATGGGGAGAAATGCGAGATGTAGGTGATGGGGAGGAAGGCAGCAAATCACACTGCCACATGTGTACCTATGTAACAATTTTTCATGTTCTTCACATGTACCCCAAAACCTAAAATGCAATAAAATAAATAAATGGGGAAAAAATTTATTAATTTATATTTATTTTTTGAGATGGAGTCTCAAAAATAAATTTGAGACTGGGGTGCAATGGCATAATATCGGCTCACTGCAACCTCTGCTTCCTGGGTTCAAGCGATTCTCCCACCTCAGCCTCCCAAGTAGCTGGGACTACAGGTGTGTACTGCCACATCCAACTAATTTTTGTATTTTTAGTAGAGATGGGGTTTCACTATGTTGGCCAGGCTGATCTCAAACTCCTGACCTCGTGATCTGCCCGCCTCGGCCTCCCAAAGTGCTGGGATTACAGGCATGAGCCACCATGCCTAGCCTATTTATTTTTTACTTGATCTGATTTAGGTCGGATGGATAGATTTTTAAAAAGTTGTTATTAGATGAAACACACAGGCTCTGGTACCTTATATATAGTACGATATGTGTGTAAATTTAAAAATGTAAATAACAAAAGTATATCATTTTCATGGGTGTGTATGTCCATGCACAAATGTGGAAGGATTGATACAAAATTCATGATAATGGTTACTTTTGGGGAGTTGGAAATAAGAATAAAGTTGGTAATAAGGAACAAAGAGAAAAAAATAAATAAATAAATAAATAAATAAATAAATAAATGATAATTTCAATAAAGAGAGATTACAACATATTACTTCATTGTTATAATGCTCCAATGTGTAATATACTTACGGTTTTTATTTAACAGATGACATGCAGCAGGTCAATTTAAAAACTGAAGTTAAAATTATATAATATTAGAATTGGAAGGTAATTTGGAGTTTATCTCAATCTAATTTCACTTCCAATTTAGAAATCTGTGTATTACATGCTTAAGAGAAAGTCGTTTAACCTGAATTTCAATACTTTTCAGAATGGAGAAATTAGTACTTGTGGCATACATTGTTGTGGGGTCAGCTCTCATTGTTCTTGAGCAGCATTTTAAGAGAAGAAATGACTTTATGAAAAAGTATAAGAAACATACAATATGAAAAAAGCTATGTGAGTAAGTCAAAAGTATAGGAGTGAGTAAATAATGGGTAGCATATAATAAAGTTGTTTTCTAAGTTGAAAATGGATGAGTTAGACATAATATTTGAAAAATTACCATGCTGTGCCTTCATGTATTATATTATTCAATTTTATAACAGCCGAGTTTGGTAAATGCTCTTGACTCTGGTTTATGGATGAAGAAATTCAGATACCAAAAGTAACTTTCAAGATCCCAAAGTATTGTAGCCAGGATTTGAAATTAAGCAGTCTAATTCTGGAAATCTAGGTTCAGACATTTAATTGGATTTGTGAGATAGCAAGGGGTAAGAAAAAAATAGGAATGTGCCATGTGTATACCAGCTGGAGAAACTGGTCGTCCAGTTGCTGGGACTTTATAGATTGGGAAAGTCTAGAAGTAGGGAAGCTGGAAAAGAAGATAGCTGCAGTAGTTTAAGTCAGGTATGGGTATTGATGAGGGTTTATTTGCGAAAAACAAAATCCATTCTTAGGAAAGGCAGAAGGGGATTTATTATAGGATATTGAATGGTTTACAAAGTTGTTGGGAGGGCTGCAGAAGCTTTGGATTAAGCTGGCATAAGTAACTCCCAAAACTGCACGATAGAACTGTGTCATCAAGGGAATTCCTGCCTCTTCTGTAATCACTTCCACTGCTCTAGAGCCATGCTGCCACTGCAATGGTCAATAAACTGCCACTACTCCTGCCATACCATCTAGAATCCTTTAGGCATAAGAGGCAGACCCGTATGCTTTCAATTTCTTTGGAGGTCATTGTAGAATACTAGGGCCTCTGTTCATGGTGCCACAAAAAAACAAAGCCTCCACAACTGTGCTTGCCGTAAAAATAGAAGTAGCTCCCCTTCCAAATCTTACACAGACTGTATCTGATTGCCCAAACCTAGACGACTTCTGGAACTCTAACCACAAGAGACTCTGGGAATTGTACTTTTTAGGTTCAGCCTTGGCAGTAGATGAGGGCACAAAAGAAGGAAAGCGGAATCGATGTTGAGTGTGAAACCAGCATCAGCAGTATGGGAAGGTGAAGGCTTTAGATTCACTTGCTGTTAGGGAGCAGGCATGCAGAGGATAGATGTTAGTGATTAGAAGGAGATAGAATAAACTATTTAGAAAACAAAGAAGGAAAATACAACAGTGAGGCTTCAGTTCTTAGGGCACAGACAAATTATATATTTCGTGTTAATTAGTGAGATTTTGTTGTTGTTGAGATGGAGTTTTGCTCTTGTCACCCAGGCTGGAGTGCAGTAGCGAGATCTCAGCTCACTACAACCTCTGCCTCCCGGCTTCAAGCACTTCTGCCTCAGCCTCCTGAGTAGCTGGGGTTACAGGTGCCTGACACCACATCTGGGTAACTTTTGTATTTTTAGTAGAGACAGGGTTTCACCACATTGACATCAGGCCATCTGCCTGCCTCGGCCTCCCAAAGCACTGGGATTACAGGTGTGAGCCGCCACTCCCAGCCAATTTTTTTTTCTGTCCTTGGAATTGACTAGAATAGCAGTTACTCTAACATGTGTCCTCAGCTCCTATTAATAGTGTTAATGAAAGTTCTTTTATTGTGAAAATTGTGAGATTCTTTGGAATAACTGCTCTACAAGTAATTTCTTACTCCCTTTCGGTAACATATATGAAAACACAACGATGAATGTTTTAGTAAAAAAACGTTGAGTTGGTAAATTTTCTGAAAAGAATTTTCTACTTGTGATTTGATAATAGAGAAGTACATGGTTCTTATGTCAAAAATGGATAACAAGAATGAGAAACTGTATACTTTATTGATTACTAGGAAATTTTATAGCAAATCTCAAAGAAGCTTTGGGACATCAAGTAATAAGAATAAATTACCTTGGCGATTGGGGCATGCAGTTTGGTAAGTACCCTTGAGATATTATTTTTCATTTCATTGTAAAATTTAATTTTTAAAAACTTTTATCTTCTGTACAGAATATAGGCAGAAGCCCATTGGATGAAGTAGTAAGTCCTATCTTTTTTTTTTTTTTCTAATGGCTCTTTTGCATAAAATCTTCTATTTATTTGAGTAATTCTCACCCCCCAAGTTACCTTTGGGAAAGGTAACTTCACACATTCAGAGAAGACCTGGGCTAAGCATGGTGTTTCACTCCTGTAATGCCAACGCTTTGGGAGGCTGAGGCGGGTGGATCACTTGAGCCCAGGACTAGGAGACCAGCCTGAGCAACATGGTGAAACCCTGTCTTTACAAAATACAAAAAAATTAGCCAGAAATGGTAGCATGCCCTTATAGTCCTAGATACTCAGAAGGCTGAGGTAAGAGGATCCTGTTAGCCCAGGAGGTCAAGGCTACAGTGAGCCATGATCACACCACTGCACTCCAGCATGGGTGACAGAGCAGGACCCTGTCTCAAAAAAAAAAAAAAAAAAATCCAGAGTAAGACCTGATATCTGGGCTTTTGTGGTTTTAATAAAGAGAAATTGCCTGCTTTTATTAGTTAAATATAGAAGTGAGTATATACCCTTCTCAACCACAGCCCGCCTTTTTTAAATCTGAGGACATCCAGCCTCCCTGGGCCATCCTACATGAAGTAGGATCCACTATTATATCATAGCCTGTGGCCCAGAAGATAAATGTACTTGGGCTTCCCCTTTAACTATTATGGTGAAGGGTAGGAATGGGGTGAGGAAAGTCCAAAAGGAAAAGAGAAAAAGAGAGGAGACCAAACAGTTAAGTGCCACAAATTATCTCTCATATAATGAGTTTGCTCAGAACCATTCCTAATTCATGTAAACCAGTCATCAAGAGAAAAAGAGAGGAGTGAGATCCAGACTGTTAAGTATCACAAATTATCTCCCATATAATGAGTTTACTCAGAACCATTCCTAACTCATGTAAACCAGTAATCAAGGTATGAGAGGGCAAGATAAATTAAGTTGTTATGGTGGTAAAGAACAGGGTAACATGTGAAATACAAACCTTAAAAAAATCTCTTGTGTTACCCCCATGTGTATTTCAAGAAACAGCTCTAGTATCACTTCTATAAAGCATTCTCACAAACACACCCTTGCCCATCTTCTCACATTACCAATTTCCTAGTATCCAGCCCTATTCAGATATGGTAAGGCTCCTGTCTTATATTCTTATTTGTGTGCTTCTCTACCCTACTAGTCATGTTCCTTGAAGGCATGGACTGACTTTTATATCTACAGTGCTTGGCACATAAGAGGCACTCCAAGAAAAGTAGACCTTGAACCTGTTAACAGTACTCTTACTATTCACTGTGGAAGAATCAGAATACATGCCCTGCATTTAAAAAATCAACCTGTAGTTCGCAACAGCTGGTAGTCAGAGGCCTAGGCCCTAGGCTCAGCAGTCAGATTTAATAGATGGCATTGCTTTTTATTAGTTTGACTGATTTAGACATTTCACAGGCATTAGCAAATATATGATTAGGGTATTCATTAAATATTAGCTGCAGGATTTCATTATAGCAGTTTTTTTCTCTAAAGGACTGCTATGGTTAATGATCTGTCAACATTTCCATTATAATCATCATTGTAAAGAATCATAATTTTGCTGTTTCAGCGATCCCCATTTGAAAGTTGGCAGTTTCTAAGCACAGAATTAGGTTTTGAAAATGTATTAGGCTGAATGTTAAATGGAATCGGCCTTTGCTTTTCTCATTTTTGTGTTTTGGAACACTGAGCATCTTTCCACACTCTGCTCCCAATACCCTGAATCATAAGCACATTTGCTCTTGCTTGAAAGTGAATAGAGCTTAAATCATCCTTCCTGTTCCTAAGTTCCAAAGTATTGTATATTCCTGTGTCCTGTGTTCTGTCACATCCCACTTACTACTGAGCCTTGTATAGAAAAATGTATATCAGTAAACCCTTTTTGATCTGAGGCTTGGTAATTGATATAATTATAGAAGTAAATTGTTGTTGTTGTTGTTTTTCTTTCCAAGACGGAGTCTCGCCCTGTCGCCCATGCTGTCATGCAGTGATGCGATCTCAGCTCACTGCAACCTCTGCCTCCTGGGTTCAAGTCATTATCCTGCTTCAGTCTCCTCAGTAGCTGGGATCACAAGCATGCACCAATATGCCCAGCTAATTTTGTATTTTTAGTAGAGACAGGGTTTCACTGTGTTGGCCAGGCTGGTCTCAAACTCCTAATCTCAAGTGATCCTCCCACCTCAGTCTTCCAAAGTGCCGGGATTACAGGCGTGATTACATGTCTGGATTACATGTCTGGGATTACATGTCTAGCCAGTAAATTTTTTTTTTTTTTTTTTGAGATGGAGTCTTGCTCTGTTGCGAGGCAGGAGTGCAGTGACATGATCTTGGCTCACTGCAACCGCCGACTCCCTGATTCAAGCGGTTCTCCTGCCTCAGCCTCCCAGGTAGCTGGGATTACAGGCATGTGCCACCATGCCCAGCTAATTTTTGTATTTTTAGTAGAGACAGGGTCTCACCATGTTGGCCAGGATGGTCTCGATCTCGTGACTTTGTGATCCCTCTGCCTCGGCCTCCCAAAGTGCTGGGATTATAGGTGTGAGCCACTGCGCTTGGCCAATAAAATTAATATTGCTTTTGATCCAGGCCGCATGTATTTTTTCAAATGGAAATTATGATCATCTTTATGTAGAATACCTGAAGAGTCTATATACTCCCAGATTGTACTAGGAATTTTAATTTGTAGTTTACAAGCTTTAGTTTTTGGGTTTTTTTTTTTTTGTTGTTGTTGTTGTTGTTAATAGGTTCAAATTAACACTATCCCTGAACTCTGAATTTATCATCAAAGACTAAAAAATTATACACAGTCAAATGAAGGAATTTTGTTGCTTGGCTACCTTGAACCTGAGAAATAATCAAGGATGTTCCAAGTTTTACCTTTTGCTGTATTCCTCCAATTATTTGTTTAAGAACTAATATAACAACAAAACCATTGCTGTCTTTGCATTAATACCTACAAGTTTAAAAGGAAAGTTTGAAATCACTTTCCATGAATTTTTAAAATAAATTTTGAGTGCCTAGGGACTAGCATTATGATGTCACTTCAACAGAGTGGCTGCTTAATAAATGTTTAGTTTTTAATATCTACTAGGGAGGTGCTCAGCACTGTTAATACAAAGATAAATTAGTCCTAGAGTATACCTTTGATGTGCTCATAACCTATTGGTTTCTATGAGCTTAATTTCAGTGATCTATTCAGTATGTTGAATTCATGGTTAAATATTATTGAATTTGACTTTTGTCAGTTTATGGGGTCATAGAAGGTAAAAGTGTGTTTTGTAATAATTCTCAGGATACGGCTGGGCACAGTGTAATCCTAGCACTTTGAGAGGCTAAGGTGGGTGGATCGCCTGAGGTCAGGAATTCGAGATCAGCCTGGCCAACATGGTGAAACCTCGTCTCTGAAAAAAAAAAATAGTTCTCAGGATACAGAATTATGACAGGTTGCTCTTTTTTTCTTTTCTTTTTTTTTTTTTTTTTGAGACAAAGTTTCACTCTTGTTGCCCAGGCTGGGATGCAATGGCGTGATCTCAGCTCACTGCAACCTCCGCCTCCCAGGTTCAAGCCATTCTCCTGCCTAAGCCTCCCAAGTAACTGGGATTACAGGCATGTGTCACCATGCCCAGCTAACTTTTTTATATTTTTAGTAGACACAGGGTTTTTCCATGTTGGTCAGGCTGGTCTCGAGCTCCTAACCTCAGGTGATCCGCCCACCTCGGCCTCCCAGAGTGTTGGGATTACAGGCGTGAGCCACTGCGCCCGGCCAGGTTGCTCTTTTTATGGAATTATGCCTATTCCCTGTCATGCCGTTTCTCTGTTGTTCAACTTCATAATTTTTATTTACGGATTATCATGGTAGGTCTTCTGGCAACTGGCTTCCAACTATTTGGCTATGAAGAAAAACTGCAGTCCAATCCTTTACAGCATCTCTTTGAAGTAAGTTGGCAATAAAACATTTCAAATTGTTTTCAGAGTTCTATGCAGCTTGGTAACGTAGTTTTAATACCAGAGGTTATTTATTTATTTATTTATTTAGAGACAGGGTCAGGTTCTGTTGCCAAGGCTGCAGTGCAGTGTCACAGTCTCAGCTCACTGTAGCCTCTGCCTCCTGGGTTCAAGCGATTCTCATCCCTCAGCCTCCCAAGTATCTGGGACCACAGGCGTGTGCCACCATACCCAGTATATTTTTGCATTTTTAGTAGAGATAGGGCTTCACCATGTTGGCCAGGCTGATCTTGAACTCCTGACCTCAGGTAATCCACCCACCTTTGCCTCCCAAAATGCTAGAATGAGTCACCACACCCGACCCCCAGAGGTTTAAAAAATATGTTCTGTAAAACAGGAACCAAAACTTAATTGAAATTGTTGCTTTTGGTTGGTCACAGTGACTCACACCTGCATCCCAGCACTTTGGGAAGCCAAGGCAGAAGGATTGCTTGACACCAGGAGTTCAAGACCATTTTGGGCAACATAGTGAGACCCAGCCTCCACGAATTAATAAAATATTAGCCAGGCACGGTTCCTGTGCCTGTAGTCGTGGTTACTTGGGAGACTGAGGCAGGAGGACTGCTTGACCCCAGGAGTTCAAGGCTACAGTGAGCTGTGGTCACGATACTGCACTACAGCCTGGGCAACAGAGCAAGACCCTGTCTCAGAAAGAAAGAAAATGTTGCACTTATTTTACTAGGTTATTCATTTTGTTTCCTAATCTGAGATTTTTTTCAATGCTATTTTAGTTGATTTGGGACAGTATTTCTTCAGGTGTAGAATCTTTTTAGAATAAACATGGAAGATAATGATTCAACAAAAATTTCTCAGTTTTCTGTCAGTTAATATGTACTGCAGCTTTTTTCATGGTAATAACTATATATCAGTTAGACTTGAAAAGTGTGAGTATTTTTGTTCTTTTTCTGGTGTGGGGGATGGCACGTGTATTTCTCTCTGAAATTGTGTGTGCTTTTTCCATTTGTGTCTTTCACCTCATTTTCCTGGCTTTTGCTCAGTGTGAATGCCCATCTACTTTATTTCATTTAGTCCCTTGGGTACTTTGCTTCTTTATCTTCAGTTCTTCCTGAAGTTTATTAATAAAGCCCTTCCTGTCCAAACAATCTCCAGGGATGTGTTTCCCTTCATTGTCCCTGTTATCTCTGCTGTTTCTGGGCCTCACAATGGAAATATAGATACGTTGTCAGCCATGTTGGTGACAGATCAGAGGATCAGACTAAAGATATTCAGCCTGTGTTTGAGAAAGAGCACTTGTGAAAATAATGCTTGACTTCTCCAGCTAAAGCCACGATGTGCTTCATCGTTTTCCTTTCTGTTACATGATTTTCCCCTGCAGCTTGCTTTGTGATTAAATTGAACAAAAACATATTCTAGTTCTAACCTTCAAAGGTTTGTCATTTTTCCCTGAGTCCATGCCTGTACTACACTTTAAAATGACTGCATTTTGATTTATTATGTTAACCAAATGATTTCGTCTCTTTCCCATTAAGAGTTTTATTGATAGGCAGGAATTTAAAAATTAATAATTCTTTATGGTTGTCTATAAGTAAAGCATGTTCCCTTAGTGCCTGGGGTTTTTACTGTATTTATTTATTTATTTTTACGCTTGAATAATGTCACCTCAAGCTTAACAAACCTTCCATGAGATCCAGGCCCACATAGACACCCTATGATGCTTAAAATACAAATACCTGCTTGGATACCTTGTATCATTGATTGCAGCATAGAGTGCAGCATGACATGTGAGAGTTATTTTTTTTATGTTACGTTTCTTCTGCCCCACTTCAAAAGTTTTTATGTAATTCTGCAAATAGTAAACCTTTGTTTTCTATGATATTGTATTTTTATCTTTTAATATATATATATTTTTAAGACAGGGTCTATTCTGTTGCCCAGCCTGGAGTATAGTGACACAGTCACAGCTCACTGCAACCTTGACCTCCCAGGCTCAGGTGATTCTCCCACCTCAGCAACCCAAGTAGCTGTGACTGCAGGCGCACACTAGCACACCCAACTAATTTTGTTATTATTTGCAGAGACAGGGTCTCCCTGTGTTGCCCAGGCTGGTCTTGAACTCCTAGGTTCAAGCAGTCTTTCCGCCTCAACCTCCCAAAGTGCTGGGATTATAAGTGTGAGCTATCATACCCAGGCTATTTTTTAAATAGCAATAGTGTCTTCCTATGTTGTCCAGGCAAGTCTCAAACTCCTGGGTTCAGTTGATCCTCCCACCTTAACCTGCCAAAGTATTGGGATTACAGATGTGAGCCACTGTGCCTGGCCAAATATAGGTAGAGGTTTTCTGGGGTTTTTGTGGAGGTGAAGTCTCACTATGTTGCCGAGGCTGTACAATATTTTAAATATTTCAGTAAAATCTGTTTTCAAGTTCCATGGAAACCTAAGCATATATTTCTTTCTATGTACTTTAATTTCCTGTCTTTAGAGACTCAAAAATAGTGGGCCAGACATGGTGGATCACACCTGTAGTCCCAGCACTTTGGGAGGTCGAGGCAGGCAAATCACCTGAGGTCAGGAGTTTGAGACCAGCTCAACCAACATGGAGAAACCCTGTCTCTACTAAAAATACAAAATTAGCTGGACGTGGTGGTTCATGCCTGTAATCCCAGCTACTCGGGAGGCTGAGACAGGAGAATTGCTTGAATCTGGGAGGCAGAGGTTGCAGTGAGCCAAGATTATGCCATTGCCCTCCAACCTGTACAAGAGCAAAACTCCGTTCCAAAAAAAAAAAAAAAAATAGTGGAAGGTCAACGTCTATGTTAGAGGTTGTTTACTGGTAGGTACACATAAGGAAGGAATAAGGTCAACAGGGTACTTCTATGAATAATTTAAAAGTTCGGTAATAATGGTGTTGTTTTCATTAGTGTTCTTTTGCCTAATAGACTCACCGGCAACTGCATTTAAAGACAAAAGAAGGCAAGTCGGATATATGCACTTTGCTATTTGTAGTAGAAGACAAGACCATTAGAGTACTCACTTGCTCTTTTCCTTCTCCTTTTGTAGGACAGAAAATATTCAAAGCCTAAAATGGCAGCCTCCAGGTTATTATATCTTTATGCTAATTGTATAGACTCAGTTTGCATTTTAAAATTACATTTGCTACTTTGGATTACTTTCAAAAAAAACTGTTAGCATAAATGAGGAATTTTTTTTTAACTTTAAGCAAATATTAATAAATGATGTTATTCTGCTCCTAAAAGAAAATCTGAAAATCAACAACTGAATTTATTTACTAACTGAAAGATACCTTTGCATGCCCCGCGGTGTCCCAGATGGCATAGGTGGTAATACAGACTCTCTGCCCCATCGTTATTTCTGGTAACCAGAATAGGTGACCAGAAAGTCAGCGATAGTGATCCTAAGCTTGGAAAGTGCTTGGTGTATTGGTAAATAATATTGGCTGATTTCCTGGAAGAAAAACTTTAAGATGATCTACATTTACTCTTTCTTATTTGTGAAAATCTGTTTTCTCAAAACTTTGGCTGGACACTTGTTTTTTTTCTTTATCAAGCTGTAGTTAGCACTGAGCTCTTTGAGAGGAAGAACCATGTTTTCCTTATCTTCCTTATCCACAACCTTAAATACTATGACTTGCATAGTATTAAGTAAATGTCTGAATGAATTTGCTCTTATAGTTCTTTCGCCCCCTTCTCTAATTATATTTAAATTGTGGAATATAAAATGTATTGTTTGTCCAGGAAATAATTAACTATTATAGAATACACTAATTACCATTTGTCAGAATTTAACTTAGTTTGTTAAAACAGTTTACTACAAAGGAAACCAAGGGCCAAACCCTGGATTCTGGCACAGGTATGCTGGCTCTTGAGTGTTCTATGCAAGTGAATGCCCCCACACCTGCACTGTAGAATGCCTTTATGAGCCATTGATTTCCACTGGTTTAATTGTGTACCTAGCATTTTTGTTTCTTTCATCCCCTGAGTTGCTATACCAGGTATACAATTAGTAGTTTCGTTCTGGCACTTTCAACTTTCTGGCATATTTGTTTTAAATTTGGCCTAGGCCATCCAGTAGCAGATTTTATGTCCTGACTTCCTTTAAATTGTACTATGATTAGTATTCTCTAAATTATACTATAATCAGTATCAGTATATTCAGTTTCTCAGCCAGGTTGGAAATGATATTATTTGATAGTTTCAGAATTTCTTTGATAAAAATATATAACACCCACAGTCATTTACTGCCTTTCTGTTTTGGTGCATATGCTTCACTACTGGTTTTTCTCTGTACCAAATAGCATTCTTTTCCCATGACATCTGGTTGTTTTGTACATGGACTTAGGACTTTTGTTGGACAGCATTTGAAATTTTTAATTATTCTTTTTTTTTTTTGTCACAAAACAGGGAAATCGTCTGGTTATAGTTCCCTCTTCCCTTTTGAATTGGCTGTTAAATAGCTAATACATTTTTTACTTAGAATTCACATTAAGTGATTCAGGAAAACATTTGCAATAAGCTTTGGACAATACATTGAAAAAACCTTTCCACTTATATTGAAAAGTAATTTTTTTTTTTTTCCATGACGGAGTCTTGCTCTGTCACCCAGGTTGGAGTGCAGTGATGCGATCTCAGCTCACTGCAACCTCCACCTCCCAGGTTCAAGTGATTCTCCTGCCTTAGCCTCCCAAGTAGCTGGGATTACAGGTGTGTGCCACCATGCCCAGCTAATTTTTTGGTATTTTTTGCCATAGACAGGGTTTCATCATGTTGGTCAGGCTGGTTTCAAACTCCTGACCTTGTGACCTGCCCACCTTGGCCTCCTGAAGTGCTGGAATTACAGGCGTGAGCCACTGTGCCCAGCTGAAAAGTAATTTATTGCGGTAAAAGTTAACAAGTATTAAATCTGAATCATGGATATGTGGGTGTCATTTACTTTTACCTATATTAATAATACTTTTAAAAGTAACTTTTTAGGCTTTCTTCTAGATTTAAACTATTTGAATAGACCTTAATATCCAAAATAGTATTTCTAAGCATATATAACCACTTTTTTTTTTTTTTTTTTTTTTTTTACAGTAGGTTTTATTAATAGAACTTGACTCATTGCATATTGCCTATTAATACAGATTTTGTAACCACAGACAATGAAATGTAAGGGCAGCCTTTCATAAGAGATAAATATCATGCCAATAAAATATGCATTAGCCTGTATCCTAGCACTGATATTTTAAAAAGTTACATAGGGTGGGTGTGATGGCTCACTCCTGTAATCTAGCACTTTGGGAGGCTGATGCATGTAGAATGCCTGAGTTCAGGAGTTTGAGACCAGCCTGGGCAACATGGCAAAACCCCATGTCTACTTAAAAAAAAAAAAGAATACAAAAAATCAAAAAATTAGCTGGGTGTGGTGGTATGTGCCTGTAATCCCAGTTACTTGGGAGGCTGAGGCACAAGAATCACTTGAACCCAGGAGGCGGAGGTTGCAGTGAGCTGAGATCATGCCACTGCACTTCAGCCTGAGTGACAAAGCAAGACTCTGTCTCTCAAAAAATAAAAATAAAGGTACATAATAACACAAATAATATAAATTTTTTCTTAAGTTCAAATTGACCTCCAAAGGTTCTATTTCAGTATTTCTACTTTGCCCCTTCTAAAAGGATTTAAGGTAATTACAGTGATGAGTGTTTAATAAAAGAAAAATAGAAAGTCAGGGGTTAATATATCACTAGGTAATATTATATAATAGCTTTGACTCTGAGCTTTCCATATCAGAAGGCAAAACGTATTTTAAAAAATAGGACAAGATCAAAGCACCAATTTAATGAGTGATACTGTTTACTTGCTCTCATTTTTAAAAACATAGAAGTAGTATGTATTCCTCAAGAGACAATATTTTTCCTAACTTTAGAGTCACCAAACAATTCCTCAACTTTAAGTCAATAATTCAAGACTAAATCAATTCTTGTCATATGTAGGGATATTTATGCAGTTGAAATTTTTATTTTATGAAAATTGCATTCAAAATTTCATCATTGGTTAGGTTATATTTCTTTTTTCCAGGGAATGTTATTGTTATGGCTAGTGTGAATTTTGCTCCTCTATGACATTTATATGTAAGAAATAGTTCTTATAAGTGTAAGAAAATCTGATTTCAGCCATCACTTTTGAGAGTGGTAATAGTCAGTGTAAGTCATTGTTAAGGATTTCCCGCTTCCCAAATCACACAAAGCTCCCCAGGCTCTTATGTGCTTCCTAGGACAGTCTTAGAGGATTCTTCTTGTCTTCAGTGCACACTGGCCTTTTATATGTTTAGTACCCCAGCCTACATGATGCTTGGAGGCATGCAGCTCTTCTTGTTTGACGGACATCAGCTGGTGGTCCTTTTCCTGTCCACTGGCCTAGAGACCAGGTCGCTATGTAGACGCACCATGAACCATTTCCCACTGAGGGTCTGCACCACCCCAGGGGCTTGTTACCTTCTGCCCCTCCTGGAAATCTTCCCCATCTCCTCCCCAATGCAGGTAATTCTCCTTTCCTCTATCCTAGCAGTTTCTCCACTTGGCCATTGCTCCTTGCTGTCCCTTCCCAACACTGCTTGGCTTTCTACCATCTCTCTGCTTATTTGGGACAATACTACAGTGTCTCATTGTCCTCTTAGAATGAGTTTTGAAATACCTAGCAAGGACAAAGTACACATTAATAGCTCACTAATTTCTGACACCATTGAAATGTGCAAAAAATACTTTTTTCAGCATGAGAAATGTTGACATTTATTACATGCTACTGTGTGGTGATCTAGGAGGAGTTAATAATTATCATCCCTGAATAAAGATGTAAAATATCATGAATATGGTTATGTATGTACACAGAGTAAAAAGAGGAGATTCCAAATATTAACAGATGAATAAAAGGTGAAATACAGTTATATGCTACAAATAATGTATTAAGGAGGAGAAATTTGATAACTCATGAATTAGCTCAAATTAGTTATTTTTTTTTTTTACCTGCCATATTTTGGCTTTATTGTGAACTGTTTGCAGTATTGATATGTTTATATTTATATAAACTCATTTGAATGTCTTTAATTTTTCATTTAATATTAGGAATCAACTAGCAGTTCTCTAAGAAATTTCTGATCAAGGCATGAAACAACATTAAACAATGAAGTTGTTCAAATTATAATCATGAATATTTTTACATATTCTTTTCTAAACAATGAGGTAAAAATTCAGTGCATTTTAAGATAGATGACATAAATATATGATAAAAGGGTCTATGGTTTCTAAGATTTGCTAACCATCCTTGGCAGTTATTCTCAATATTTCTAAGACAAGGATGGCTAAAAGTGGGATTAGAGCCCCACAGTAAAGAGTTAAACTCAGCCCATGTGGCCAATGATATTCTAGGATCAAGTTTAAAGGCATAAGAAAGGCTTATCCTACTACTTTTAATTTCATGCTTAATTCTTTATATTTGGGCAGATCAGCCCAAGAGCTTACTGTAATTATCTCAGTTAAATTCAAAATAAAATGTTATGCTTTTTGGCAGGCCGAACATCTAGAAATAGTTGAAAAGGAATATTAATATTCGTTTAAGGAAGTCTAAGACATTTAGTTTATTCCCTAATGGAAACACAACTTTTGTGTGTGTGTGTGTTTTCTTTTAAAAGAAAAATTGTTTCCATCCTCAAAAACTTTACTAAGCCATGCTTCTTATTATCAAATCCAAATTTAAAATTGCCTTTTTATTTCTTTATGTCTAAATCTAGCCTTAAAGGAAGATATCTTCAAAATGCATCCTTTCCAAGGGTAGAAAAGGTTCATGGTAACTGTATAGTTTTGTATTGTGCATTTACAAGTATATTGGGAAGTGCTTATTAAAGTTCTTCTGTTTGATAGTGTCAGTTGATTTTCACTAATGTTTGTTTTATAACTACATATTGCGGAAATACAATATTAAGAAGGGCTTTTTATTTTGTATTTCTATTTTTTAAGAAAGAGAAGATTCTGGTGAAGTTTTTTGTAAAATAGTCATATCTCTATTTTGAATGCATAGTAGATTTTTTAATGTTTGGCTTTTTGAGTTTAAAGTCCTAGATTTAAAAACAAAAAAAACTTCACCCTGGAGAAAGGCTTTATGGGGGAAAAAAAAAAAAAAAAAGAAGTCCTTTGTGAAAATAAGGACATTCTGCATATGCATACTTAAACTTGTGTGCACATGTGCATATGTGTGAGAGATAGAATAAAAAACTGTTTGTGAATATATATTTATGTTTTTAATATCTGTAGCCTCGACTGTTAAGCAGGTGTCAATGGCTGGATCATTTAAAAGTCAAGAAGTCTGCAGTTTACTATCTTACCTCTTTGTTTTTCCACACCTTACCAAAATCTTCTTTGTTTTCTAACTGGCATTGTAACATATTATTCTGGACTTACTAATAGGACTACATAGACATCAGTTTTTTATATGTGTCAAGTATCCCAAGATCACCCCTTCCCACCCCAATTCAGTGATTTGTTCGGAGGACTCGCAGAACTCAGCATAGTCCCACTTGTAGCTATGATATATTATAGTGAAAGCATACAAAGCAAAATCAGCAGAGGGAAAAGGCACATATGGGATAAAGTCCAGAGGAAACCAGACTTTCCAGACTTCCAAATTTTCCCAGTGAAGTCACACAGGTTGCGCGTAATATGTCCAGCAGCAAATTATGAGAATACCTAGGAAATGTCCACTGGCAAAGTTCATTAGATACCCCATGTCCAAGGTTTTTGTTGAGAGCTGGTCACGTAGGTACCCTCTGCTTAGAATGTACTAAATCCCAAACTCCCAGAAGGAAAGCGGAGGTGCAGCCTAAGCCGTATTGTTTGCACACAGTTTAGGCACAGTGACCACTTTTATCATTAAGTTGGTGGAAACATTTCCAAAAATCTAAGTTAATAGTTGCCAGCCAGTGATCAACCTTGCAAGAAAAATATTTTAATATAACAGTACCAAGCCTGCTATGTTAACTCTTTTCTGAGGGGTGGAGAACAAAAGGTAATTTTAACCTTTCTTTAGCAGTATTTATTCCTTTAAGTCTATCATTCCAGTAATTAACATAAATCATTTATGAAAGGTGAAACATTTTTACCTTGAGAGATGTTTAATGCCCTGTCCCATTTGTTGGTAATACCTAGTGGGTATAAGCCAATGTGTCCTCCAGCAATAAAATCATTTTTCTATCAGGACTGCTGTCCTGATATTTTGATAATAGCACTATAAGAGTTTAGAAGCCTTATTTTTTTATAGTTTATTGACCAATTTTTATTGCTTTCGTGAAACTTTAATAGCTTTCTGGAAATAATATGATAGTAAAGTTATTGCTGTTTCAACCTGCAAGTGAGTTACAATTTGTAAATCTTTGGATTCCATATGTATAACTTCGGTACTACTTGAACTATAATATTAATATTTTAATGTCATTTATTAACATTATATTTTGGAGACTGGAAAATGATTGAAACTACATTGGAAACACATTCCTAGAGCTAGAAGAGTACACCTGAGCCCTTAATAAGCCATCGACTTCATGCTAGTCCTTGGCTGGGTGTGGAACTAAAGTAGCTAAGACAGATGGTGCAAAATAAAACTCCAGAGTGGGTGCTCCATACAGTTTTTAAGATCCTAAGTTTAGAGCATAATTATACTAACTATCCAAAAGCTGTCTTTTTTTTTTTTTTTTAACCAATATTACCTATTTTACTGGTCTTTACACAGTAAGCTGTTTAGAAAACGGTTTTAAAATCTTTCATAAAAGCAAATGCTAAATCATCCTTTGGCTTTCTTTGCCAGATCGAGCCATCCTACTTTATTCGGCCTTTCTCAGTGAAGTTACAGGATAATAATTTGGCATGTTGGGGGGAAAAAAACAACATAGAAATACCAGCTTAGTGGTTTTTTTTTTGGTTTGAGACAGAGTTTACTCTTGTTGCCCAGGCTGGAGTGCAATGGCCCAGTCCCGGCTCACCGCAACTATCACTTCCCGTGCTCAAGCAGTTCTGCCTTAGCCTCCTAAGTAGCTGAGATTATAGGCATGCACCACCATGCCTGGCTAATTTTGTGTTTTTTAGTAGAGACACGGTTTCTCCATGTTGGTCAGCTGGTCTCGAACTCCCAACCTCAGGTGATCGGCCTGCCTCAGCCTCTCAAAGTGCTGAGATTACAGGCTTGAGCCACCAAGCCCAGCCACCAGTTTAGTCTTAAATAGGCGTTCTTACCCTGGGGGTCTGTGTTAAATTAAATGAGAATTCTCAACATGTGCTTTTTTGCTTTATTTCCGTATTAGAGATAACAGTGACTGGTAACATACTTTATTTAATGTACTATTGTACTTTTAGGTTTATATACAAGTTAATAAAGAAGCAGCAGATGATAAAAGTGTAGCAAAATTGGCACAGGAGTTCTTTCAGCGATTGGAACTAGGCGATGTGCAAGCACTTTCACTGTGGCAAAAATTCCGGGACTTGAGCATTGAAGAGTACATTCGGATTTACAAGGTACTGGTTGACTCTCCCTTCTGCCTTTTCATGATACGTTGCAGCTCTTGGCTGTTACCTGCGTAGTAAAGTTACTTGTTAAGCTTGTGTTTTAAAAATAAATTTGTAGATGAATTTAAAATTAGGACTCAAATTTTGTTTTTTGGGCTGAAAGAACTGCAAAATAATCCTAAAGCAGTATCAGCTGGTATTCTCATACTTCATTTTTATCTGGGTTTTCTTTTCTAGCATTCGTTCACTTTTTCATATTTATTTTTTGTTCTTACACTTCCTTAGGCTGATATATGATGGTTAATAAATGGATTAATTTAATAAACATTTGGTAGGTAGGGGACAACAGTGAATAGAAGAGGAAAACCCTTGCTCTTATGGATCTTACATTCTAGCCTAGAGACAGAGCACAAACTGAACAAATTCAAGATAAAGCAAGAAACAAGCAACTATGTTTTTATTAGATGGCGCTAGATGCTAGCTGGAGAGATCAGGTATGCAGTCTGTAGGTGAAATGAGGAGAGTTTTGTAAAGAAGCCCATGTGACTGGAGTAAGTAAGCAAGATGAAGGACAGGAGAAGGTTGAAGAGCTAGTAGCGTATGGGGCATACTTCTAAAATTTCTCTAGGGCTGTCCAGTGCTTTTTGTGGTGATGGGAATGTTCTGTATCTGTGGCCGCCATCTTCAGTAGCCACTGCCCACATGTGGCTTGAAGTGTAAATAGTGTGACAGAGGAACTAAATTCATTATTTCGCTTAATTCCAGTTTAACAGTTTAGATTGTCCCTTGGACCTAGTGATTACTATATTGCACAGCACAGTACTGTTGTGAGTACTTGACTGGTATAGTGGAAGCTATTAGGAGGTTTGAGCAAAGGAGTGATTTTTTGTTGTTGTTATTGTTTTATCTTCCCCCTGTGGTATTTCAGGAGATTTTTTTTTAAACAAAAATAAAGAGACAAGTCCTTGCCATCTTGCCCAGGCTGGTCTTGAACTCCTGGGCGCAAGTGATTCTCCTGCCTCAGCCTCCCAAAGGGCTGGGATTATGGGCATGAGCCACCACACCAGCTAATTTTTTTTTTTTTTTTTTTTTTTTTTGAGCTGGAGTCTTGCTCTGTCGCCTAGGCTGGAGTGCAGTGGCACAATCTCAGCTGACTGTAACCTCTGCTGCCCAGGTTCAAGTGATTCCCCTACCTCAGCCTCCTGAGTAACTGGAACTACAGGTGCATGCCACCGCCCCTGGCTAATTTTTCGGTATTTTTTTTTTTTTTTACTAGAGACAGGGTTTCACCATGTTGGCCAGGATGATCTCCACCTCCTGACCTCGTGATCTGCCCATCTTGGCCTCCCCAAGTGCTGGGATTACAGGCGTGAGCCACCTCGCCCAGTGTTCATGTGTGTGACAGGTGGCAGAGCATCCTTAATTTTGCCTTAGGGTAAGAATAGGAAATTGAATTAACATTTGTTTGTCTGTTTCTGAACTCTTTTAGCGTCTGGGAATATATTTTGATGAATATTCAGGAGAATCATTTTATCGTGAAAAATCTCAAGAAGTCTTAAAGTTGCTGGAGAGTAAAGGACTCCTACTGAAAACAATGTATGATCAGGTTACTATTCTTTAGTAAAATTATTTGTTCTTTGAAATTGTTATTGACTTATCCTTTCAGTAAGGACAACAGAATGCGGTGCACAGCTTTCTTGACATTTTTCATAGTGCTTTTTCCTGTTCAAAGTATTTCCCACATTCTGTATTTTGCTGCCATAGCAAAAGCTGTTAAGGTTTAGAGAAAGGCTGTTACTTGTTTTTTATAAGACTGGGAACTGACACAGAAAATATAAGTGATCTGCCTAAGGTCATACAACCTGATAATAGTATAACTGAGAAAGGAAATAAATTTTTTATCTTTTGACCCAATTTTACCTTCTAAAACTAAATCCCTGCCTTTTCAAAAAATATTTAAGGCAGCATGTAAAAATAAGTATAATACAACAGGCTTTTAAAAGAGTAAAATGAGGAAAACAGGAATTAGGGGCAGGAAAAGTAATAGGAAGTCGGAGATGATGTTAGCATATCCCTCCTGGAATTCTATTTCTTTGCTTATTGTAGATTTTTTTCTCTAAAAAAACAAAGTTATAATTGATGAATGACATATTGTACATATTTATGGTATATAACAATTTGATATTTATATATACATTGTGAAATGTTTAAATCAAGCTAATTAACATATCCATCACCTTAGATACTTATCTATGAGGAGAACATTTAAAATCTACTCTGTTAGCGGTTTTCAAGTGTACTGTACATTATTGTTAATTATACTCACAGTGCTGTACAGTAGATTTCCAGAACTTCTCCTGTTTACATAAAACTTTGTAGCCTTTAACCAACATCTCCCCATTCCCTGCCCTTGGTAACCTCCATTCTAGTTCTCTGCTTCTATGAAATAGAAGTTTTTAGATTCCACATGTGAGATTATACTTATTTGTTTTCTGTGCATCGCTTATTTCACTGAACATAATGTCCTTTCAGTTTATCCATGTTGTCACAAATGACAGGATTTCCTTCTTTTTTAAGGCTGTTACCTGTTGTATATTTTAAAATCCATTCATCTGTTAGGGTTGTTTCATACCTTGGCTATTGTGAATAATGTTACAGTAACCATGGTAGGACAGATATCACTTGGACATACTGATTTCATTTTCTTTGGATGTATACTCAGATGTGAGTTTGCTGGATCATATGGTTGTTTTCAGTTTTGTGATGAACTTCCACATTATTTTCCATAAAGGCTCTACTAACATTCTCACCAACAGTGTACAAGGGTTCCCTTTTATTCACATCATTGCCAACATATATCTTTTTTTTTTTTTAATATAAAAGCTGTCTTAACAGGTGTGAAGAAATGTCTCATTGTGGATTGTGGTTTTAATTTTGCATTTCCCTGATGATTAGAGATGTTCAGCACCTTTTCATGTATGTGTTAGCCTTTTGTGTCTTCTTTTTGTTTGTTGGTTTAAGATGGATTCTCGCTCTGTCACCCAGGCTGGAGTGCAGTGGCCCGATCTCGGCTCACTGCAACCTCTGCCTCCTGGGTTCAAGCAATTCTTCTGCCTCAGCCTCCCTACTAGCTGGGACTACAGGCGCTCACCACCACACCCAGCTAATTTTTATATTTTTAGTAGAGACGGGGTTTCACCATGTTGGCCTGGCTGGTCTTGAACTCCAGACCTCATGATCAGCCTGCCTCAGCCTCCCAGAGTACTGGGGTTACAGTCATGAGCCACTGCACCCACCCATGTCTTCTTTTAAGAAATGTCTATACAGGTCGTTGGCTCACTTTTTTTTTTTTTTTTTAAGTTCTTGGACATGTATATAGGATGTGCAGGTTTGTCACATAGGTAAATGTGTACTGCCCCTATCAACCCATCACCTAAGTATTAAGCCCAGCATGCATTAGCTATTTTTCTTGATACTTTCCCTCCCCCACCTCCCTGACAGGCCCCAGTGTGTGTTCTTTTTCTCGGTTTCCGTGTGTTTTCATTGTTCAGCTCCCACTTATAAGTGAGAACATGTGGGGTTTGGTTTTCTGTTTCTGCATTAGCTTGCTGAAGATAATGGCTTCTTTGGCCCACTTTTTAATTTGGTATTTTTGTTGTTGGTGGTGTTGGTTTGGTTTGGTTTTTTTGTTGTTGTTTTTCCATTGAGTTGAGTTCCTTATATATTTTGGATATTAACCGCTTATCAGATGTATGTTTTCCAAGTAGTTTCTTTCAGGCTCTAGGTTGTTTCTTTGCCTTGTTGATTGTTTTCTTTGCTATGCAGAACCTTTTATAGTTTTATGCAATCCCATCTGTCTATTTTTGCTTTTGTTGCCTGTGCTTTGAGGATTAGCTCCAAGAAATCTTTACCAAGACTTCAGCATTTTCCTCTTAATAGTTTTACAAATCAGGTCTTAGATTTGTCTTTACTCCCTCTTGAGTTGATTTTTCTACATGGTGAGAGATAAGGGTCTAGTTTCATTCGTCTGCATATGGGTATCCAATTTTCCCAATGTCATTTATTGAAGAAACTGTCCTTACTGTGTTATTTTTGCACCTTTTTCAAAAATCAGTTGACCATAAATGTGTGAATTTGTATCTAGGCTCTCTGTTCTATTTTGTTGGTCTCTATGTTTTTGTGCCAGTATGATACTGTTTTGATTACTATAGTTTGTAGTAGATGTTGAGATTAGGTAGTGCGATGCCTTCAGGTTTTGTTCTTTTTTTTTGGTGGGGGGACATGGTCTGGCTTTGTCATCCAGGCTGTGGTGTAGTGGTGCTACCTCGGCTCACTACAACCTCCGCCTCAAGGTTCAAGCAATTCTTCTGCCTTAGCCTCCAAAGTGGCTGGGATTACAGGCATGTGCCACCACACCCAGCTAATTTTTGCATTTCTTAGTAGAGATGCAGTTTCACCATGTTGCCCAGGCTGGTCTTGAACTCCCAGCCTCAAGTGATCTGCCTGCCTTGGCCTCCCAAAGTGGTGGGATTATAGGCGTGAGCCACCACAGCTGGCCCAACTTTGTCTTTTGTTTTTTGTGGGTTTTTTTTTGCTTAATATTGCTTTGGGGATTTGGGGTTTTTTGTGGTTCCATATGAATTTCATGATTTTTTTTTCTATTTCTATGAAAAATGTTGTTGGAATTTTGATAGGGATTGCACTGAATCTATAGATTGCTTTTGGTGGTATGGACATTTAACAACATTGATTTTTCCAGTCCATTAATACAGAATACCTTTCCATTTATCTGTGTGTTTTGATTTCTTTCATTAGTGTTATATCGTTTTCAGTATATAGATATTTTAGCTCTTTGGTTAAATTTATTCCTATTTTAATTTTGTTGATGTTATTGTAAAATGAAATTTTTTCCAGATAGTTTGTTGTTGTGTGTAGAAATGCTACTGATTTTTGGCTGGACACAGTGGCTCACACCTGTAATCCCAGCATTTTGGGAGGCCGAGACCGGTGGATCACATGAGGTCAGGAGTTCGAGATCAGCCTAGTCAACATGGTGAAAACCCGTCTCTTCTAAAAACACAAAAATTAGCCAGGCATGATGGCGCACGCCTAATCCCAGCTACTTGGGAGGCTGAGGCAAGAATTACTTGAACCCAGGAGGTGGAGTTTACAATGAGCTGAGATTGTGCCACTGCACTCCAGCCTGGGTGACAGAGTGAGACTGTCTCAAAAAAAAAAAATGTGATTTTATATGTGGATTTTCTATATTGCAACTTTATGAAATTCATTTATTCTAACAGTCTTTTGGTGGAATCTTTAGGGTTTTCTATTTATAAGATCATATTGCAAAAAAGAAAAAAAAAAATCGTATTGCCTGCAGAGACAATTTAACTTCTTTCCCAATTTTGATGCCTTTTATTTCTGTTTCTTGCCTAATTTTTTCTAATGTAGCTTTTAGCTTCCTGTTGGCTAAACAGAGAAATACCAGCAAAAGAAGCCTAGACATCTATAATGTAGAGACAAACCAATTGCTTAAGAGACATGTCACTTTTCATAGAACCAAAGCAAAATTTCTCCTGTCATATTTATAAAGAAGACATGAAATGTGATTAATAGCATCCTCAGTAATGTCCTTAAGGAAAATTTTTGGATTGTCATATACAGATTCCAATTTTGGTCATGCAGGAAAGACAAAAATCTGTGGTTTTATAATACTCAGGTACTTTGTGGCATGTTAAAAATTAGCCCAATATTGAATGTTATAATGCCATGAATTAGAAGGAGAATCTGTGACATTTCATAGTTACAATGCAGCTGCATCTTATTTTTCAACTAGGTATATTAAAGATTTTATCTGGGTACCTTATCCGGAGCTACAGATTTAAAAGGGAGGATAACCAAATATTAATTACATTATACCCATTCGTAAGAGATTCTCAATCATATTCCGTTTTTCCATTCTTGGTTAAAGCTTGAATTAGCACTGCTTATTGCTATGTGGGTAATAAAAATACCTTCTGGTTTGCTAAACTTTTAGATATTATAATTTTAAAGGTCTGAATTTATTATGTTGCTTCAGAGTTACCTTTTTGCATTTCTAGAAAAGGAACTGCTGTAGTAGATATATCTGGGAATGGTGACCCCTCTTCAATTTGCACTGTAATGCGAAGTGATGGGACTTCTCTCTATGCAACCAGGTTTGTAGCTTCTGTGAGGGTAAACATTTCGTTCTAAATCTGTTGCTTTCAGATTAAAAACTATTTACAATTAATTATGCATTATTAACCCCACAGCTGACTACAGTATTCTATAAACTATAAAACTGAAGTACTTATAATCAACTAAAAGTATGTTACAATGGCACATTGGCAAGGAAATGTATACTAAAAGGTGACCATATTAGCACAAGGGTTTCCTCATGCTGTAAAGAACATCTTACATGCACATAAATACCAGACTTCATTGCAATTTGTTAAAACAGGCGGAAGGAGAAGGCAGCCATGTCACTTTTTTTTCCATCCATCTCTGTGACTGACCTTTGTGGCAGGGAGCAATCTCTTTATCAGTAAGAAGTGGGTTTATCAAGCACCCTTATTTCTGGGACAAAGCTAATAGGAAAGAGAAGGTATGATAATAAAATCCATACAAGCACTGCTGGCAAAAGTGTCTCCCAGACCAGAATTTTATATTAGGTCACAACTCACTTTTGTAACATAAAGTCATGATATTTTGTTGTTGTTATTATATCAACTACCATAATTTGTTCCAAACAACTTTAAGCAACCAGTCAAGTCTCTTAACTTCCCCTTAGGAATTTCATCTTTTACTGTCTATTACTTTTTGACATTTCCCTTTACCAATTTATGCAATTGGGATTAGGAAGTGAGAAGAACTTATATATCTTGTATTTTTCTAGATAAGCACATATATATAGTAAAAAGTTTTTTGTATCAACTGATTATTGCTAGACAGATTAAAGAAATAAACCCTTGCACAATGGTTATAAGAAGTATCCATTGAGAACAGAGGCTCTGTAACTATCTGGGTCTGGATGGTGTCTTTTTTTTGGGCTATCATTAGGTCTTAAATTTTTCAACACCTATATTTTTCTTTGGAAAAAGAAATATCCTGTCAGAATAGAGGCTCTATGACATGAAGTCTCTGTAACTATCCTGACTTGGTGTTTTTTCAGGTTGTCATTAGATACAGACTTTTGTGTATATTTACCTTAACACCTGTACTTTCTCTTTTTTCTTTGGGAAAATAATTGTCTTTTTGCCACTTATTGAAATGTTTGATTTTTCACTTTGCTTTAATATCAGTTGCTTCTGCCTTCTAGTGGGTTTCTTGTGGAATACCTTTGTTTGTGGGGTGTAAATTAAAGGAGTTGTTATAGCAGACAAAAGTGCAGGAGAATACTGAAAAGAGCAGTGTGTGAGGCTGGAGACCTGGGACTGTCATTTAACTCTCTGGGGCATGATTCTCTACTTTGTTAAATGAGAGATCTGGACTAAATGACCTGACACTTCTTTGGCTTTGAAATTTAGTTTCTACAAACTGAACCTAGAAATTTTTCTTATTCTTTTTTGTTTTTTCCTTGGATCAAAAAGTTTCTCTTTGTTTTGTCCTTATCTGAAACCAAAAAAATACAACACAGGTGTCTATTTGTGACATCATTTTTGTGTTAATCTTCTATACAGGTGTTTCTCAACATTTTTAAAATTATAATCCCTCCAAGGAACCTTTTCAGCCATATTTTTCCTAATTGCCAATCCTCATGAAATTTTATCCCACAGATATTCTGTATCTCTCTATATATTGTATGTATATCTGTGGTTTATGCAAGAAGAATAAATTTTTTTGTTGTCCAGCTGTAGTGGCTCACACCTGTAATTTTAGAACTTTGGGAGGCCAAGGTAGGAGGATCTCTTGAGGCCAGAAGTTTGAAACCAACCTGGGCAATATAATGAGACCCTCTCTACAAAAAAATTTGCAGTGGCTCATGCCTGTAATCCCTGTACTTTGGGAGGACAAGAAGGGTGGATCACCTGAGGTCAGGAGTTCAGGATCAGCCTGGCCAACATGATGAGACCCTGTCTCTATTAAAAATGCAAAAATTAGGCATGGTGGTGCACACCTGTAGTCCCAGCTACTCAGCAGGCTGAGGCAGGAGAATGTCTTGAACCCAGGAGATGGAGATTGCAGTGAGCCTATATCGCACCAGTGCACTCCAGCCGGGGCAACAGAGCAAGACTCAGTCTTAAAATAAATAAATAAAAATTTAAAAAGTAATTAGCTTTGTGTGGAGGTGCACACCTGTAGTCCTACTTACTCAAGGAGGCTGAGGCAAGAGGATTGTTTGAGCCTGGGAGTTCACATCACTGTACTCCAGCCTGGGTGACAGGGTGAGATCCTGCTTCTAAAAATAAAATTAAAAAAAAAAAGAATTTTTTTTGCCCCTCAAAAAACAGTTTTTGCCTCCATTGAGAATGCATGCTCTGTGCCATGTCAGGATCATGAGGTATGTACTCATGACATTTTGATTATCCCTAACATTTCAAAAGATTGAATTTTTCAATCTTTCTGGTATCATACATAGTTACCAAAAATAGCTCTAATTTTAAACTTTAATCTTTCATAATCCTTGACTTGAAATTTCAGTTTATGAAGTTTCATGGTTTTTCATTATTTCATACTATGTACAAACTGGCTATTTGTATTTAATCAGAGATAAGAGAGAGAGAAATTCTGTCAAAGGACTTTACGGTCTTTTAAAATGTGTTAGAAGATTTTCCCCCTGACTGACCCAAGGCTTTGAAAGTCCTTAGTAATACTAATAGGAGAGTATCTAGATGACACCTGTTTAGTACATCATCTATATTTTAAATATGTTCGTTAAGAGAATATATTGTAGATAAGTAATGGGTGATTCTTTTTAGTGGAGACTTCATCATAAAACATTTTACCTACAAGACACTTCACCCAGAGCTATTTTAGTTGTTATTACTATTTGTAGAGCTTTTATATATTTATTTTATTTGTATGTATTTTAGGTTTTAATTATTTTTCCCAGTGTTTTTGTTTTTCCCAAACCTATTTTTATATTATATCAAAATGTGATATTTGCATTATCTGAATGTGGGTGGAATTCCTGAATAATTTAAGTTCTTAATTAGAAAATGCTTGTTGCTATTAAATAGGTAAAACCAATTATTACCCAGATCTGCTTAGTAAATCTTGGTTTATGGCCACTTTTTCAGAGATCTTGCAGCTGCTATAGATCGAATGGACAAGTATAATTTTGATACAATGATATATGTGGTAAGTAATCAGAACACAAAGTTATGACCTCTAACTCATGAAAACTACAGAGGTAGAAATTTGAAGCCATCTTGAAAAGCTATGGAAAAAGTTGTCAAACTACAGAGAGAAGTCAACATTTAGTATGTTTAAAGAGGGCAACTTCTATTATTTAAAAGTTTAAAAGCTTAAAAATGAAAAAGTTTACATTGATTGCTTCATAGTAAGAAAAAATTACCTGAATCAGTAAAATGGTTATATGAAATTAACCATATATACAGGTCACTATAATGCCAAGTTTTTTTGTTTTTTATTTTTCAATTCTGATTTGGGCTTAACAGTTGTTTTTAAATAACTTTATTTTGAAGAAGTAATTTAATACTCAAAAGAAGTTTAAAAATAGTACAGTGTTTCCCCCCAAAGATAATATATAACCATAGTACTGTTTGTCAATATCAGGAAATTAACATGGGTCAAGACCTTATTGAAATTTCACCAACTTTTACATGTACTTTCCTGTCAATGTTTATGTAGGTATGTTTTTATGAGACTTTGTCACATGTATAGATTCATGTAACTACCACCACATTCAGAGTATAGAACTGTTCCATCACAAAACAAACTCCCTCATGGTGAACCACTTAATAATCACACCTTCACCCCAGTCCTAACCCCTTGCACCCACTGCTCTGTTCTTTAGCACAATTTTGTCGTTTTGAGAATGTTGTATAAATGGAATTATACAATATGTAATCTTTGAAATTGGCTTTTTTCTCTCAGTATAATGAATGCCATGGAGAGTCATCAAGATCAGGCTGTCCTGTCAGTAGTTTGTTCATTTTATTGCTGAGTGATATTCTATTATCTTTTCCCCTTTCCTTACTTACCATGTGAAACATTCCTTTCCACTTAGAAGAAAAGTTGTCATCAGATATCTATTTAGAGCTTAGCTTTGGTCTCAGAAACCAGGGTCGTAATAGCTGAGAGGGAAGAAATTGAAACAGAATACTCAGAAGGTTGAAGTTCCCATGTCCTCCTGACTTGGTGGAGTGCTGTGGCTCTCCTTTCCCTCCCTTGTAGAGCACTCCACTTAGGCATTCTTCTCAGGACATATTGTTTGTGTTTACTTAAAATGTATCGATTGACAATGACTTTAGTCTGTCAAACCTCAAATATCTTAATTTGATTCAAGTCCAACCTATTTTTGTACATTGTCACTGTTCTTTTATTTTACATATATTTTCTTCCCAAGACAGATAAAGGACAAAAAAAGCATTTTCAGCAAGTATTCCAAATGCTGAAGATCATGGGATATGACTGGGCAGAAAGGTAATGTCTGTGTGGTTCTTAATTGCCTGTTCAGGGTCAGCTGATCCTGAAAATGTACCTAGTGGTTAAAGTTTTTCACTCAAATTTCAATTCTTTGTTTCAAGATACTAGCATGGAAAAGCAGGCTTGATTTTTTGTATTATGTCTTGGTTATAATTTCCAGCTTACAAACTTTTTTTTCTGAGACTGAGTTTCACTTTTGTTGCCCAGGCTGGAGTGCAACAGCGCAATCTCAGCTCACTGCAACCTGTGCGTCCCGGGTTCAAGCAATTCTCCTGCCTCAGCCTCCCAAGTAGCTGAAATTACAGGCGTGCACCACCATGCCTAGCTAAATTTTTGTATTTTTAGTAGAGATGGGGTTTTTCTATGTTGGTCAGGCTGGTTTCAAACTCCCGACCTCAGGTGATCCACCAGCCTCAGCCTCCCAAAGTGCTGGGATTACAGGCATGAGCCACCGTGCCTGGCCCACTTATGAACATTTAATAGCTGTATTTTTATTAGTTACCTGCTCTCAGTGGCTTAGTTTTCAAAATTCTTAATCCACATCTCCTTAAGGGAACTAGTAATTTAATCACGTTGGTGATTATCTCTGCACAGTGAAGCTGTCCTTAACGTCCTTTGTAGCATACAAATCACATCAGTTTCATTTTATTAAAAACTCTGCTATAAGGGTTAAAGTTCAAACCACTCCCTGAACGGTATTATATGCTTTCAGCAGCAGCTCTTGTTTAGTTTTCAGTTAACTAGATGCCCACTCTTTTAGGTGCCAGCACGTGCCCTTTGGAGTAGTGCAGGGAATGAAGACTCGAAGAGGAGATGTCACTTTTCTGGAAGATGTTTTAAATGAGATTCAATTAAGGATGCTACAGAACATGGCTTCGATTAAGAGTGAATTCAGTTTTTTCTTATTAAAATCATAACTTACATGCCACTTTTATGTTATCCTAGACTTTGGGCAGTGTGATTTATTATGACTGTCCCTCTATTGAAGTGTCACTAACTTTGTCAAAAATAGCTTTCACTAATTAGAGGTGCCAGAATTTTTATACTTGCTACTCAGGAATTGGTCACTTCAATAATCTGAATTACTGTAACCTTGGTCCTCTTTTCATGGAGAGCTTGAGCATTGTCATTCTGTTGTGTGGGTGGCTTTGTGAAGTTTGTGTGTTATAATTTAGATACAAGTCACAAGTCCTTGTGACTTTAACCTTCACCCTTGGAAAACTAAGTATCAGAGATATATATATATATATATCTCTGATACTTAGTTTGGATATCTGATACTATATATATATAGTATCAGAAATCTAAATTTATTTTTCCTACAAATATTTTTTGAATAAATAAATTTGGATTTCCCTTTTAATGTAGGCAGGGGAAATGTCATTATCAAAGGTAAAATAGCCTAAATGAGGGAAGTAAATTGCCCACTCTGAAACTGTTGTTCATTGTCAGCGTGTTTTGGCAGATCATATCTACACCTTGATCCATGATTGGCACAGTGTCATGTAGGCTAAAGATAGCTGCCTTTGTGTATTTCAGCAACTAAAGAACTCAAAAACCCACAGGAGACTGCAGAGAGGGTCGGACTCGCAGCACTCATTATTCAGGTCTGTTAAGACTTCTATCTGTGAGGTCCTTTGTTTGGTACTAGAGCAAATCCCAGCAGTGAAGATTTTCTCTGTCGTTTTAGGACTTCAAAGGTTTACTCTTATCTGACTACAAGTTCAACTGGGATCGTGTTTTCCAGAGTCGCGGGGACACGGGAGTCTTCCTACAGTACACACACGCCCGCCTCCACAGGTGAGAAGAGGCTGCAGGGAAACCTTGTGCTGCACTGTCCTTCCCCAGGCTAGGTCCTGAAGGGTGTGATTCTAAGACCAGACGCCCTGTGTTCTGGGCTTTTTCAATATCGTCTATATTGAACACCTATGTAAGAAATACATTTACATGTATTATCTTACTTAGTCCTCAGAATAACCCTGCCAAGAATATACTGTTACCTCCATTGTGTATGGTTAAAGAAATAGATTTAGGGAAAACTAAAGTATCAAATCAAATAGTGTTGGCATCAAAGTCTAGGACTATATTAAGGAGACCAAAATTGTGTATTATAAGGTGATGTTCATCACTTGCAGCACTGTGCTTTTTTATGTCTTTTTAATCTTTTGATGTTTTTAACTTTAAACTGTTGATAACAGTTTGGAAGAGACTTTTGGATGTGGTTACCTGAATGACTTCAACACTGCTTGTTTACAAGAGCCACAGTCTGTTTCAATTCTCCAGCATCTTCTCAGGTATGATGGTTTCCAGGGATCATCAAGTGTGCCTCTGCTTATCAAAATTGCTATTGGCATTTTTGCTGCCCAGTAGGATCAGCAGGCCAGTAGCTTAACTCCTACCTCTAGACTTTTCCCAAAGGTATGCCTAAAAAGTGATTATTTGCCTTCTGAGGGCAGGCAGAGGCCATAGATTAAGCCAATGCTCAAGGACAGTCTGGGTCTTCAGAGTATCACTGATGAATTAGCACACATCTAGTTGCCTCTAGTTCACATAAAGCCTGATAAAAGCATAACCTTTTAGTTTTGAGAAAGAGCATCTTCTTGCCCTCTGTGATAAATGAAGGAAAATACCTGCCTTTGTGCAGCTTCCTAGAGACCATTAAGTCCTCCATTTTCCCTCTTGGTTTCGGTTCACCATCTCAAATACATGTATGTATCTGATGCTCCTGCACTAGGCAAGAGACCACACATTTTAGTTCTGATGGGCATTGTTGAAGGAATTAGTCTCTACAAGAGATATGGGTGGTTATGAACAAGGCGGTTTTCTTTGATTGCCGAATAGTAGTCAGTGGTTCTTTCCTGGGATCAGAAAAGTTTATCCACATGTACAATAGCAAATGTGAGGAAAAATAAGCCAACCAGGTTTTCTTAGCATTGAGGGTAGACTTTGCTAGTTTATATTTTATGTTCCTAAACATGGCTGGAGGCTTTTTACATTCACCAGCCATGATTTAACTTTTTGCTGTGGACTAGGTCTAGGGAATATCAAGATGATTTAAAGTCCCTGCCATCAAGGAATTTGTAAGAAAGAAAAATGTTCCTTTACCTTCAAATGTACACACTTTTTCATATACCTTTTTTTTTTCTGAGGGGGAGTCTTACACTGACGCACAGGCTGGAGTGCAGTGGTATGATCTAAGCTCCCTACAACCTCTGCCTCCTGGGTTCAAGTAATTCTCCTGCCTCAGCCTCCCAAGTAGCTGGGACTACAGGCACTCACCACCATGCCTGGCTAATTTTTGTATTTTCAGTAGAGACAGGGTTTCACCATGTTGCCCAGGCTGCTTTTGAACTCCTGACCTCGTTATCTGCCCAACTCTACCCTAAAGTGCTAGGATTACAGCCTTGAGCCACTGCACCTGGCCATACCTACTGTTCTGAATCATATCAAGTCCGTCTGACATTTACGATCTTTTGATGTCTAATATTTTACTTTAGTGTAACACGTAGTCATTTCCTGTTCACTGTTCTGTCATCTTTTAGGTTCGACGAGGTACTTTACAGATCGTCTCAAGACCTTCAACCCAGGCATATTGTCAGTTACCTTCTAACTTTAAGGTACTTTATAGTCTTCCTGTTTTCAGGCGTTAATGACATTTGAGACTTTTCTTTCATCTAAACGTTTCCTATAAACAAATTCCTTGGCCTAAAATCTGATGTGCTGTTGCAGAAATTATTGCTTCATCTATACAAATTAGCAGTTAATGTTCATTCATTCAGTGATACAAGGTACTATCACTATAGTCTAGAGAATGGGAACTGACAACTACAGTTACAGCACAGTGCATGTGTATTAGAATGAACGTAAGAGATGGTGTTAGGGCAGCCAGCCCAGCCGTGAGAGATCAGAGAGGGCTTCTCAGAGGAAAGGAGATATTAGTCAGGAGAAGCAATGTGGCTGAGAAGAAGGAAAAAGCCCAGCATTGACCAAGAACATAATACATTTTAAAGGATCCATAAGCATTGTCCTGGGAGGGCTGATAAATGAAGCGTGTATAAACCTATATGCCATGCAATGAGGCATTTAGACTTACTTTCAGGGCGGTGGGGTCCATACAGGGATTTTAAGCAGAGGCACAGAAAAATAAGCTAGAAAAATTATTCTATTCTTTAATGACAGTTTCATGGTGTCTGTTTTAGAAACTTGGAATCGAAGTTGAGTCCACTCTTACATAGCAGCAGCTGTATCTTCCCATAAAGCTATTTAACAAAGGAAATTTTGCTTTTACTCAACATTTATTGAAATTAGACACTTAGCAGGACTGTTTTCTTGATTATGCTTTTTACCTTGTCTTCCCTAGATTTATGTAAGGTTTTTGTTCTTCCTGTGACACTTAAAACATACAGAGGTGAAGAAGCCACAGTCTTATGAAATGTCATTTTATCATTAAAACTGATGTCTTCAGTATCATTTCTCTAGCACATTTTTCTACTTGCTGCCATACCTAAATTTAAAAGACACTTTAAAGAAGGGTGGCCAGTGTGTGTGGAGAGTGGATAGTAACTACTCTCTACCCCACCTCACTATACAGAGGGAAAGGCCATGCTGTGTTATACATTTGATTGTAGGCTGCCTAAATTGAGGAAAAATGATTAGAAAAGAATCTCCAATATTTGTAAAATTAACAGTGAAACCATAATCTTAAGAATTGCCCACCTCTTAGTCGTAGAATAGGACCAAGATCTAAAGCTTGAGTTTTAAATTCCAGTTTCAACTTTACAATTCTAAATACATCCTTTAATGGTTCTGAACGTTATTGAGGGAGTAAGATTACATATCAAGCTCACATGTTACAACAGGAAATTACTGCTGGTACTATCATGATTTCTCTCTTCTTGTTTCAGTCATCTTGCAGCTGTGGCACACAAAACACTACAAATAAAAGATAGTCCTCCCGAAGTGGCTGGGGTATGTTATGTTGAATGTTTTCTGTATAATGTCTAGCTCCTTAGACTAATATTACTAAGTCAGTCTTGTAAATTTTTCTAAAATAGCATTCTACTGTTCAACTGTAAGCAGTATATTTCCTCAGCTAACAGACTGTAACAATCAATGTTTATATACTTCTCAATATGCTAGACTGAAGCACATTTTCCTATATGAAATATTATAGTGATAAAGTCACCTTATCTGAAGCCATACTGTGTGATGATACTGTCACTCCTACTCCATGACACCCTATGTACAGGTCTTACTGTAAGGGATGCCAGGAATTTATCTTCTCTTGCCTATGATAACTATACAGCACTTTGACATACTGTTCCTGCTTTAAAGTTAGAATTACCTTTAAAACCATTCTCATGAATTTACTTATAGCTAGGCTGTTGTTGAACATTTTAAGTCATTCTTTGATTTATTTTGTAGGCCAGACTTCATCTTTTCAAAGCTGTCCGTTCTGTCCTAGCCAATGGAATGAAACTTCTTGGAATAACACCTGTATGTAGGATGTAATTTCCAATTAAAATGGCTTTTAAAATGTCAAATGAATTCTAGTTATCTATTCTGAGATGCTTTACTGTTTAGAATAAATTTAAACTATTATTCTATATAGTTTATAGGTGTCAGAATCTGTATTTTAAACTATGACTTGTCAAGTTATTCAGCCTTTATCCTTAAATAAGTCATCTGAATTCTCTCATGGTCAGTAGGTATTTAAATAGACATTAAGTTGAAACTTTTTAAATCCAAAGCATTGTGGCCTAATTGGGGCTATAAGGATTTGAGTTGAAACATTGGCTTGAAATTTCTTACCATGTCATTCTTCCAGAAACTATTCTTATAACTGAATGATTTTTAATGTTTTCATAAAAGAATTGGTGGGGGGTGGGGGTCTCAATTTTCTTGTAATTGTGGCTAGTTTGGAATAAACATAGGGAGATCAAAAATAAGCATCTTTCTGTCAATATAGCTGACAACTACTCCCAGAGAGAATACATCTTATGTTCCCTTTGAGTTAATATATACAGGTAACTCTTACTTTGTGAACTCAGGAACTAAGTACATTTTAATAGCAGGGAATTACTTGTAAAGACATTGAATTAGGATCTTTTTGTAAAATGTAATCCATTAATTCAACCATAATTTGAAATGGAGTTTCTTATAGTTTCCTTCATGTATCTTCATATTGGTAACATACATTTTATGTGGCTTCATTAGATAGCATGAGCATGGCTTAGGCAACAAGAGTAGGATATGGTGTGTTTGATCAGTATGGCTATCCTCAGCATTTCCATTCAGGTCTGCTATAATTTATTCTAAATGTTGCTAGTAGTAGTCTTTTGAATACCAGCAACCAGTACTGTTTTTATGAGTAGAAAAGCAAATTAGCACAAACTGAAGCTTTTGTAGTTAAGAGTGAGAATTGTTTCATATTAGCAATTATGGCTTACCTTCTTAGTCCTAGAAAAGATGCAGCAGTTACAATTTAAGTGAATTACCTCCCAGATAGCAAATTTTCCTCTTAGTGTCAAATTTTTCTTAGTATAAGCCAGCCATGGGATAAAAATGTAAAGTAGGGACATGTTTTACACATCCACCGTCCCTCTCTACTTGTTTGAAGAAACTTTCTCCTCCCAAGATCAGTAGTGTCTTCCTCAGTATTTGAATCTTGAGTGAAATCATACAGGAACAGTAATGGTTAGAGTCGAATCTTTACAAAAGCTGAAAAGACTGTTTATTAATTCTTAGAACCTAGACTCCTATAGCCCTGATTGTGGACCTTCTTAAAAAGTGTTTTTTTGCCTAAGGCTTGCCAGAGTTGATTTGCAGCCAGAGAACCCTAACTATACAACTCCACATGTGGAAAATACAAGTGCATTATCTTAATGGTCATATCTATAATATAAAAAAGTGATTAAACAGAATTTATATAAAGACGTTTATTGCTGAATTTCCCCTTTAACATTATAGAAATGTTTTTAAAAACACTGAAATTTCACAAATTATTGAGAGCCCAACAGTTAAACATACTTTATTTAAAAAAGTACAAAAGTGACATTAGAAATTTTTTTGAAGAAAAGTATATCATCTAACAGCAAAGAAATATGAACCAGACAATGAATGGCACAAATACAGCACTAAAGGGGTACTCATCACCACCCAGAAATCATTGTCTGAGTTATGAAATAGATTCATTTTGAGAGGTTACACATTGTTTGTTTCTGAACTAGCCTGTCTTGTTTCTGCTTCTTGTAAGAAAAAAGCTAGGTCTTTGCGGCTGCTAGGACAAAATACTGTACATGAATAGGAGAACAAGGAGAGGTCATCCTTCTCCCCTGGTACCTGAACAAGAGAACAGCTAGTACAGAAATGGCTTTGGCACTTTAACCCTTACACATTGTCCCAAACTTTGTTACTTGAATATTGTAGCCTCACATGATTTTTTTAAAAACACTACATCATCTCCATACTTTTTATGTACAAATTATATATAAATACACAGTAATAAAATTCTTTCATTCTAAAACGATATAGTTTGACCCCAAACAGGTCCACATTAAGTTTCTGTATTAACAGTTCACTCGGATAGCTTTTTTTTTTGTTATTTCCACATACAGCACTGATCTTAATTCTTAGGCCATACAGTTAATTTGTTATTTGTTTATGCTACCTTCTGGGATTGACTTAAGGCTCTAATGCTAATGGTTTAGTCTTAACAGGAGTCTCATGTGAGGCTAAAATCACACACCAATAACTCTCTCCTTTGAAGCTGTTTCTCCTTGTTGGATGGATGTAGTGTCTTGTCTGGGTAATCCATAGAGATATATGGAAACACATACAAGAAGAGTACCAAGAGCAAAGGTGAGTGCTGAAAAGAAAAAAAAAAACAAAACAGCTTTATCTGTATGTATGTCTTAAAACTGCCTAACAATGATCAGTTTAAAATTGTGAAAACTCTTAATTGTGGGTTAACACTATCAGATGATATTTTAATGATGGTAAGGTTTAGAAAGGTCTTCCATTACAGCAAAAAAAAAAAAAAAAAAAACGCAACAAACCTCAGTGTCGCTGTTTAAGCCAGCACAGTCAGTGGCCACAAGGGAAAACAAACAGACCCCGGTGCCTCTGCAACAGGCGACTGGAACACCAACTTAAAAAAGGCCCTGAGGCAGGGAGCCAGGCGATCAGGCTCGGCTGGCCCCACCCCCACAAAAGAACAGCAACCAGAAACTCTGGATTGAGAGTTTCACAGCAAGTGCAGCTGAACCCGGGACGGTACAGCTCTGTGGGGGAGGGGCGTCC
>NW_016107432.1:514616-516376 GCF_001604975.1 Cebus imitator
GAGACCAGCCTGACCAACGTGGTAAAACCCCGTCTCTATTAAAAATATAAAAATTAGCCAGGCACGGTGGCGAGTGCCTGTAATCCCAGCTACTTGGGAGGCTGAGGCAAGAGAATTGCTTGAACCCAGGAGGCAGAAGTTGCAGTGAGCTGAGATCGTGCCACTGCATTCCAGCCTGGGCAGCAGTGAGACCCTGTCTCAAAACAAAAACTGTAATTTCCTAAAGTCTTTATATGTATTTCCCTGAGTTGTCCTATATATAATACTTATAAATGCAGGGAGGCCCTGACTACAAAAAAAAAAAAAAAAGTCCCCTCACTTTCACATAGAACCAGTACCCCTTGTCTTAAGCTCTAGGACCACTTAATGAAAGTACTGCTTAGCCACATTCCACAAAACTATGAACAGCTGTACCAGTGGAATGAATCAAAGAAATGAGGGGCTCTTCCATGTTAAAAACTCAGCACAAACTAAGACATACTTATCTGTAATCCAAACAGCATTACTGAAGCAATGGTGGAAAGGACAATGGCCGCTGCTGCAGAAAAGCCTTTCATGATGTTGTCTGTATACTTAACCACAACAGAAGTGTAGAGGCCACCAACACTTGCAAGCACTTGTATACAGAAAGAAATAAAATCTTAACACTCAAATAAATGAAACATTCCGTAATGGTGAGGCAATTTTCATCCCCAGAGATGCCATACTAATTTATCTAGGAAAAGGAAAATACTATTTTCCTTAGAAGGAGTCATCTGAAAGAGTTTGTACTACAACTGAGTAGTAGTTCCTATATAACACTGTTTTTCCAAAGCAATGCCCATAGGGCTATGTGGTCTACTAAATTTTACACATTTTTTGCTAATACGTTAGATATTTTGGGGCACTGCTATCCCAAAGCAATTTTGCCTTCACAATTAAAACGAAGTCAATAAAATGAAAATTATATTCAAACTGGTATTTACAGTATCAAAGGATTAATTTCAAAATGTTGTAACAGCTTAAAATGGACATCTAACGTTAAAAAAAAAAGGATCTACTAAGAACCCTTAATTCCTGGATACTTACAGATGACAAACCAGACATAATATGTGTAACCATAGAAAAATCCTTTTTCTTTAATTTCAGCTCCATCTGACAAGTAGACGCCAACTAATGTCACAATAATCCCTGATAGATACATTTGAATGTTTCTCACCCAAAGAGAAGTATCTGAACTCTTTAAAACTTTTTCAAAGTATACTCCTGAAAGAAGAAAATTAGACATGCAAATATTAAAGATTACTATAACTTAAAATGTCTTTCATCTAGAACAATACACTAGCAATATATTAAAGTATATGATTTGGGGAACAAACACACTTTACTTAAATGTGCATTTATTATGTAGGTTGTGACACATGGCATAATGAACATTATAAATTTGCATTTTTATAGAGTATATAGAATAATTAAGTGGGAAGTTTATAGGCTATATTTAACAGAAAGCTGTTAAGACAGTTTCTGCCTTTATTATGGCAGTAAGATAGCCCACAAAACCTTTCTGTACTACTCAATAGTGTAGTTTTTCAGCTGACCAAAGCAAATAATTTACTGGCATTAAGAGTGAATTATCTTACTCACATCCTTGTAATATCTGCCTACTAATGAATACTCCTAATTCTGCAACACAATCTATAGTCACCACTAGGAAACTTTTCAGAGGGACAACCAAAATTTAAATGGAATTTGCTGTGTGAAGCAGTTTCGTTTTTTTTTTT
>NW_016107432.1:516411-531259 GCF_001604975.1 Cebus imitator
TCTTGTTGCCCAGGCTGGAGTGCAATGGCGCGATCTCGGCTCACAGCAAACTCCACTTCCCAGGTTCAAGCAATTCTCTTGCCTCAGCCTCCCAAGTAGCTGGGATTACAGACATGGGCCACCATGCCTGGCTAATTTTTTGTATTTTTAGTAGAGACAGGGTTTCTCCATGTTGGTCAGGCTGGCATCGAACTCCTGATCTCAGGTGATCTGCCCACCTTGGCCTCCCAAAGTGCTGGGATTACAGGCATGAGCCACCGCGCCCGGCCAGCCGTTTTCCTTTAAAGCAGGGTTCCGCAAGCCAGGTTCACACACAAGGTGAGACGGATCATGAACTCCTCAACTAGATAATAAATTTTGTGTATATGTGCATTTTTCTGGAGTTGAAGCTCCATAGATTTTTTTCAGATACTTCAAAGGAGTACATGATTCCTCTCCCCCACAAAAAAAGTCCCATATCTCTCCTGTTTGGTGCTTAAAATGAATATTTTACAAAGTCATTAAAAATTTTAGTTATAAACATCATGTTAGAGATTTAGAAATTGCCTATGAAGTACTTATCAACTAAAAAGTCTAATGAAAAACAAGGTTTTTTTTTGATGAGTCTACATTGGAATGGGAACAAACATAAAATAGCTATTCTTATTTTCACCTTTGATTTTACCTTCTAGGAAAAGAATTTTATTCAGTGCTTAGTTACCCAAAACAGGTTTTAAACCACCCACCATTTCCTCAATTGTGTATTACGAGGGTGAACTAATAAAATGTTGGACATAATAATTTAACTGTTCAAAATATTGCAAAAAATCAAATAGTATATTTTTTAGGTAACTCAATTTTTGTTCCCGATTTGGTTTCTACAACACAATGCTATCATTAAGCATATTCCTGAATTTATATTTTCTCCTCTTATAAAACATCTCATTTACAAGATTTTACTTCTGTATTCAGCCTGCTTTCCTAGTCAAAAATAGAGTCCTGACTTGAAATAGGTACAAATAAAGATAAACAATAAAGCCGTATAGCTATAATATATTCCACTGAAAGCTTTAAGCAGAATAAAAACCAAACTTTCCTCTCTGCTGGAACTATTTCTAAAACATTTTTTATGTTACACTTAATATTCATACTTTATCTTGATGCATTGGAGGAGTGCTTGTCCCTACACATACAACTCCAGATTTCCAGGGATTTTTGATGTTAGTGATTTTGTGTTGTCTTTCCTCCCTGTTTGGTTGTTAGTTTTATGTATTATGTTTTCTAAGGTACTCTCGACCCACCTCGTCATCCTACTCCATAGCTCCTAACCTGTTAAAGCAGAGAGAGAACTTGAGGTTACAGGGGAAGAAAAGATACTTAGCTCGTAAGATAACAACCTAAAGCAGCAGGATCTGACTTGAGGATAGTGACAGTTCCAGAAAAATGTAAAGAGCTTTTGGAAGGCTCATTTCCTCCATTTTCAGAGGTCTTTTTTCGTTTACTTTTGGGTTCCTGGCTGGACTGAGGTGGTCAAGGATGACCGAAATAGTTAACTACAAGTATGAATAGAGACTGAGTCTGAACTTAGTTAAACAATGCTATATACATTTACTGGAAAAACAGCTGACACAAAGCAAGAAGATAAAGTTTAATGGGAATAAAACTGAGAAAGCAATATAAACTAGACTGGTGTCTAAAGTTTGATGTTTTCAAAAAATATGACAAAAGAATAAAATGATACTTTTATAATTTACCTGCAAATCCTGAGCACAATACAGCAATAGCTATAGCGCCAAACCCTAATAATGGATTTTGTTCCACCTGCAATATTAATTTTTGAAGTTATTTTTAGTGACTAATAAACAGCGTTCATCCAAGAGTCCAAACAAATACAAAAACCTGTGTTAGTCTTACTAAAAGTATTTCCATATCAGACACAAGTATTCTACAGAATAAGACAAAACTAAACAAGCAAAAAGACCATTCCAGAAATTAACCAGGGCACTTGGCTTAAGTGAAAAAAATGTGTCCCTCAAGTCACAGCCATAGTATATGCTTAATATGTGTGCCCAGTTTCCTACTACCAATAAGCACTCTAGCATGAACTTTGAAACAGCCCAAGTCAGCATGCTTCTTAATTTTAATTTCTACTATCACTCTAACTCAAGAGCTTATAGCATCAATCCTGAAAATGATAACAATTTAACTTATTTATTCCTCATCACCCACAGGATAAAGTGCTGCCTCTTCAGACTCCCCAATTCACTGAATCTTTAGTATACTTTCTGTGTACAAGATACATCATCTATACACACTGCTACGGTTTGAATTTCCACCTCAAAACTCATGTTGAGATTTAATTGCCATTGCAACAGTGGTAAGAGGTGGACATTTACAAAATGATTAGGTCACGAAGGCTCTTCCCTCAAGAAGGATTAATGCCATTATGGAGGGAATGAGTTATTGAGGGAGCAGGGTTCTGATAAAAAGGATAAGTTCAATCCACTTCCCTCTTTGTTGCATGGGCTCACTTCCTCCTCCTGCCATAGAAGGACCCTCACCAGATGCCAGAGCCATGTTCTGGACTTCCCAACCTCCAGAACCACAGGCCAAATAAACTTCTGTTCTTTATAAATTACCCACTCTGTGTAGTCTGTTATTATTTTCTCTTTCTTTTCTAAACTGTCAGCAGCTTTCATCAGTCTTTACTGAAAGATAAATACTATCTCAATAGTTTCATTGAAATTAGAGGATTGAGATTCATGACTGTAATATGACAAGAAAGTATATACCTTGTTCAAGATAAATAAGCCTAATATAAGAAAAGTACCACTTTATGGTACCTGAGAGAGCGAGCTTGGTCTAAAATGTTTGCATGAAAATAAAAGGAGAAACTGAAGATACTGTAGACCAGTGGTTCTCAAAGTATGGGCCCTGGATCAGCAGTGGTGGCACCACCTGGGGGTTTGTTAGAAATAAAAACTGTCAGGCTCTATACCAGACTTACTAAACCACAAACTATGGGAATGGGTCTGGCCATGTGTTTTAACCAACCTTCCAGTTGATTCTGAGGTACACTACAGTTTGAGAACCACTGCTATAGACTACACATTATTAACAAGGATACTTTCCTAATACAAATTTCAAGACTGGCATAAATAGAATAAAATCATAGTGTGAGATATCAACTATCCCAACATCTGCTGGGAAGAGCAGGAGAGCAACGGGGAAGGTACCATACACTTTAAAACAACCAGATCTTGTGAGAACTCGCTCACTATCAAACTGCTAAAAATAGAGTGCCTGATAAATTCTTGCCTTACTTGCCTGCCAGCTTAATCTCTCTACAGTTAGGAAAAATAGTGATGGAAATGGCTTATCTGGACTTGATTCTGACTAACAAGAAACTGCTAGGTGATGAAGTAGATGTGATGGAAACTTTGGAAGAAAGCAACCATGTGATCTTAGCATGGGCCAAACAGCACAGTTAAAAGACATGTGCTCCAGTCCTGAATAAATCAAAATTCAAAAATATAAAATTTCAAGTTAGAATTCCATGGCTCGTGAAAAGATGATTCAAGAGAGGTTAAGAGTTATTGAAGCAGGTTCTGGTGAAGAGTTAAAAAAAAAAAAAAAAGGGAAATCAACATGACTAAATAAGGGCATCTTCACTGAATTCTGACTTTACAGGAACAGAAGAACTGAAGTATATATCACCAAGGGGAATCTAACCAGGAATTTAAGAACAGTATCAAGAAGGTGAAAACTCAGACTAAGTGGAGGCTTATGAAAATACTTTAAGACATTAAAGTTTTTTTTTTTGTTTGTTTTTTTGAGACAAGATCTTGTGGTATAATCATGGTTCACTGCAGCCTCAACCTCCTTGGCTCAGGTGATCCTCCTACTGCAGCCTCCCAAGTAGCTGGGACTACAGGCATGCACCACCACATCTGAGTTTTAATTTTTTTGTAGAGACATGGTCTATGTTACCCAGGCTGGTCTTGAACTCCTGGGCTCAAGCAATTCTCTCTGCCTAGACTACCTATCTAAATAAATTTAAAAGACTATCAAGAAAAGTAGGTGAGTTAGTATATATAAAGCATTTAGATAATGCTAGTATTTAGTGCCATATAAGTGACTGCAGCTGTTATTGTTAGACTGATTACCAGCAAAATGTTAGAACAGATACAGAGATGACTTGTACTAAAAAGTCTAATGGTCATCAGTGGAAAATAGTATGACTTCACTAAGCATGAAACATACCAGATTTCCTTCCTGAAAGGATTCTTAATGTTAAGTGATAAGGGGAATTCCACAGAGATAGTGTTTGGCAAGAAATTCGACAAGAGTTGCATTATATATTTTTCTTTTTCTTTTCTTTTTTTTTTTTTTTGAGACAGAGCCTTGGCCTGGGCTGGAGTGCAGTGGCACAATCTCGGCTCACTGCAACCTCCGCCTCCCGGGTTCAAGCAATTCTCCTGCATGAGTCACCCGAGTAGCTGGGATTACAGGCATCCACCACCACACCCAGCTAATTTTTTGTATTTTTAGTAGAGATGGGGTTTCACTATGTTGGCCAGGCTGGTCTCGAACTCCTGACCTCATGACCCGCCTGCCTCAGCCTCCTGAAGTGCTGGAATTATAGGCGTAAGCCACAATGCCCACCACATATTTTTATAGACGACACAGAAATGTAGTGAGGATAAAGGTACAATTCATAAGTGTGTGAATGCTCATACAGAAAAATGCTAGTTAATTTAACAAAATCAAGCTAGACCAGCCACCAGTACGAACTTGCCAGGCATACAGATAAGCCACGTTAGAAACAGATCCTCCAGCCGCAGTCAGGCCTTCAGCTGACTGCAGCCCTAAGCTGCCGCCTCAAGCTAGAATCAGCTAGCTAAGGCACCCTCAAATTCCTGACCAATAAAAACTATCAGTGATGATAAATGTTCAGTAAGCAAGAAAAAGATCAAGCTAGAAAGAATTCTAAAGGTACAGCCACAGAACTCTGGTCCTGTCCTATCTAAAATTTTGAGTAAAGACCAAGAAGGCATAGTTTTTTACTCTGGAAAGCATAATACCCCAAGGAGAAGCTAATAATAGATAAGAACTGGAAAGAACTTAAGGGGCTGAGCAATGACCCAAAGCTTAACAAGATGAGCTTAATAAATACAAGCACGCCCTGCATTCTGGTTTAGAATAAGCCAGAGTTTGAGTTCTACTGTCAACAAGAGTCTACTCAAGTTCCGACGCTTGGAACCCACTTAACCAGTATGGGAGTCATGCATGCCAGTACAGACAGATAATACAAAACACATTGGAGACAAACTACTTAGGTGACACAGTTACATGTAGTGGTTTATGATCAATTGTAAAATAGATGCTTTGCCTGCCTCCTAGAAATTAACACAGTCATGCACTACATAATGACATTTCAGTCCATGATGAACCGCATATAAAACAGTGGTCCTGTAAGACAACTATTTTTAGTGTACCTTTTCTGTGTTTAGGTACACTAAACTTACACTGTGTTACAACTGCCTCCAGTATTCAGCACAGTAACTTACAGAAGTTTGCAGCCTACAAACAATGCTGTACAGCTTAGGTGTGTAGTAAATAGGCTATACCACCTAGATTTGTGTAAGTATACTCCATGATGTTTGCACAACAATGAAATCACCTAATGATGCATCTCTCAGAACCCTGAACATGTATTTTTTGTTAAGTGACACATGACTAGATAACAAGTCTCTAGTATTCAGAACAAAGGGGTAATTCCAAGCTGTGCCTCATACTACTTAGGCAACATCAGGAGACAGTGGAGTTTTAGGACATACTAAGAAATAATGACAGATGAATGCATCTAAGAGAAAAATATAAGGAAAAGTGTAGGGGCAGAAGGCAGGGATCAGGAAGTCTCTGTCTAGAAACCATATTATAGAAAGAAACAGTAGGGTTGTTTTAATTGGGGAAGGAGGAGACCAGAGGGTGGTCTATACGATACTGTTCATAAGCACTGTACATCCCAGCTACCTTCCTTTTCTAAGAGAACCATAGCCTGTTTGCTAAAAGTTAAAGGGAGTAAATATTCAACTGTAGGAAGCCCGTGACCTTCACAAAACTATTCACTGGCATCCCATTTCCTATTTCTCTTTGGGGAATTAACGGATTGAGGCATACAATATAAGAAAAAAATCAGGTATGTATCTTAACATTAACTCTTTAAAAATCAGTTATGTACCTTCACATTAACTCTTAAAAACTAAAGATAATTATCAATTATCAGTAAGAACACTCCTCCCCTTGTCATCCCTATTGCTGATAGCAGGAAGATGTGCTAGAGACTGAGAGTTGAGGGAGAAGATGAAAACTAGATGGAGAAAACCTTGCCCAGTGTTTCTGAGATGTCTGAAAGAAGTCTAGAAGTTCTAAACATATATGCTATGGAAAACTGGCATAGTTGTCACAAATTAGTTATTAACTGTAATTTAGGACAAGTTCCTTCGCCTCTTTGGACTTCAATTTTGTCACCCATGAAATGGAGGGGGTGGAATACATTATTTCTAAGGTACTTTCTGTCTCTAACATACTTTATGCATATTCTCCTCTGAGAAACAGCCAGTAAGTATTATCATCACTGATAATATGCTAAAGAAGTCCTGTCTATAAGGTGAAAGTTATTTTAAATCAAAGAAATGTAGTCATGCTGTGTACACAGTGTGACTGAACAGTGTAAGACTTAAAGTTTTCTATTTATGGGAAGCTATGGTGTACATTTTGTTTCTTACCACAACTTTCGTAGCTTGGGCTGGCTTCCACTGTACAAGCGTGACTCCAGCACAGAGCATAAAAACTGAAACCCACTGTAATTTGCTGAGTGTCCGGTTTAACATTAAAACTGTACATAAAGCAGTACAGGGAATCTTTAACTGGTAGGTCACCTAAAAACAAAAGAATGAATTAATACAGTTAATACTAGGCTCTAATACAAATATATTATTTCTGATATCATTGATGCAATTATCAATTTTTAAAAATTGGATAATATGGTAAAGAGTTAATAAAAAATTTTTTACCATAAAAGATTCTGTGCTTTTCATTGTCATTAACTCCACTTACCTGGTACACTGCTGCATCCAGATTGCTAAGAGCTAGGAAAGCCATGTTGTTCTGAACAGCATACACTAACGATGGCACACTTAACTTCAACAGTTCCTTGGGGCTCCCCAAGACATTTTCTCTTAAAGATGCTTTGAATCTACCCAGACTACCAGTTTCTCTTTGAAAACAAAAGGGGGAGATGAGAGGGTGGTGAGGAAGAAAATTAAAGAGCACTCTTTTAATAAGATTTCTTCAAACACAGGACAGGCATACTGTGTATGCTGCAATTTAGCAAACTAATAATTTCTAACTAGTTTTAGATTAAAAGAAACAAACCAATAATGTATCCTCTTTAAAAAATTATAGTTCTGTTTGGGAAAATATGACAACTACTAGATTTACCATACTATCAATCTCTGGTCAAAGTTCTAAGAGGTTTTGAGTATATTAAATAATGAGTTTAGGAAAACAAAATTGCTCACATTACCTATATAAAATTCATCCCCTGCTACTTTAACTGTATTTTATCAAGTTCACCCCAATTACTTTTTAATTGATCAGTTTGCATATACATTTTTATTTATTTTTGAGACAAAGTCTCACTCTGTCACCCAGGCTGGAGTGCAGTGGCATGATCTCAGCTCACTGCAACCTCCACCTCTTGGATTCAAGTGATTCTCCTGCCTCAGCCTCTCAAATACCTGGGATTACAGGCACCCATCACCACGCCCAGCTAAATTTTTTTTAGTAGTGATGGGAGTTCACCAGTTTGGCCAGGCTGGTTTTGAACTCCTGACCTCAAGTGATCTGCCTACCTCAGCCTCCCAAAGTGCTGGGATTACAGATGTGAGGCACTGTACCTGGCCTATTTTTAAAGGTTTTTTTTTTTTTTTTTTAAATTACAGTAGATTTAATTGCAAATAAAAAGGCTTCAGTAGTTATGGAAGTTACATGGCTTAGGAATAGAGTGAGTTAGCTCAGTATTGTTTGTAAATGAATTTAGTACTTATGAAACATAGTAGGGACTCCTTATGTAAGGATATTCTCATATTTAATAACTGTATAATTCTGTAGCAGATCTGAATAACTCCAACAAAAGTACACTATATCTGTAATGCATATAAAGTTGACTATTTGACTACATACTGATTATTCATGCTCTCAACTATTATTTTTGCTATTATTATTTCAGGAGGACCTGGCTAATCTGGCTTTTATTTCCTGTATCATAAATCAGCTCATTTATTTCCTGAAAAGAAAAATAAAACGATGTATTATAATAAGCAATAAAATAACCAACACCCCAAAAAAGTGCTTAATATTAATGGTCCTAACTGCAGCTCACGATATCCTTAAGAAAACCATAATACTTTGTTGGTGAGATAGCTCTATTCCAACTCAAAGTTTCATAATCACAGTGAGATTCTGTATTTTTGGTTAATATATTAGAATCAACAGTTGTGAGTTGATTTTTTTCATTTTTAAATGCTGCAAATATAATTACCTAAGTTCTGAGAGGAAGCAAAAGACCATTATATCAAATAAACTAACCTGTACCTATTTATTTGCTATAGACCATTCTACCTTCAAGAAAATGCTTAATTAATAAGACAGGAGCTTTGGCCTAAGCTGCAGAAACAAAAGACATCCTTAGTTACAGATCTTTTTGTGTTACCAAATCCAACACCCACCACACAGTGTTAAGTCTATATGCTGAAAAGCGATGCATACATCCTGGTAGTGGACTACAAACTCTATCCGAAAAGCAAAGGAATACCAAAAATACCACAGATTTTCCACCGAAAAATCTATGTAGGAGAGTTTTCCAGGCATCTGAAGATAGGCTCTTTACACTAATGTTTGGCTTTGTTTTTAACTGATTAATGCAAATCTAAGATGCCCCATATTCTTTCCTTGCATCTTTGTTGTTGTTGTTCTTGTTGTTTTGTTTGAGATGATCTTTCTCTGCCACCCAGGCTGGAATGCAATGGCGTGATCTTGGCTCACTGCAACCTCCACCTCCTGGGTTCATGGATTCTCCCGCCTCAGCCTACCAAGTAGCTGGGATTATATGCACAGGCCACCAGACCCAGCTAATTTTTGTATTTTTGGTAGAGATGGGATTTCACCATGTTGGTCAGGCTGGTCTCAAACTCCTGACCTTAAGTGATCCACCTGCTTCGACCTCCCAAAGTGCTGGAATTACAGGCGTGAGCCACCGCACCCAGCCAATATCTTAGAGTATAATGAATAATTGTCAAGAATGTTTTCCCCTCAATTATAAAATTGATGAAAAATTAGAGAAAAATATTAAAATGTAAAAGAATCACCTTAATGAGGTAATGTATCAGAGAAAATAACTGAACAATTATCACTAGTCAGTATCATGATAGCATAAATTCTACAGATTGTGTGAAGTGCAAGTTTTAGTGCCCTTCTAAAATGCTGACATACACTGATGTGTCTTTAAGGTGGTACCCAAAAGGAACTGCTGAGAGGTACTTGTTTGTACCCATGTTTCACACTCACTCTACCTCCTCCCATATTCATTTATCTCCTATTGTAAGATTCTTCAAGCTGAACCCTCAAAGCCTACAGTATAATAGCTATTTATTCTTCCCCTAATCCCCACCTGTGGGCAATGCCACTTTACCTCCACCTGTTAAAGATAGTACAGCCTCAGTGGTGTGGTGGTTCACACCTGTAATCCCAGCTACTCAGGAGGCTGAGAAGCAAGAGGATGACTTGAGGCCAAGAGGTGGAGACCAGCCTTAGTAACAGAGCAAAACCCCTTCTCTAAAAAAAAAAAAAAATTTCCAGGAGTGGTGGCATGTGCCTGCTGTCCCAGCTATTCAGGGGGCTGAGGCAGGAGCATTGCTTGAGCCCAGAAGTTTGAAGCTACAATGAGCTATGGTGGCACCATTACATTCCAACCTGGGTGAAAGAGTAAGATACCATCTCTTAAAAAAAAAAAAAAAAAGTAAGATATATTAGAAGCCTTCATTAGTAACAGATGACGTTTTGGCTCTCCAAAGAACAGGGGTGATCTCTTTGTCCTGTCAGAATATGGGCTACTTAAGGATCCAACTGCTACTCCAAACAGCTACCAAACCTGCACCAATAATCAAAGTAGCTGTGGTCCCTTTTCTCCCCTTCACTTTTCTTTCTTATCTCTTCTCCCTCACTTTTCGGCTTTCACATAAAAAGAAGGGCTTATGAAACAGATTAGCAGCCAATCTAAGTACTCCTTTCCTTCACTGTAGCAAAAAGTAAAGTCCAGTGTGTCAGGATTAACCCTCAGATCTGTCTCTTTTGGCCATATCCTTTTTGCTGGATGCTTAGGAGCTATTTTTTCACTGCCAAGATGGCCACGGTATCTTTTTCTGGTTCCTTCTCTAATGAAGACATTGGAGAAACCAAGGTATACCAGAGTGTTAATTACTGGAAAGTGCAAATATCACTGTAGTACCAAAGAATTATCGCAATGTTACATAAGATACTTTGAAATAAGTTACAAAAAAATAGCAGAGGATGCTAAAAGAACTAGTACAAGAGAGTAACAGAAAAGTATCAGAAAGTAGACAGAGGAGATTTAGGAGCTATCGGAAAGAAATGTGGGAATCTTACCACACAAAGTTTTAAAGAAGAGGGTAAATTATTTCAGTATTAATCAGGTTAAATCTTGCTTAAGCTAATGTATTTATTAAGAACACAACTCTTAATCTTATATTTAGCTTCATTCACTAAAGTAACAAGAGCAATATATCTACTAGAAAACACTAGTAATCATCTTTTTGTTTTACTAAGAGAAACAAATGATCAGCCCTAAATATACTGTAATATACTGTAAAAAGGGACATATTAAAACCAAAGTTTACTTTTCTTCTATTTTTCTGAACATACACATATATATATAATATATATATAATGTGTATATAAAAAATGTGTATATATACACATTTTTTTTAGATGGAGTCTTGCTCTGTTGCCCAGGCTAGAGTGCAGTGGTGTGATCTCGGCTCACTGCAACCTCCACTTCCTGAGTTCCAGCGATTCTCCTGCCTTGGCCTCCTGAGTAAATGGGAGGTGCACACCACCACACCTGGCCAATTTTTTGTATTTTTAGTAAAGACAGGGTTTCATCATGTTATCCAGGCTAGTCTTGAACTCCTGACCAAGTGATCCACACACCTTGGTTTCCCAAAGTGTTGAGATTACAGGCGTGAGCCGCCATGCCTGGCCGTGAACTTATTTTCTTAGAAATCAAATCATAAGCACCTTAGTGAGCAACTCTGTTAAAAACAAATTTATTAAATTTAATTATATAAATGACATTGTTAGCTAGCAGAAAGAACACATATAACTAAAAGCATATACTAAATTTATTTTTAGACACAGTCTTGTTAAATTTTCTATTTGAACAATTCTTTTGATTTTTATCATTGGAATAAACTCTGTGCAACCTTTGGTTGCCTGAAGAAATTCTGAAACTCCATGTTGATTGCAGAGATATTCCGCTGCTGCCTCCCTCCCTAAATTTCCTATGAACCGGCTGAAACCAGTTCATTCTGACCTATGATTGGTCAAAAGTAGGCCTCATTCCTCCAGCTCCTGATCTGAAGAGAAATACTAAGAGGCATAAAATCCTTGGCTAGGTTACCAAGGCACTGTGCAAAATGGAACACAGCAGAAGTTACTCATGAGCTTAAGAAACTTAAATTTTGTTTATAAATTTCTTATCATCTACAAAGTTAATTAACTCATTTAAAAGACTTTGAGGGGCTAGGTTAAGAAAACAATAATGAGGTCAATTTGAGGACAAAAATACTCTTCATATGAGGGATGTGATTTTTACTTCCTCCCCAACACCCTGAACCCATTATAGCATGGGTACAACAGGTGAGTGAAAATGTGAACCCAGGAGAAGAAACAGAGCTGGATAATCTATAACATAAATATTTGACAGCTACATTAATTTCTCTAGATAATACTAAACAGTAAAAGGACTTTCTCTGGTCTTAATATGGACATGCAGTTCAAAGTTAAGATATATGTGGTTTGTTACTAAACGCACCCAAAGTATACATACATTAACATTTACACATCCTGCTAAAGACAGTCTTTTTAAACTATGGTGAACAGCAAACAAAAAGTTGTTTGAGCTGGCACAGTGGTTCACACCTGTAATCCCAGCACTTTGGGAGGCCATGGCAGGCGGTTGCTTGAGTTCAGGAATTTGAGACCAGCCTGCATAACATGGCAAAACCCCATCTCTACAAAAAGTACAAAATTAGCTGGGCATGGTGGTGTGCACCTATAGTCCCAGCTACTGGGGAGGCTGAGGCAGAAGGATCACTTAAGCCCAGGAAGCAATAGTTGCAGTGAGCCAAGATCACACTATTGCACTCCAGCCTGGGCGACAGTGTGATACCCTGTCTTAAAAAAAAAAAAAAAAAAAAAAAAAAAGCTGACTTTGTTCCTTTGTTCTAAGGCAATATCAAAGTGTTTTCACTTCATTTTCTTTACACCAACAATGACAGATTTAAATCTAAACCGTGTTAACTAACAGCTATGATAGGGTTTAGTAAAGCATTACAGCTAACAAACAATTTTCCTGTGAATTGCAGCGGTAATTTATTTTATGAATTTATTTATTTATTTATTTTTTTAGATGGGGTCTAGCTCTGTGGCCCAAGGTGGAGTGCAGTGGCACAATCTCAGCTCACTGCAACCTCCATCTCCGGGGTTCAAGCAACTCTCCTGCCTCAGCCTCCAGAGTAGCTGAGATTACAGGCACCTGCCACTACACCTGACTAATTTTTTTATTTTTAGTAGAGACGGAGTTTCACCATGTTAGTCAGGCTGGTCTCGAATTCCTGACCTCAGGTGATCCACCTGCCTCAGCTTCCCGAAGTGCTGGGATTACAGGCATGAGCCAGTGCACCCAGCTTAAAAAAGTATTTTTAAATGTTGTATTGTTTTATATTTCAACCAAATTATAGCTTAGAAATTGATAACTTAAAATTCAAATATTAAAAAAAATCACCTTATTTACATATACAGCTTTCAGAATACCCAACTGCTAATCTGCCCCTCCCCTAAAACAGAATTTACTAATTTCCCTTTTAATTTAAAAGTTATCTGATATAATCATTCAAATGCATAACAGTATATGTACAAAGATAATTATTACATCTCTGTGTTGGAGTAGAAGATGGGAAATACCCAAATGTCCATCAATACAGACTGGTTTATTATGATACATATATATAATGTATATATATATATATATGTACCATGCAGCTTTTAAAAAGAATGAGATAGATTTCTATGTACTGACATGAAACCACCTCTAAGGTAAAATATTTAAGTGTAAGAAAAAAAAAAGGAAAGCGGGGTACAGTGTACATCACACACAGTGACCAGCAATCTCTTGCATGTAAAATTTACCACTTTGACCACATCAACCTTATTTATCAAAGTAGCCATCCATTAATTCCTTCCCATACTCCCTTTTTTTTCTTTCAGTTCTAACTTCTTATTGAAATAAGTATAATTTCACACTAAAACTTCCAGGGTGTCATAAGTATAATCAACAAGGATGGGGGGAGTCTCAAGTTAACTATAAACAGAAATCAAAAAAGAATGTCAACAAGATTACACTTGGAGAAAAAGAGAACTCAATATTCTAAAACACAGTATTTTACTGTATGCTGTAAAACTAAAAGCAAAGGGAACTACATACAAATACATACTTCAGTTAGTAGGTCTCCTTTTTTCTCAGATAAATACTAGAAATTCTGATACTACTTATTATTCTAGGATTGAGCAAATAAGTATATATCTTGAGCATAATGAGAGCTAGAATCCTCACCATTAGAGAAGGGAACAAATATGGGTAAGGGGAAGGTTAGAATGAACACAGAGATATTAGGTCAAAATTGTAGGTATCAATCAATACATAACTCTTTGTTATACATACACACAGAACTAGATAAAGATAAGTGTGCATGCATACACAGGCATATATATTTCCTAGCTCTGCCTGCTGAAAGGGTCTAAAGTAATGATACTCCAGTATCAATGTGTATACCTAATGCCTAGATTCTTGTTTCTAAATGCCATTCTGGAAGAAAAGGAATAAGGGATCCTTGTAGAAATGTATGATTTCAGGGTTGGGGCAGAAAAAGTACAAGAAAAGTCTAGAACATCTTGATATGCTAAAAAGAAACAGTTTAATCCCACTGTGCAAATCTGGGACATTTTGAGCATCAAAATAATGATAATAATGGATTCTAACCTGCATAACAAAATAATCCTTGAGACCATGTTCATATAAATACAAAGAGAGAGGCAGAGAAAGAGGGGAAGAAGGGAAATTTCTAGAGTAGAATGCCAATAAATGCATAGGTAATGAAATACTAGGAAGTTACCATTTGACAACATTAATGGACAACAAAACCAGGGGGTGAAAGTGTGATGAGAAAGAGGATATTTATATAGTCTCAAAGTATCCCTCTACAAGACGCTAATAAAAAAGAAGAAATTGGTAACTTTATGTGGAGAAACCTAGCAGGCATTACCTTAATCAAGAAACCAAGATTAGGCCAGACAAGGCAGGTCACGCCTGTAATCCCAGCACTTTGGGAGGCCGAGGCGGGCAGATCACCTGAGGTCAGGAGTTTAGGACCAGCCTGGCCAACATAGTAAAACCCCATTTCTACTAAAAATACAAAAATCAGCCAGGCATGGTGGCACATGCCTA
>NW_016107432.1:531384-553824 GCF_001604975.1 Cebus imitator
AAAAAAAAAAAAAAAAAAGAAAGAAATCAAGATAAATCACCAGTAGGGGAACAAATAGATAGCACATACACCTCTATATACTGCACGAAAAGGGATGCATCATGTCTATGATATCCCTGACCCAAAAAAACCCCTAAATTTGATAATAAAAAAAATCAGTAAATGTAATTTGAGAGATAGTCTATAAATTAAATGGCCCATGTTAATATCAAGGATGTGAAAAAAAAAAAAGAAAGATGGAGAAACTTTCCAGATTAAAGGAAACTAGAGACATGGCAATTAAATGCAAGCTGTAATCCTAGAAAAGACTGAAGTCCAAGAAAAATAATTATTTTGCTATAAAGGACACTGGTGGGGCAACTGGAAAAATTTATATAAGGTCTGGAATTAGGTAATAGTACTGTATCAGTACTGATGTCTCAATTCGATAATTTTACTGATTATATATAAGAGAATGTCCTTGCTTTTAGGAAACATGCTAAAGAATATTAGAGACAGAGGCATCTTGTCTAAATCATACTCAACAAATCAGAAAAAAAAATATACAAGTACACACACAAATAGATATGACAGAGGAATATTACACAACATTCATGTTTTATTGTATGTGTAATGTGCTACCGGTTAAATGTGTTAACCCCTAAAATTTGTATGTTGAAGTTCCAATCCCCAAATGTAATTAGTATTTAGAGGAGGGTCTTAGGTTTAGTGAAGTGATGAGGGTTACAGTCCTAATGATGAAATTAGTGCCTCAGAAGAAGAGGAAGAGGCCTGAGCCATCCCTCTCTCCATCACATGAAGATACAGCAAAAAGGCAGCTATCAGACTAGGAAGAAGGCCCTCAGCAGACACTTAATCTGCCAGCATCTTGGACTTTCCAGCCTCCAGAACTGTAAGAAATAAATGTTGTTTAAGCCAACCAGTCTATTTTCTTAGAGCCACCTGAATTAAGACACATGGCAAAGTGTTAACATTTGGAAACAAAAAGAGAAAAATTATTCTAAACTACTGAAATTTCTAACAATGCCATTAAGTGCTTGTCTTTCTTTGTCTTAATCAAAAATACTTAATTACTTCATTGTTCTGAAAGACTTATAATTTGAAAATTAAAGTTCAAGAAATTTGTCTTCTAATCCTATTACCATCAATTACTTTCTAGGCTCCTTTGGCAAATTAAAATTTCCTTCAGCCTAAGATTTCTATTCATAGAATAGGAAATAATAGTTTCAGATAAAACAAAGATAAAGGTTGAGTAGCCCAAATCTGAAAATTCAAAATCTGAAACGTTCCAAAACCTAAAACTTTTTGAGTGCCAACATGATACTCAAACGAAATGCTCATTAGAGCATTTTTGATTTCAGGTTTTCAGATTTGGGATACTCAAACCAAATTAATATTAATGCAAAATTCCAGAATCTTAAAAATTCTGAAATCTGAAACACTTCTGGTCTCGAGCATTTTGGATAAGGGCTAATCAACATGTACAAGAATGAAATGGAAATAAGCTATATTCACTTAGCTTATTTCCCTCACCTGTTTCTAAGGCTGGACATCAAAGAGTGTTTCCTTAACACTTTCACTCTCTGGCAGTCTGCCATGCTCAATAGCAACGATTCTGAATAACGTTAAGCCAGTAAATTTAGTTGTTATAATCTTAAAGGAGGATGTGTGACATTTTACATAACACATTTTGACAATGATTACTAGTTGGTATTCTACAGAGTATAGTTACTTGCTTTCTAAAGAAGACATCTACTCATGAGATTTTCAAAAGTACATTTTTCACAAATCCCAAAAAGGGGCATTATTCTTTAGCTTTTCTAGGACATTTTAAATTTATAGCAATAGTACATGTTAAGTGGTTTCCTCATATTTATTGCCTTGTTATCTTGGGGACCACAGCAACGAATGCACCTCTGCCTTCCGTTCTTTTACCCCAACCTGAAAGAAATATCTTTCATTTTTTTTTTTTTTTTTTCCCAAATAAAAATGATATTGGGAGGCTGAGGCGGGTGGATCACGAGGCCAGGAGTTCGAGACCAGCCTGGCCAATATGGTGAAACCCCGTCTCTACTAAAAATACAAAAGTTAGCTGGGCGTGGTGGTGCACGCCTGTAGTTCCAGCTGCTCAGGAAGCTGAGTCAGGAGAATCGCTTGAACCCTGGAGGCAAAGGTTGCAGTGAGCCAAGTTACCACCACTGCACTCCAGTCTGGGCGACAGAGCAAGACTCATCTCAAAAAAAAAAATAATAATAAAATATATATCAGGGACTCTTCACTGAAGCAAGTCTATATGTCTTCTAAGTTGTTAAATATCCTAAAATTTTCAAGTAAATTCCATTTATATTTTTTTTTTGAGTCAGAGTCTCACTTTGTCCCCCAAACTTGAGTACAGTGGCGCCATCTCAGCTCACTGCAGCCTCCACCTCCCAGGTTCAAGCAATCCTCCTGCCTCAGCCGCCGAAGTAGCTGTGACTAAAGGTGCGCACCAGCACACCTGGCTAATTTTGTAATTTTCTGTAGAGACAAGGTTTTGCCATGTTGCCTAGGCTGGTCTTGAACCCCTGGCCTCAAGCTATCCACCTGCCTCAGTCTCCCAAAGTGCTGGGATTATAGGCATGACTCACAACACCCTGCGTGCATTTATAGTGTTTAATAGAGTTTTCTTTTAAACATTTTAAATACTGTCTTTGTCTGCTTTGTGTTGCTGTAAAACGAATACCTGAGACTGGGTATTTAAAAAAAAAAAAAAAAAAAGTTTTTTTTGGCTCACAGTTCAGCAGGCTGAGAAGTTCAAGGGCACAGCCCTGGGTTCTTAGAGGGCTTTCCTGCTGCATGCATCACATGGGAGAAAAGGTCTAAGGGGAGGCGGACATGTGTGTAGAGAGCAAAATGTGAGGAGCATCCTGGCTTTATAACCCACTCTCTCCGGAAATAATCAATTCCTGCAAGAACTAATCCAGTCTCTTGAGAGCCACAGCTCACTCACTACCAGGAAACAGCACCAAACCATTCATGAGGAATCCGTCCCCACAACCTAAACACCTCCCACTAGACCCCACCTCCCAACATCACCACACTGGGGATCAAATTTCAGTATAAGCTTTGGTGGAGATAAACCGCATCCAAACCACAGCATATAACCAGAACAAAGAAAAGGCTAGGAATTCCAATTAAGCTATTGTCTTCTAATGTTTTAGCAAACCAATTATACCCTTCAGCCTACAAAGCCAACCATACTAATGTGAATGTTAGGATATCCATGCCTCATGGCACACAACCCATCTACTGCTACCCTAAAGAAGGCATTAAAGGCAAGAGGAAGAACCAAAGACAATGGGATCTCAGCCATTTGACCTAGATTCCCATCATGGGTTCTGTCCAAATAGGTTACAGAACCTCTCTACTACCTCAAAATCTGAGAGAGACTGCAAGAGAAAGAAGCAAAGACAATGGGGTCTCAGCCATTTGACCTAGATTGCCATCATGAGTTCTGTCCAAATAGGACTACCTGGTTATAGAAACTCTCTGCCACCTCAAATTCTGAAAGAGACTGGCATTTCATTTAAAACACGGATCTGGAAACTTGCTGAACCATTTGGTCACATCAAATTTTTAGTCAGAGATTACATGAATTAGTCCCTTTCCAGGCTCAAAGTTCTTACATATGAAATGAGTTTGACTAGACCAAATCTCTAAAAGCTCACCAAGAACAATCCATGAAGCTACAATTGCCTCTGCTTAAAATTCTTGGGACCTGAAGATTCTAATTTGCACACTTGATTGAAGTTAGGCTTACCCTGGCCTGCTTAATCGAACTCTTACAAAGTTCTAGGGCGCTGCCTCAGTGCCAGACTGACTCCTTTGTTTTTTGTTGTTTTAATATGGAATGCTTCACCATTTGCATGTCATCCTGGAAGAGTAGCAGGGGCCATGCTAATCTTCCCCGTACTGTCCAAATTTTTAGTATTATGTGCTGCCAAAGCGAGCACTCCCTTATTGTTTCTTAAACAAGCTGCCTTCCATTTCTCTAAACAGAGCACACCTATTATGTGTTCCGCTTTATATTAGACCTGTGGTTTCTAGTTATCCTGTCCAGAAAACAGCAATCTTTAAGGTATATGGAGTCAAATGACATTATAAATAAGATTATTTTTACAAGATAATTGTTTTTTAACAATGTCTTGTAATTCCATGAGATTAAATACTTTTATGTGATAAGAACTCCCAAATTTACATCTCTAGCTCAGACCTCTCTTCTGAGTTCCATACCCATTTAATCCAACTGCCCATCTGGATGTCTCAAGATATTAAAAACTTTACATTACACATGCCCAAAATCAAACTGTTGGCATCTTCTTCCCCCAAATCTGTTTTTCCTGTCTCAGAAAAAAAATAACTCTACTGAATTGTTTGTACTAGGAAACACAGACATGATTCCTGATACCTCCATTTCCTTCACCTACTATAGTTGATCATTATTATTCACGGGCTGTATGTGTGAATTCTCCTCTCATTAAAATGTATTTGTAACCCCCAAATCAATACTTGTAACACTTTCAGTCTTTGGCAGACAGGCGCAGAGTGACAAAAAATTTGCTTCACCAAGCACGCACATTCCTGAGGCTGAACAAGCTAACATTACGCTTTATTTCAACAAGTACAATCTATTCAGTGCCACATTTTTTGCATTTTTGTGCTTTGTGTTGGTGATTTTGTTTAAATGGCTCCCAAGTGCTATAGGGCTGAAGCGCCATCTGATGTTCCTAAGCATAAGAAGGATATGATATATATTATGGAGAAAATACATGTGATAGATAAGCTTTCTTCAGGCATGTCATAGTGCGTTGGCCATGAGTTCAATGCTAATTAATCAATAATATACATTAAAGAAAGTGTCTTTAGACTGAAGCACACATAAAACAAGGTTACTGTATTGACTGACAAAAATGTGATCAGTTGCTCACAGGAAGCTACCGTATATATCCCCAACGGTTCAGTATTCACTAGTTTAATGTTGGTGGTGACTTTATAGAATGTAAATACTGTGATTGACCAGAACTTACTATGCATCCAAACCCATCACCAAGTCCTACAGATTCTATGCCACAGCATAACTCAAATCCATTAACTTCTGACCTGTGCTGTCATCCTAGGTGATTATCTCTTGCCTCTATTAAGTTTCCCTACTTTCAATTCATTCTCAAAGAGGTTAAAGTGACCCGCAATATGGGTTCTATGTTAGTCCCTGATTTAAACCCTTCAATGATTTTTTTTTTTTTTTTTTCAGATGAAGTCTTGCTCTGTCATCCAGGCTACAGGGCAGTGGCGCAATCTCAGCTCACTGCAACCTCCGCCTCCCAGGTGCAAGTAATTCTCCTGCCTCAGCCTCTCAAGTAGCTGGAATTGCAGGCATGTGCCACCACGCCCAGCTAATTTTTGTATTTTTAATAGAGATGAGGTTTCACCATGTTGGCCAGGCTGGTCTCAAACTCCTGACATCAGGTGATCCACCCACCTCAGCCCCACAAACTTCTGGGATTACAGGCATGAACCACTGCGCCTGGCTCCATTTAATGATTTTTTAATGCACTTCAGGTCAAATCTAAAATCCTTAACAGGCCCATAATACTACTCTGAAACCCTGATGACCTCTCCTGCTTCATCTCAACACTAAAGTCAAGGACTTTTCTGCCTCAAGGATTTCAAACACACAGTTCTCTGTGTTCTTTCTGCTCTTTCCTTATCTGAAGTCTACTCAGCTGACAGTTCTAGGGTTAAATATAACTTCCTCAGAGAGGAAACTCTCTAATCAAAATGTAGGCCCTCTATTATGCATGTTTGTAGCACCCTCTACTTTTCCCTCATAACATCGCCTATTTATTATGTTTGGTTCTCCAATCAACTATAAGTCCATGAGGGCAGAACTACACCTTTTTAATTTGTACTGTTCTAGTGTTTTCACTAGAACAGTGTTGAGTACATAATTGGGGTTTGATAGGTATTTTCTTTGAGACAGAGTTTCGCTCTTGTTGCCCAGGCTGGAGTGCAATAGCACGATCTCAGCTCACCGGAACCTCTACCTCCTGGGTTCAAGTGATTCTCCTGCCTCAGCCTCCCGAGTAGCTGGGATTATAGGCATGTGCCACCACACCCGGCTAATTTGTATTTTTAGTAGAGATGGGGTTTCTCCATTTTGGTCAGGCTGGTCTCAAACTCCCAACCACAGGTGATCCACCCCCCCTTAGCCTCCCAAAGTGCTGGATTACAGGCGTGACCCACTGTACCCAGCAGATAAGTATTTTCTAAATTTTCTAAATAAATAAATAAATGAATGCATGAACCTGACTGTCCCATATATCTTATTAACAATACCTTGAAACAACTTAGAATGACTTTTTGCTTCCAATGTTTGGAAGGAATGAAACATAGATTTGGATATGGCAGTGATATGTTATTACATAAGTGAACCTTAATTATAAGTGAGACACAGAATTTCAGATCCTACTTTGATAAGTTTCTGCCGCCACCTCTCACTCCGATATATGTACTTACTTTAACAATTAACCAAGACTATTCACTGAGCAAAGAACATTACTGAACAAACAGCATCAGAGACCATACTAAACAAATCACCAAATGAACTGCTCTGAGATTAAGCTTTTCACAGTTCCAATAAAATTGGAGTTCTAGTATAATATTTGTATCAACCCTATAAAGTTATTGCACATTATCACAGTGTAAAGAATGGGCAAAAAGGAAGAAGGTTTTACTTCATTTAATCGTAGTTTTAAATGAAGTTTAAATTATAAAATGAATTACTATTTTTTTTATTTTTTATTTATTTATTTTTTTTAAAGACAGGGTTTCCCCATGTTGGTCAGGCTGGTCTTGAACTCCCGACCTCAAGTGATCCGTCCGCCTTGGCCTCCAAAGTGCTTAGATTACAGGCGTGAGCCACCACACCCAGCTATGAATTACTATTTAAATGGAAGTTTTTTTTCCATTTAAACAGTAATTTCTTTTCCTTTCCCTCTATTCATTCTCCAGAAAACTCAAATCAAAACTGAGTAAATGCTACTAATTTTTACATTAACTTCACAATATTTCTCTCGGAATATGGGGGAAATACACTATTTTAATCAAGATCTAAGATCTTCTAATGTTTTTTTTCTTTTTCTGAGACAGAGTTTTGCTCTGTTGTCCAGGCTGGAGTACGGTGGTACGATCACAGCTCACTGCAGGTCCTCTCGGGCTCAAGCAATCCTCCCACCTCACTACAACCAGCTAATTTTTTAATTTTTTTGTAGAGATGGAGTCTCGCCATGTTGCCAGACTGGTTTCCAACTCCTGGGCTCAAGAAAGCCTCCCAACTTGGCCTCCAAACTGCTGGGATTATAGGTGTAAGCCACCACACCTGGCCAAGATCTAAGTTTTTCTTAATTTTTCTCCTCTGAAGAGAAAGTTCAAGTTCTAAACCTTCAGTTATTTTTTTTTAAAGATGGATTTCTAATATAATACTTCCACAGCCTCCCATAATATCCTGAAATTGTCATCCTTTCTGTGAGATGATAAAGTCTTCTCTACTTTGAAAGCAAAGAAAAAAATCTAATTTCATTCTTGTTTTTAGCTCTACACAATTATTTTAACATTATATGGGAAGGAGTTTTCAAGCAAATATAAATCCAAACACATAAATCAACTTTGGTTTCCTGTGCATATGACAAATCATCTCAAAAAATTTTTTGTGTAACAATTATTTTCTGATATTTGGAAGCCTCTCCATCGCAGCAAATAAAGCACTGACATGCAACCTGTGTTTTAACAGACTACATAACATCCCGTTTGCTACTTACTCTTTTTGAATTACCATTTTAAAATGTGTACAAAGAAATGAAAACACTGAGAGTACCTGGAAAATATTTTACTGTTTTGCAAACACTAAATCCAAAAGACCATTAAAAAGCTCTAGGCCCTTGCACTCGCTGCTCCTCTTAACTGCTGATGTCACCCTTAACAGTCCGTAGTCTGGCCATGTATTTTATTCATCTTTTTCATATTCCAGCTACTTCAAGTAGATTAGTATAAGCTTTTTCAAGATCTAGAACCAATTTTCAACACTTTCACTGGGTATCTTTCCCAAAATGATAGCCATGCTTGTGGTTGTATTATCAACTGTCTCATCACACACTGCTGAAACTGAAGCAATCACAATGTCTTGTAATATTCCAACATTTAAATGTAATGCGTATGTTTCTACATAAAAGCCTACATACAACACTATTCCTCCCTGCTTCCCCTCATTCACCAATACATATCTGGAAACCTGTATGACTTCTTAACCGCCCCAGTGACTCAAATAGGTCCCCATCTCATAAATCTTTCCCCAAGTAATTTACTTATTGGATTTTATTTAATTTTCACCACCCCATATTATCTTCTCTAATTAAAAAAATGAAGAAACTGAAGCTTAAAGAGGTTACAAAATGTGTATGCATCCACAATCCCAGTCTGGGATTAAAATTATGCCTATCTCCTCCAATGCCGCTATTTTTAACCCTCTCTCATGCCATATCCTTAGCCAAATAATTTTTGCATGATGTTCCTGATTCAAAGCCAGGTGCTGCCACATATTAACAGTGTAAATCTTAAAGAACTTCAGATGCTGTGTCTATACAACAGGGGTAAAGTACTTACCTTGAAAATGTATAAGGAGTAAATAAGAAAACATGAAAAACACATGGCACAGTGCCTAGCACTTAGCACAGGAAACACTCGAGAAATGTTTATTATTATTATACTCATCCAAAACACAGTTCAGTTAATTTTTTTCTCTAAGGGCCAAACAGTAAATATTTTAGGCTTTGTAAGCCAGTCAGTCGCTATTACACCAAAACCAGGGAGCAAGCTGGATTTGGCCCATGGGACATACTTTGCCAACTCCGACTCTACAGCAGCATTCTTCAACCTCAGCATTACTGACATTTGGGGCTGGGTAATTCTTTGCTGTGAGGCTGTCATGGGGACTGCAGGATGTTTAGCAGCATCCTTGGCCTCCACCCACTAGATGCCAGAAGCATCTCTCCGGTTGTGACAACTCAAAAATCTTCTGGGGAGGGGGAGGCAAAATCACCCCTAGTTGAGACATACTGGCCCAGAGCAATTAAACATATAAAGATGTAGCTTTAATTTTCTAATAAATACCCTAACCAGGTAGAAAAGTAATTTAACACATTAAAAGTATTTATACTCACTTAGCTAAAATTCCCACACTTAGCAATAACTTTATAACTTCTGTGATACACACGGCTGTGGTTGAAAAGTAGAGTTCTTTGTCTGATGTCCTTGTGTATCTTAAAGCTATGGTATAGGCTGCAGCCATCAGGGTCATCACTGCCAAGCAGTATAACTTGAATAATAAAGTGACATTGTCTGGAAAATACATGCAACAATGACATTACTCAGTAGACAATATATGTATATATAAATTAATCAACTAGTTATGGCCTCCAAATACTTTCCAATTCCAAGCACAAAATATTTTCTAAAACCTATGTTTAAAAATTTTTTCAAAACAATACTTGTCAATTACGCAAACATACACACATACACAAGCCACAGCTGACTTTAAACATCAGCCAATTAGGCATATGTTCCTGGGGAGTACCCTAATTGCAAGAGTATGTAGCATACTGGTTTTAGTTCAAGATGCTATAAATTATATATATATGTAATATGTACATATATATAGTTGTATACGTACATATATGTATAGTTGTTTGTTTTTATTTGGAGACAGGGTCTTACTCTGTCCCCCAGGCTGGAGTACATTAGTGCAACCTCAGCTCACTGCAACCTCTGACTCCCAGGTTTAACTGATTCTTGTGCCTCAGCCTCCTGGGACTACAGGCATGCAATACCAAGGCCAGCTAATCTTTTGCATTTTGAGTAGAGACAGGGTTTCACCATGTTGGCCAGGCTGGTTTCAAACTCCTGACCTCTGGTGATCTGCCCACCTCAGCCTCCTGAAGTGCCAGAATTACAGGTGTGAGCCACTGTGCCCAGCACATATTTACTTTATTTTACTTATTTGCAGACAGGGTCTCACTCTGTCACCCAGGCTGGACTGCAGTGTCATGATATTGTTGGCACGATCTTGGCTCACTGCAACCTTCACCTCCTGGGTTCAAGCAATTCTCCCACCTCAGCCTCCTGAGTAGCTGGGATTACAGGCGCTCGCCATTACGCCAGGCTAATTTTTGTATTTTTAGGAGAGACAGGGTTTTACCATATTGGCCAGACTGGTCTCGAACACCTGACCTCAGGTGATCCACCCTCCTCAGCCTACCAAAGTGCTGGGATTACAGGTGTAAGCCACCATGCCTGGCCCCGGCACATATTTTAAATACCTTTATGGATTACAAACTTGTGAATGCAAAGCATAAAAGCAACTGCAGCAATGTATATTCTAAACTTAAAGGCAGCAGAAAGAAAATAACCGAGAAATAAGAGTGGGGCTTAATAAAAAACTATCACAATAAGCAAGTTACGCCTAGCCACTCATTTCATTGCATTATATGACACAGTAACTCCCAACACAGGAAAAAAATAATAAGAACACAGCTCCATAAAACCAAAAATGCAGGAAACACATAAACACTCAATTTAAGAGTTGCCTGCAAGTATATCCAAACAGGAGCCATCTCTCAGGCACCAAAGCCTGTCCAAGACCTTTGGTAAAACCATAAGCACTGAGTACAAAGTCTCCCTCATACTTCCTTATTCCCAGACCTGCTTAGTTACTTACTGCCACCACCCAAGGATCAAACTATTTCTACTTTCCTTACCCACCTCCCACCTATTGTCCCCTAGTTCCCTTTTACGTCCATTCAAATCTTTAGGCTTGAGGTTAAACAGGGATCAGCTAATTTTTTTCTGTAAAAGGCCAGAAATAAATATTTTAGGCTTTCAAGAGCCGTACTTTGACAACCCCAGGTTAAGAAACAGAAGGACATGGGGGAACTCCAGCCTGCTACTTTAACTACATTATGTGCTAAGTATGATTTTATTCACTGCTTTGGGAGCCTAACACAATTCAAAAACTGTTTTCATAGGGACATAAAATATGAGTGTCAAACAGATCTCTTTTTTTTTTGAGACAGTTTCGCTCATTGCCCAGGCTGGAGTGCAATGGTACCATCTTGGTTCACCACAACCTCTGCCTCCCAGGTTCATGCGATTCTCCTGCCTCAGCCTCTCGAGTAGCTGGGATTACAGGCATGCGCCACCAGGCCCGGCTAATTTTGTAGTTTTAGTAGAGATGGGGTTTCTCCATGTTGGTCAGGCTGGTCTCAAACTCCCAACCTCAAGTGATTCACCCGCCTCAGTCTCCCACAGTGCTGGGATTACAGGCATGAGCCACTGTGCCCGGCCCAAACAGATTATCTTTAGATACACTATGGTTGGAACTTAAAAGAGATAGGCTCCTCAATATAAATATTTTCCAAGTGAATTAAAGAATATTTTGTGAACTGTAGGCAAATTTTAAAAATTATATCAGGCTTTAAATAAAAAGTAAAACAGAAGAAATAGTTTATAACTGCTTAAACTTTCTTTCCAAAAGATCTGAGGAGCCAAAAATCAGCGTTATATAAAAGGAAGTGAAGGAGATCACTATAATACTTCCTTTGTTCTAAAACTTCCCTACACAAGGGAAAAAATACTTCAAAAATAAACAGCAATAATCTTTAATCAGAAGAGAAGGTACTCCCCATCTTCTGAATAAGGGGTGAACAAGCTACAGATGTCGATAGTTTACATGAGGCCTGTGAACTCAGAATGGTTTTACATTTTTAAATCGTTGATAAAAAAATTTAATAACATCTTGTGATACATGAATATTGTATGAAATTCAAATATTTCTGTGTCCATGAATAGTTTTATTGGAATGTAGCCATGCTCATTTGTTTCTAAATTATCTGGCTACTTTTTTTCCCCTACAACAGCAGAGCTGAGTAGTTATGACAAGAGACTATCCAGCCCTTTATAGGAAAAGTTTGGCAACTCCTGTCCTAGATTATCAACACTTTCATAAATAAGAGAGGTTAGGGCTGATAAACTAAAAAGTACTTCATTTTAGCTATTGTATATTCAAAAACAACATAGTGAATATTTAAACACTAAACCAAATAGTTATATCCTACACACACATTCTGACTTATAATATTGTCATTAACTTGAAAAAATACTTATTTGTGTAGTGATTATTTGGGAATATATATTATATTCTTGAAAATAACTACCGATCTAAGTGGAAGGGTAATCAAATAAGTTTAGGTATTTGCAAAACAGATTGGGCTTTGATATGGAATACCATTTTTAAACGTATTTCAACTTTTAAATAATACTAAATGTTTTTAGGTATGATTTTCTCCGGCAGTTTAACATCAGATCAAACTATTTCTCGTTCACTCCATTCACAAATTCTCCAATATAAAATTTCCGTTATTAGCAATTTCAATTTTTTCAGGATATCAAAAGTACACATATAATCACTTCAAATTGGGCACATAATTCAAATCATGCCCAATGCCAGTAACTATAAACGAAGTCCACAATTCAACTGGCAGCCACATCTTAACTGTGTATTGTTCTCTGCTTCTCATAAAGTTCCGTTAGCTTCCACACAGTATTTGTATGGAAATGTCCCCCAAAAGAAACTTACAGTATTATTTTTTTCAGTTATATTTTACTATAGTTTACGGGGGACGTTATTTGTAATACCTAAGAACTTAGAAATTCAGGAAGTCCCCGATAAATCCTTTGCGGATATTCGGAAGCTATGGGAACTTCAATTTTGTTAGGATTACAATCAAGGCTCAACAAATATGTACTGGCAATAAGCCTAAACCTTTACATTGTTGCAGCTATTTCAAGTAATGATTTGACTTCTGTAATTTATAAGTTTTCGTTCGGATCAATTTTGCTATCCTTATCAATTTTAGTTATCAAAACAATTCTACTTCTTTTTCCTTTATTTCCTGTGTTGCTACAAAAAGGATTTTAGGATTAGACTTATTTGAAATAAAATACAAAGAACACATAAGAGAAGCATAAAAATGCCCCTGGGCAGGGCCTGATGATAAACATGGAGCCCGCAACAGGGAAAATAACTTGACACTCACGGAAGAAGATATTCCTTAGGTATTTGTTTAATATTTATTCAAAGGTGAAGCCAAGTGCTCTATGCAGGAAGGGTGGAGCAAGAATCCGGGTGTCGCCCAAACTCTCCTAGTTACTGCTCCACCGTCAAAAAATTCAGCTCTGCTCTCACCTTATATACACTGCTCAGCAAAAGTGGTGCGGAGTCAATTAGACTCGCCCTCCTTAAATGGCAATTAGTCAACAAATACTCCTTCACCTGAATGTGCCATCTCTTGGGAGGAGAGAGGCGGATCTCACCTTCCACCCCAAATATCGAAGTGTTCCTTCTGACTGCATACAGCATTCTCTGTAACTACATACAGCACACAGGTGGGAACTGTTAACGATTGTTATCTTCCTCTCGTTACGGTTTCAGCGCTGTTTCGACGCCCCAGTGATGTCTTTAGTGGGGTCTGCGCCCGGAGCCTGCCCTTAAGCCGCTGAGCATCCGCAGGGCAGGAGGCGCAGAGGAGACCGAAGCCTTGGGGCCAGGGCCAAGAACTGTCCTCCCTCGCCGGGCGATGCGGTCCAGCCCCGGCCCCACGCCCTGGCCCCTCTCGGGGTTCGCCGCAGCCCCGGCCTATCAGAATTCGGTTCCCACCCACCGCCAGCTCGTGGAGGCCAGCGCGGTCTCGGACCGCCGACCTGCCGGCGCAGTCAGCCGCGGAGACTGCAGCTGCAGCGGAAGGCCGGCTGACCTGACGGCCGGGAGAGGCTCCACGCAAACTCCTGACGCCTCAGCCCGGCCCCACAGGCCGTGGGCAACCAAGGTGCTCCGCCGCCCGACAGGTGCCGCCCCCCGCGGACTCCCCACTCCCGGCAGCCAGGGTTCTCACCTCTCGGGGCAGCCATGGTTCCCCGACAGCCCCGCGCGGAACTGACGCTCGCCCCCTCCGCGCCCCCGAGCAGGACACCGGGGACCGCCCCTTGTGGTCATAGAGACGAAGACGCTCGGCCTAGAGCGCCTCGTCGGCCTCCCGGTCGGCCAAGCCTTGAAAATGAGCTCAGGAATCCGAGCTACACCCCAAAATGGGGAGAACGCGGATCGGGAGAAGGCGTTCCCGGCCGCATCCTAGGTAAGAGGTGTGTGAAACTCGGTCCGGGAAATGTTTCTGTAAACTGCAGCGCTCCGCCGGCCGAAGGAAGCGGAGTCAAGGGAGCGTTGCCTTCTGGGAATCGTAGTCCTCACAAAGTGAGTAGGCAGCAAATAAGGATTTGGGGTTAGCCTAAGGGATTCACACCTGTCAAAGCTGTTGGAGAAGCTCCCAGAACTCGTAAAGTAACAGAAAGTACTTGCGGCAACGTTTATAACTTCCACCTGGTTCATTACCTTCGCCTGTTACCTTGTATTCTAGATTAGTTATGATTTATGTTACATATTGTTCACAAGTCTTGTGCCTGTTCAATATCGTCAGCATTGTCATTGATATATTTACCCAGCCAGACATTCTAACTAATGATTTTCGCACAACAAAAGGGCCTTTAAAAATTAGATGTATCGCCTCGCGCGGTGGCTCACGCCTGTAATCCCAGCACTTTGGGAGGCCGAGGCGGGCGGATCACGAGATCAAGAGATCGAGACCGTCCTGGCCAACATGGTGAAACCCCGTCTCTACTAAAAACACAAAAAAATTAGCCAGGCGTGGTGGCACGCGCCTGTTGTCCCAGCTACTCTGGAGGCTGAGGCGGAAGAATCGCTTGAACCCAGGAGGCGGAGGTTGCAGTGAGTCGAGGCTGCACCACTGCACTCCAGCCTAGGGACAGAGCAAGACTCCATCTCAAGAAAAAAAAAAAAATTAGATGTATCGGCCCGGCGCAGTGGCTAACGCCTGTAATCCCAGCACTTTGGGAGGCTGAGGTGGGTGGATCATGAGGTCAGGAGTTCAAGACCAGCCTGGCCAGCATGGTGAAACCCCGTCTCTACTGAAAGTACAGAAAATTAGCCGGGCGTGTTGGTGCACGCCTGTAGTCCCAGCTACTTGAGAGGCTGAGGCAGGAGAATTGCTTGAACCTGGCAGGCAGAGGGTGCAGTGAGCCGAATTTGCCCTACTGCACTCCAGCCTGCACAACAGAGCAAGACTCTGTTAAANAAAAAAAAAAAAAAAAAAAAAAAAAGTGTATGTATCGGCTGGGCGCGGTGGCTCACATCTGTAATCCCAGCACTTTGGGAGGTCGAGGCAGATACGAGGTCAGGAGTTCGAGATCAGCCTGGCCAACATGGTGAAATGCCTAAAAATACAAAAAATCAGCCGGGCGTAATCTTAGCTGCTCAGGAGGCTGAAGCGGGAGAATCACTTGAACTCGGGAGGTTGCAGTGAGCCAAGATCACGCCACTGTGCTCCAGCCTGGGCGACACAATGAGACTTGGTCTCTAAATTAATTAATTAATTAGATGTATCAACAGGCATTTTAACCACTATAATCTCCACTTTCACTAGGGGATGCTAATTAGCTGTCATAATTGGTATTAGAAATAATTCATTGGTAAAATAAATGATGTACAAGGTACATGAATCCGTTTAAAATGCTATGAAAATACCTCAGCCCTTATGGGAATAGGGATGCAAGATTCTGAGCTGCCGTGCAGCCTTACACCTTCTGCAGCATGTTCTTTCTCCAAAATTGTCCTTTTAGAGGGTTGATTGGTGACATTATACACCATTGTCTTGTTGTTAAACATACATATAGATCTATATGGTCTGTTAACGTAAATGGAACATTTTGCATGCCTTATTAGCATCCTATTAATATTGGGAGGGGCTCCCAGGAGACCAGAGTTGATTTTGTAGAGGCAGACATTTGAAATGTAATTTGGAATAGTGTTAGACTTTTCCTCTACCGTAGTAAGTGTGCTCACTGGTGCCAATCATCCCTTCCTGTAATTGGCGTGATCTTGGCTCCTGTAATTGGTAGTTTCCACTTGTAGAATTATTCAGTTCTCTACTGCATATACACTTACACATACATTTAAACAGAAAATTTATATATGTACTTGAAATTAATTTTAAAAATTAAAAATACTCTATCATATAGTCCTTTTGTTTTACAGCTATTGCTTTGTGGTTTATCTCTTCCCATTTTGGACTATCGTTTTAGTGTCAACTTACCTCAATTAAGTATAATTTCTAAATGCTTGATTTGTTCCAGTATGGCCCTTGTAAGCCTTCCTCTTTTTTCAGTCTGCACCAGCTGGTTTTACTTTTTTTTGTAGAGATTTCTTTTTGTGGGTGGGGGTGTCTCACTTTGTTGCCCAGGTTGGTTCTCGAACTCCCAACCTAAAACAATCCTCCCACCTCAGCTTCCCAAAACTCTGGGATTACAAGTGTGAACCACCACATCCGGCCATCACTAGCTTTTTGAAGTATGTTTTAATTTCTGACAATAAGAGGGTTTTTTTTTTTTTACCCCTGTCCTAGGTTGCAGAATCAACTACAGTTTAAGAAACTATCATTCCTTCTGGTAAGGAAGAGCATCACACACACACACACACACACACACACACACACACACACACACTGATCCCAATTAAGATGGTGGGTCAAATGCTGCTGGGCCATTTTGTGGCATTTCTGGTTCACATAACATCATGCTATTGAATCTTACTTTTCTTACACATTTTCATTGCCTCAAAAGACTATTATAGTTCATAGGCATCAACCTTTCTAGATTTTGATGCCTCTTTGTCCTAACCCAGTTAGCCCAAGACCAACAGGGACAAACCTGTTAAAACTATAGTCTGACAAAGTTGAGCTTACTGATCCTTCTGATATAATGTGAATATTTGTCCCTGCCCAGATCTCATGTTGAATTGTAATCCCCAGTGTTGGAGTTCTGGATCATGGGGCAGATCCCTCATGAATGGCTTGGGCCATCCCCTTAATGATAAGTGAGCTCAGGAGAACTGGTGTTTTAAAAGTATGTGATCTGGTGTTTTAAAAGTATGTTCTCCCCCTCCCCCTCCCCCTTCCCCTCCCCCTCCCCCTCTCTCGCTGCCTCACCTTCTGCCATGAGTAAAAGCTTCCTGGGGCCTCCGCAGAGGCATATGCCAGCACTGTGTTTCCTGTACAGCCTGCAGAATTGTGAGCCAATTAAACCTATTTTCTTACATACTCAGTCTCAGGTATTCCTTTATAGCAATGCAAGAACCACCTGATACACATTCCAATGAGGGAAACTGGACACTAGAGGTATCTCAGGAAGCAAAGGAAAAGATACATTTATAGTCTTTTAGGGAAGTATGGGATTAGGTGAATTTAAAGAAGCAGTGTTTGATAAACTGAAAGCAGGACTGTCTGCATCCAATAGGGACTGCAGAATAGTCTCAGGATCCTGTGTCTTGGAAACTACAAAGTTACCATAGATGTGGAATGTTGTATTCAGGAGCCCCTTAATTGAGGCTGCTTTTTGTATCAAAATGACATAGATCCCCAAAGCAAGAGTAGGGTGTTTCATTTTTGCTGATATAATTTCAAGCAGCAAATTCTCCTAGAGTATATGATTTTAGAGAACAAAGTTTTTCAGTGAATTAGAAAGCAAACACTCAAAGAAGGGCCTTGCTATTATACTTTACAGTGTCAGCATATCCTTAGGAGAAATATTATTTCCCATTAACTTTGCAGCTGGTTTTACCTGGGTTTGTTATCCCAGCTCAATTAATGACAAAGCAGCTATTTATAGTCTTAGTCTGAGCTAATTTTTACTTTCTCACTCTGAATTATCCCTAGTCTTGGAGGAAAAAAATATTGATTTAATGTATTTCTATTATGTATGCCTACTTTTCCTTACAGTTCTGGTTACAGCAACAATCAGCAATCTTTAACATGCGAGATACAAGGCCCTGTGCCTATAAACTAACCTACAGTGCTTCAAGCAGCCATTGCTATTGCCACTTGAGTCCCTAATGATTCCTGATTGTCACTAGGAAACTACAGTATTTGCCTCAATCCCCTGCTCTCATCTATTTCTGGTCAGGTATCAGAGCTACCCTCGTCTCAGTGATGTATATAAAAAGAAGCCCAGTACTGTATCCACTGGTAATAAAGTAAAAGTATGAACTTAAGTAAGCAAAAAGGCTGTGAGGAAGCAAATACCAAAAGGCTTAAAGAGGTTATAATTAAATCAGATACGGTAGCTATATAATAGATTATTGTGATAATGTTTACAGAATAGTAAACAGTTGACCATAAAGAACATATAGACAAATATAGATACCAAAAGAAAATTATTTCCCTGACAATTTAAGCGTTATCACTTTCATTGTGCTTTTAAGCATCTAAAACCAATTTGCTAAGTTATAGTCTTGTTTTAAGATGGAGTCTGGCACTGTCACCTGGGCTGGAGTGCAACGGCGCGATCTCAGCTCACTGCAACCTCCACCTCCCAGGTTCACATGATTCTCCTGCCTCAGCCTCCTGAGTAGCTGGGATTATAGACACACACCACCACACCCAGCTAATTTTTGTGTTTTTTTTTAGATGGAGTTTTCCTCTTGTTGCCCAGACTGGAGTACAGTATCACAATCTTGGCTCACTGAAACCTCAACTTCACATGTTCAAGTGATTCTCCTGCCTCAGCCTCCTGAGTAGCTGGAATCACAGTCATGTGCCACCACACCTGGCTAATTTTGTATTTTTAATAGAGACAGGGTTTCTCCATGTTGGTCAGGCTGGTCTTGAACTCCTGACCTCAGGTGATCCACCCGCCTCGGACTCCCAAAGTGCTGCAATTACAGGCGGGAGCCACCATGCCCGGCCCACCCGGCTAATTTTTTGTATTTTCTGTAGAGATGGGGTTTCACTATGTTGGCCAGACTGGTCTCCAACTCCTGACCTCATTATCTGCCTGCTTTGGCCTCCCAAGTTACCGTTATTTTAAAGCAATTCTTACCTATGGTATAATATGACTAAAAAGAAGCCAATAATTGTCACACTTTATAATTGATAAAAGGATACAGGGAGATAATGTAAAATCCAATGTCTGGACTAGGTGTGAAGCATGAGTAATAATCATCTGTATGCAGACATTTCATAGTAATAATCATCTGTATGCAGACATTTCATACTTGAGCTTAACTCTCCCTTGCCTCTTTTTTTTTTTTTTTTTTTTTTTTTTACCATAATCTTTCTTTCCTTTTCCTGCCAGTCACTGATAGTTTGTACCTATTTCTACCATTTTATGCTTACTTTGCTTCAATGGTATTTCCACTCAAGCCAGCTCTATGAAAAGAGGATTTGGCAATTGCCTACTCCACTGACCTTTTGTAATCCACCATCCTCTTTTGTTATTCACCATTTTTTGAAAGTCATAAAGTGCCTAGCATTATTCTAGGCATTAACTGAGGGCCAGAAAACAAAAAGTAAAGAAAAATGGGGAAGGGGGTACAGTAGACATGAAACACTGGAGAATCGCTTTTCTCTTCGCTAATGTTGACAAAGCAATTGCCATATAAGTGCTTTATATGTGTTAACTCATTTAATCCTTATGACAACCCAATCAGTGCATTTGGAACTATTATTATCTCATTTTTATGACACAGAAGCCGCAGCAGAGAGGTGTTATGTGGTACAGCTAGTAAGTAGAAGAGCTAGACTTTTCTACTATGAACACAGAGCTTACATCATTTTTTTTTTAACTCTTCTGACTGCTATTCTATCTTATTTTGTCTCCTCTTCCTCATTTAATCCCCATTCTCATGGGGATGACCCCCAAATTTTCTTTGTGCAGCCCAAATTCCTATCACCTCTGCTTTATTATCCATGTCATGCCTTAAACTCAAATTTTCCAGTGCTGAACATGTTATCTTTTTTGACAACCAGTTCCCCTTCCCAATTATCCTTTATCTCCTAGGGCAGAAAGCCTGAGGTCATACTTTGAATTTTTCTTCCTTTTCCTGAGATGTTATATCCTGTGCACGTAATTGAATCTAGCATTTGCCCCCTGCTTCTTGCAGCAGCTTCCTAGCCATCTCTCCAAACTGAGTATCCTTCTCCAACAATCGATAACTCTATGCAAGAATCTGCCATATTTTCAAATGTCCTACCACAGGAAGGCAAAATGTTTCTCTGCTTGGCTTTCAAAGTCCTTCAAAAAGTATACAAATCAACTCTGTTTATTCAACATTATTTGCCAGTACTTCCTCAAAGATAATCTCCCCCTTCCTCTTTCCCATTTTTCTCCCTCTTCTTTTGCAATAACTACTTTACTGCTGAACTCTATTAGCTCCCACCTTGACTATTCAAGTAGTCACTCAACCAATACGCTGCTTCCAGTTTGCCCTTTCCTTCCATTTTTCATTCATTCATTTATCCAACAAGATACAAATGCCAGGGATATAAAGATGACTAATCCACAGTTCAAATCTCAAGAAATTCAAATCTAACAGGGAGAATATGGATGCACTGTATTCTCTATATTCTCTGTATCTCTACACATCAATTAATTATAAGTACTATAATAAAAGTAATAATCCAATGAAAACTCAAAGGAGGAAACAATTTGCTCAAAAGAGATGGGGAAAACATTCATGGAAAAGATAAAGTCTGATAACACTCTTTGAGGACTGTACCTGTGGACTATATTCCAGGGCACAGAGTGCAAAGCATAAGAGTAGGCGTATTAAAGACCATGACCTGTTTGGGCTGGGCAAGGTGGCTCACGCCTGTAATCCCAACATTTTGGGAGGCCAAGATGGGCAGATCACTGAGGTCAGGAGCTCCAGACCAGCCTGGGCAACACGGCAAAACCCTATCTCAACTAAAAACACAAAAATTAGCTGGGCATGGTGGCATATGCCTGTAGTCCCAGCTACTCAGGAGGCTGGGACACAAGAATCACTTGAACCTGGGAGGCAGAGGCTGCAGTGAGCCGAGATCATACCACTGCACTGGGCAACAGAGCAAGACTCTATCTCAAAAAATAAATAAATAAAATAAAAAATAAAGATCATGACCTATTTAAAGAGTTTTGGTTCAATCTGGCTAATGTGTGTGGTGTGTGTGCTAACCTACCCTATGTTAGCCTGACAGACTTCATTTTGCTGAGAGCCAGACAGACTTTTATCTTAACCTCCACCTCACCCCTCCTGCCATTTCTCCCTTAAGTGCATACCTGGGTCTTGCTACTGTGCTGGGTCATGCTGAACTTAGAACTATAGAAACATATAACCTTTGTAACCATATCCTGCTTGGCAAGCCCACTTGCTATTGAGAATGCCCCCCACTTGACTGATTATATGACAAGTACCAAATACCCCCCCTTGATAACTGACAATCACGGGAACCGCTTGTGTATACCCTCCTTGGAAATCAACAATCATGAGAACCTCCTGCCTCCTAGTTACCAGCCTCCTTATCTAACTTGCTTGTTCTGCTTCTGTAAATTCTGCTTCAGCTAGGCTCCCTCTCCCCTACCTAAATCAAGGTATAAAGGAAAATCAAGCCCCTTCCTCTGGCCCAAGAGAATTTTGAGCATTAGCAGTCTCTTGGTCACTAGCTAATTAATAAAGGACTCACAATTGGAACTCAGAGCATGACGCTGTTCCATCTAACTTGCCTAACATTTGGAGGCCCCAGCAAGAAATTCTTTTATTTTTTCTTTCGCCACTGGGCGCTAACCAAACTCAGTCCGGGCTGTCCTGGATTAGGAGGCAAACTACAGGGGAGGCACCCCCTAAGACATTCGAGGGTCCTGTAGGCTGCCACTTTCTGGAGGAGAGCAAATTAACTCCCAGTGCGCCCAACCAAATTATTTCTTCAAGTCCTCAGTCCTGGTCTGCGGAAAGGGTAAGTCAAGCCTAACTCTGGGTTTAAAACAAGGAGGGGTATTAACCCTAACAAGGGTGCCCCCAGGGCTCTGTCAGTACTCCGGAACACTGGAGAATAGAGTGCCTGGTTCTGTAAAAAAATTCCAAAAGAAGAAAAAATGTGTCTGGAATCCTAACTGCTTTTTAAAGTTTCCAAAAAAAAAAAGGAAAATTCTCTGAAATTCTAATTGTTTTACAAAAAAGTAACTGCCTTGCAAAAAAAAAAAAAGGCCGGGCGCGATGGCTCAAGCCTGTAATCCCAGGACTTTGGGAGGCCGAGGTGGGTGGATCACGAGGTCAAGAGATCGAGACCATCCTGGTCATCATGGTGAAACCCCGTCTCTACTAAAAATACAAAAAATTAGCTGGGCATGGTGGTGCGTGCCTGTAATCCCAGCTACTCAGGAGGCTGAGGCAGGAGAATTGCCCGAACCCAG
>NW_016107432.1:553925-580926 GCF_001604975.1 Cebus imitator
AAAAAAAAAAAAAAAAAAAAAAAAAATTAAAAACTGCCATAGCCTCTAAATGCGTGTGCGTCTGCTTGTGTAAGCAGGTGGGAACCTTAAAGGCTTGTGTCTAAGAATCCAGTTTGTGGCTCCATGGCAAAAGCTATGGAGTCCAAGTGGGCGCCAACCCGCAGTTCCGTGGTAACCTCATACAGCTTAACAACAGCATGGAACTAGTTCCACAGCATCAAACTAGTTCTAATCCAAGTCAGGTGTTTATACCAACCTGTCTATGCCAAAAGGCAGCCAAGTCCCTAAGGGAAGTGGCCAGGCGGTCATCTAAGGAATCCCAATATGGAACCCCCTTTCCCTTGTTTTTCCTTGATAATTTATCTACCTCAACATCTCATCTACCTCAACGTCAATTGTCCTGTTTTGTTCCTAACATCTAAATGTGTATGTCTCGTGTCCATTGTCCTGTTTGTCTCTAGCGTTTAAATGTGTATGTCCCGTCATCGTTACTGCCCCAAACAATTGGGCAAGAACTTTTTCAAAACCCTTAGTGCAAACTCCCTATCAAAAAGGTCAAATCCCTCATTAATCATTTGGGCTGGCCATCCCAGTCCTGCCTTTTCTGTCAAAAACAAATCAGGGGTTGTTACGGGAAAAATTATAAAAAACATTTACCGGTTTGGAATTTCTGGCACCACAGCAGTGTCTGGCGCCTGGATTGTCACACTCCACACCCCAACAACTGGTCTAACTTCTCCTTAAATCAGTGGTAAGCTCAAAATAGCCATCCTGCTAATCTCCTTGCCCACCTTTTTTGCCATCCAGTAACTTTCCCCATGCCCTTAAAGAAGGCACTGTGCAGGAAAACCTACACCCACACATCTCTACGCCTTCTAAACTCTTACTACATCCCTTCGTGGCAACTCTCTAATCATCGAAAAAACTAAAGTAGCCCTTATCCTCCTCATCCCTGTCCTGTGCCCCAAACATCTCTTTTCCTGTGTATCAAGTCCAATGCCTCCAAAACTTGGTTCTGACGTCCTTCCTCTAACCCTTAAAGGAAAAGGCCAAATTTAAATACTTTGCCTTTAAGGTGTGAAAGCATCAAAGGTATCTTAGGTACAGAGCCAAGCAGGTGGCACAGTCTTGCCCACCACAGCGGTTTCATAAGTTTTCCCCATAATGGGAAACTCTTCCTCCTGTCCCCAACCCCTAAGCCCTCTTCAATGTATGCTTAAAAAAAAAATTCTCTCTGGGCTTCTCAAACAACTACGAAGTCCGCCTTACAAAACGTAAACTCCAAACTCTCTGTAAAGTGGAATGGCCAAACTTTAAAACCAAATGGCCCCCAGCAGGTCCTCTAGACCCCACAACAGTTTGGGCTGTATGGTGAGTCACAGCGAGTTGTTACTGGGAAGCCCAGACACCCTAATCAATTTCCCTATGTTAATCAATGGCTAAATTTAGTTCAAAACCCTCCTCCTTGGCTTCAATCTTGCGCCGCTCATAATCCCACCTCCAAGGTCCTTTTAAGCTGGACTTCTCCCTTGCCCCAGTCCTCTGCTCCTCCTGTTCTGCCCCCTTTTAAAGAAGATGACGACTCTCTTCACTCCTTGCCTCCGCCCTGCAATCCTCCAGCTCCCCTAAAGTCTCCATCTCCTCGTCTTCATCTCCTGTGGTCTCTCCACCTATCGCCTCTCAATTACAGCCCCGGCCAGAGGAGGCTGCCCCACTCCTCCCCTTAAAAAAGGCACCACCCCCGCAAGGCAGCAAGTGCTCTAGTCCGTTTTTAGTCTGTGTCCTCTTTTCCACTTCCAACTTGTGTAACTGGAAGGCCCAAAATCCTCCTTTTTCTAAAAAGCCCCAGGTTTTAACCTCACTGGTAAAGTCTGTGCTCCAAACCCACAGGCCTACCTGGGATAACTGTCAGCAACTTCTTCTGACTCTTCACTTCTAAAGAGAGGAACTGTATCCAAAGGGAGGCCAGAAAGTCTGTCCTTACATCAGCCAGTAGGCCAGAGGAGGAAGCCTAAAGCCTCCTTGAGAAGGTTTTTCCCTCCTCTCAGCCTAACCGGGACCCAAACACCTCAGGGGGAGAAAAAGCTTTAAACAATTTCCACCGGTATCTCCTTGCTGGTATTAAAAAGCTGCTCAAAAACCCATAAATCTGTCTAAGACAACTAACGTTGCCCAGGGGCCTAAGTCACCTGGAGCACTTTTAGAATGCCTCTAGGAGGCTTATCAAATTTACACCCCATTTAATCCAGCATCTCCCCAAAATAGCCGTACTATAAATTTGGCATTTGTGGCCCAGGCAGCTCCTAATATTCAAAAAAAGTTATAAAAACTTTAAAAATGTGTTAAAATAAACATTTTCCAACTCCTGAAAATAGCTCAAAAGGTTTTTAATCATCAAAACCATAAAAAACAAAAACAGGCTGCTCTGGCAGCTAAAAAGGCAGCTAACAGGGTATCAAAAAAACAGGCAAAAGTCTAGTTGCTGCAATCCAGGAAGCTAAACAAAATAATCCTAAACAAAAAAATTATACTGCAGGAGGCCTAATTCAAAAACTCAAAACTCCCAGGGAAAGGGAAAAAAAAACACCTCTACAAAAAACATCAATGTGCATTTTGTAAAAAAATCAAACACTAAAAAAATAAATGCCCAAAAAAGCTCCTCAAAAAAGGTTCTCACTCTCCCAATAACAAAAAATCTTAAAAATTAACAGGGCCGGGCTCCCTTTCCCTCGACCCCTGCGAGCCCATGGTTACTGCTACTGTGGGGGGGCCAGCCTGTATACTCTTAACACCGGGGCAAAGCACTCTACCGCAAGCACCCTTGGGTAGTGTCTCTAACAAAAGGGTTAAAGAGGCAAGGGGCAACAGAAACTATCCAGAAATGTCCTGTCACCCACCCACAAAGAGTAACCCACTCATTTCTCATAATGCCAAGTGCCCTTCCCCTCTTCAAACAGAACCTACCCCATAAGCTACAGGCATCCATCTCTTTCTCAACAAATCAAACCCGCTTTACACTGGGGGCCAAACACCTCCTACTGCGGAGCTCCTACTAATAACCCTTGTCAAAAAAGTATCTCTTAACTTCATCCTCACAACCGCTAAAAAGTAAAACTAACCCTCTCCAACAAAATCTGCAGACTCTTTTCCCCCAAGTCTGGGCAAAGTCAAATCCCACAGTGCTAGCAAAACACCACCCACCAGTAGTTGTAAAACTAAACTCCTGGCCACTGCCCTCCCAGTCCAGGTAAAGCAATATCCTGTGAGTCAGCGGGCACAAAAAAAAAAAAATCAGTCCCCACATTCAGCAACTATTATAGGCCAACATACTTACACCTTGCCAGTCCGCCTGGAACACCCCATTTTTGCTGGTCCAAACACCTGAAACAAATAACTACCGGCCTATACAAAACCTGTGGGAAGTCGGCAAGCAAACATCACAGTACATCCAACTGTTCCTAATCCGTACACTCTCCTCAGCCTGCTCCCACCAAAACATACAGTGTACACTGTTCTAAACTTAAAAAATGCTTTCTTTGCCATCCCTCTGGCTCCCAAACACCAGCCAATTTTTGCTTTTAAATAAACAAATCCCAGTTCAGGTAATACCACCCAACTCACTTAAACTCAATTACCCCAGTGGTTTAAAAATTCCCCCTACTCTTTTTAAAAAAGCCCTTCAGCAAAATCTTATACCTTTCCAAGCCAGTCATCCTAGCTGTACCCTACTCCAATATATAAATAACCTCTTATTGGCTACTAAAACCACTAACAGCTGTCTGCAACATACTAAAAACTTGCTTCGCCTTCTACAAAAGCTCGGGTACTGGGTCTTGGCCAAAAAGGCCCAGCTTTTGCCTCTCCAAAGTTTCCTACCTAGGGGACAAAATAAACAAGGGAAAAAGGGCGCTCACCCATGCTCAAAAAAAAGCCATCCTGCAAATTCCCACTCCCACCACCAAAAAACAGGTACGTAAATTCCTGGGGGCTATAAAGTACTGCCGCCTATAACTACCGGGGTTTGCAAAAATCGCCAAGCCCCATACACAGCTACAGGTAAAAATGGCCCACTAGTTTCAACTAACACACAAAAAAACAGGCTTTTCGAAACCTGAAAAAAGCTCTAACTCAAGCCCCTGCTCTGGCCCTCCCAAATATTTCAAACCCATTTCACTTATTTGTTCGTAAAACTCAGGGAGTCGCTGAAGGGTACTCACTCAAACCTTGGGGCCATGGCAACGCCCAGTGGCCTGTCTAAACCCTGTAGCCTGCAGGTGGCCAAGTTGTCTGCAAGCCATGGCGGCAACAGCAAGCCTGGTCCAAAAAGCTGATAAACTCACTCTGGGCCAAAATTTAACCCTCTTGGCTATCCACGCCGTTAAGACATTGCAGTGCAGCGCTTCCGGTAAATAAATGTCAAATGCCTGCATATTACTGAACCAGAGTTTACTGTTAAATCAGGCTCGTTTAACTTTCTCCCCCACAAGGTGTTTAAATCCAGCTACTCTACTTCCTAATCCAAACTTTACCATGCCTGTCTATAACTGCCAAAAACTGCGAAAAATTACAAAAACTGGCCAACCTAATCTCCAGGACATTCCGTTAAAAAAGGCAAATGCTACCGTCTTTACAGATGGTAGCAGTTTCCTTAGGCAAGAAGTGCAAAAAGCCGGTGCGGCCGTCACCACGAAAACAAACATACTATGGGCCCAAGCCTGCCAGCCTGTACCTCCGCACAAAAGGCTAAATTAATTGCCTTCACTCAGGCCCTCCAGTGGGGTAAAAATAAACACATCAACATCTACACTAACAGTCGGTATGCTTTTGCTACTGCACATCAAAAGAAAAACAGCCATTGCCCTAAAAAAATCAAAGGGCAAACCCTGCTGCCCAAAAGGCAGCCCGGCTCCTGGTCACACCTTTAACCCCATTAACTCTGCTTCCAGCTCTCTCTTTCCCACAGCCTAATCTACACAACCCTCTTCCAAAAAAAAAAAAAAAAAAAAAGCAAGCATCAAATCTTCAGGCCAGCAAAAACCAAAATAAATGGTAAATCCTCCCAAATTCCAAAATCTTCCTGCCCTGAGGCCTCGGAAAAGCTTTAGTCGGCCGCCTCCACTCTTCCACCCATCTGGAAGAAACAAAGTTAGCTCAGCCTCTAAAAGGCCATTTAAAAATTCCCAACCTCCAAAACTTAACTAACCAAGCGGCCTCCCAATGTATGACTTGTGTGCAGGTAAATGCCAAACAGGGTCCAAGGCCTAAACTGGGCCATTGCCTCCAAAAATGTAGCCCAAAAAAAGGGTGGGAAATAAACTTCACAAAAGTAAAGCCACATCAGGAGGAATATAAGTATCTCCTGGTAATGGTAAACACATTTTCTGAATAAACTAAGGTATTTGCCACCAAAAACAAAACTGCCTCTATGGTAGTTAAATTCTTACTTAATAAAATTATCCCTCAATTTAAACTGCCATTTACTATAGGGTCTAATAATGGGCCAGCCTTCACCTCGTCCATAGCTCAATCAGTCAGCAAGGCTCCAAACATTCAGTAAAAACTGCATTGTGCCTATCAACCTCAGAGCTCTGGACAGGTAAAACGCATAAATCAAACCTTAAAAAGTACTCTTACAAAATTAATCTTGAAAATCAGTAAAGGTTAAACCACCTTCCTTTAGCCCTTCTTAAAGTCAAATGCACCCCTTATAAGGCAGGGTTCTCTCCTTTTAAAATCATGTATGGAAGGGCTCCCACCACCTTGCCTAAGCTAAAAAACATCCATTTGGCAAAAATAACCGAAGCTAGCTTGTTACAGTACCTGCAGTCTCTCCAGCAGGTTCAAACATCATCCAGGCTCTCGTCCAGGAAGCACACCCTAATCCCATTCCTAACCAAACTGGGCCCTGCCATTCTTTCTGTCTTGGTAACCTGGTGTATGTCAAAAAGTTCCAAAAAAAAAAAAAAAGAACTCTCACCTGCCTAAAAGAAACCTCACGCCATTATCCCCACCACCCCAAGGGCTGTAAAGCTCAAGGGCATTCCTGCTTAAATTCACCATTCTGCATCAAAAAGGCCAGCCAAACTCAACAAAAAACATGGGTCTCCAAGCCCAGGCCAGGCCCCTTAAAGTTACAACTAAGTCGGGTAAAGCCCTCCCGCTAGTCTTTCTTACTCATTTCTTTTGCCTATTTTCCCCAGTTATGTCCTTTACTCCCATGTACTCTTTTTTCCTCACTAATTTCAAAACAAAACGTGTGCTGGCAAACACTACCTAAAGGAAAGGTGCCTCCAATAAGGTTTCTCTCGTGGTCAGTTTGTGTGCTCTGTTCACAGAATCTGGTCCCAAGTTTGCTACACGCAATGTTGTTTCCAAAAAACACTGGTAAAAAAATTACCGAAACCAAGTCGGTTATAAAACCAAAGCAAAAAAATGGCTTCAGTCTGTTAAATTTTACCTTTTTCCCAAAAATCACCCTAATACTAGCTGCAGAACACTTCCCAGTTTTTCTGCCCTTACTGGACTTGTGTAACCTTAGCCACTTAGTCTGGAGAACCAACATCGTCCTCAACTCTTTCCATAGCTTGTACTTCTCGCCCTAAAACATGTACCATAAAAACTTGGAATCCTCTTACTGTAACTGTTCATAACCCTAGTTTAATTCATTGGTACTACGGTATAATATGGGAATTAAAACTCTATTTCATGGGGTGTAACCATGGAACTCTGTTCACTATCCAAAAAAGTTCTGTTCCCCTGGAACCCCCCTAAGCCAATCAAACCTTTAACTAATTTAGGCAACCCTGTGTTCCAAAGGCACCCAAACAGCGTCAGCTCAATTGTCCCATCGCCAATCCCGGCTCCTCAATCTTGGTTGCAACATCAACACCTCCAGCCCAGCCTAATGTCCATTCTAGGTGAAGTGCATCACCTTCTTAATATTACTCAGCCTAAACTGGCCCAAAACTCTTGGTTATCCCTAAAGGCAAAACCCCCATATTATGGTGAACTGGAAGTTAAAGCCATGCTTAACATCGGCCCTCTTACTTGTCATACACTTCCCCGTTCCCTTACACTAAAAAACGTTTCAGAAAATGCCTCCTGCCTAATTAGCTCTAAGTATAACCTATCTGCTTCTCCCTTTCAGGTTACCTACAACCAGTCCTTACTCACTGTTATAAACCCCTCAGTCTCCTACCAGGCACCCAACAATACCTGGCTGGCCTGCACCTCAGGCCTCACCACTGCATTAATAAAACTAAACCGGGACCTCTTCTGTGTGTGTTGGTTCATGTGCTACCCCAGGTCTACGTGTACAGCGAACCAAAAGAACAACATCTCATCACTCTCCCTAAACTGCATCCCAAAACCCGCCAAGCTGTCCCACCCCTTGTATCTTCTGGCCTGCCTTAGCATAGCTGAGTCAGCAGCTATCGGCACTGCTGCTCTGGTCCTAAAAAACTAAACATGTCCCTATCTCAACAAGTAAATGCTAATTTAAAAAATCTCCAGTCAGCCATAAGTATGTTACATACCCAAGTAAAATTCCTAAAGTTGCTCTCCAAAATCGTCAAGGCTTAAATTTACTGCTCCTTTCCCAAGAAGGTTTATGTGCTGCTTTAAAAAAAAAAAAAAAGCTGTTGTTTTATGCTAACCAGTCTAAAGTCATAAAAAACACTCTTCAAAGCATTCGGAAAAATTTAAATAAATGCCAACAAAAACGGAAAATTAACACCCGATGGTAACAAAAAATGTTTAACTGAAGTCCATGGCTAACTACCCTAATAACTGGGTTAGCAGGACCCCTTCTCCTTCTCCTGTTGGGTTTAATCTTTGGGCCTGTATACTAAACTGATTCCTTAATTTTGTAAAACAGCGCATAGCTTCTGTCAAAGTTATGTATCTCGAAACCCACTGTAACCCCTTGTTATAACCGAGAAGTCAACAATTTAACTCTCCAAAAACACAAGTGGGGAACGTGCTAACCTACCCTGTGTTACCGAGACAGACTCCATTTTGCTGAGAGCCAGACAGACTCTATCTTAACCTTTGCCTCACCCTTCCTGCCATTTCTCCCTTAAGTGCATACCTGGGTCTTGCTACTGTGCTGGGTCATGCTGAACTTAGAACTATAGAAACATATAATCTTTGTAACCATATCCTGCTTGGCAAGCCCACTTGCTATTGTGAATGCCCCCCGTTGATTGATTATATGACAAGTACCGAATACCCACCTTGTTAACCAACAATCATGGGAACCACTTGTGTATACCCTCCTTGGAAATCAACAATCATGAAAACCTCCTGCCTCCTAGTTGCCAGCCTCCTTATCTAACTTGCTTGTTCTGCTTCTGTAAATTCTGCTTCAGCTAGGCTCCCTCTCCCCTACCTAAATCAAGGTATAGAGGAAAATCAGGCCCCTTCCTTGGGCCCGAGAGAATGTTGATCATTAACTGTCTCTCGGTTGCTGGCTAATTAATAAAGGACTCACAACTGGAACTCAGAGCGTGGCACTGTTCCATCTAACTCACCTGGGTATAATGTGGAGCGAGTATGAGAAGGGTAGGAGGAAATTGGAGGATAAATGGAGATCATAGTTTGAAAAGTTTTACATAATAGGTGAAGGAGGTTTTTTTTTTAGACAGAGTCTCGCTCTTGTCCCCCAGGCTGGAATGCCATGGCACAATTTCGGCTCACTGCAACCTCCTCCTGGCTTCAAGCAATTCCCCAGCCTCAGCCTCCTGAGAAGCTGGGACTACAGGTGCCCACAAGCATGCCTGGCTCTTTTTTGTATTTTTAGCAGAGATGGGGTTTCACCATGTTGGCCAGGCTGGTCTCAAACTCCTGACCTCAGGTGATCTGCCTGCCTCAGCCTCCCAAAGTGCTGGGATTACAGGCATAAACTGGTAAGTTTTAAGCAACTGAGGAAAAAGCTGGGGGGAAGAGAAGGCCAGATGACATGATCAGATTTATGGATGAGAAAACATCCTGATGAACCATATAAAAAATGGAAGCAGCAGTGACCCAGGCAGTAAGACAAAGTCCTGTAGGGAAGGTGAGAATAGGAAGACATGAATCTCCAAGACAATTCAAGTCAAATGAACAGGGCTTGAAGGCTAGTTAAATGTAGAGGGAGAAAGACAAGAAGTTTTTAACTTATGCTACTGAGTAAGGCGGTGATGTCTTTGAACATAGAAGAAAATAAAGAGAAAGAAACAAGTTTGGCAGAGAAAGTTATTTTGATCTGTAACCTGCTGAAATGGGGGTGACCATCAGACATTAAATTCAGCATAGGTTGGAAATCTTCAGAAGGATGGGGCTTGAATAGATGGTGGAGGTCCAGGGAGAGGATGAGTTTTCCATTGGATATAGCTCTTTATTCTGTTGTACTTACCAGGTGACTGTCTGATATTAAGATTGGCTTTTGATGAAACCCGTCTCTACTAAAAATACAAAAATTAGCCAGGTGTGGTGGCACGCGCCTGTAGTCCCAGCTACTCGGGAGGCTGAGGCGGAAGAATTGCTTGAACCCAGAAGGCGGAGGTTGCAGTGAGCCGAGATTGCGCCACTGCACTCCAGCCTGGTGACAGAGCAAGACTCCGTCTCAAAAAAAAAAAAAAAAAGATTGGCTTTTCAGAACTTAAATAAGTTTACAAGAAAAAAACAACCCCATCAAAAAGTGAGTGAAGGATACGAACAGGTGCTTTTTTTTGAGACGGAGTTTCGCTCTTGTTACCCAGGCTGGAGTGCAATGGCGCGATCTCGGCTCACTGCAACCTCCGCCTCCTGGGTTCAAGCAATTCTCCTGCCTCAGCCTCCTGAGTAGCTGGGATTACAGGCACGCGCCACCATGCCCAGCTAATTTTTTGTAGTTTTAGTAGAGACGGGGTTTCACCATGTTGACCAGGATGGTCTCGATCTCTTGACCTCGTGATCCACCCGCCTCGGCCTCCCAAAGTGCTGGGATTACAGGCTTGAGCCACCACGCCCGGCCGAACAGGTGCTTTTAAAAGAAGACATTTATGCAGCCAACAAACATAAGAAAAAAAGCTCATCATCATTGGTCATTAGAGAAATGCAAATCAAAACCACATTGAGATACCATCTCATGCCAGTTAGAATGGCGATCATTAAAAAATCAGGAGACAACAGCTTTCCTGTCGTGGCTTGCATGGTGTCGGCTCGTGGGTCTCGCAGACCCGAAAATTAGGAGCGTTTTCGCACCCCAGGGTCCGCTTGTGGTGGCTCTACAGCCGTCACCATGCCACAGAATGAATATATTGAATTATACCATAAATGCTATGGATACCATCTGGATTACCATGAGAAAGGAGAAAGAAGGAAAGTCGAGAGGCTCATGAATGTTCGAAGAAGGCAAAGACAATGATTAGTCTGAAGGCTAAGCTTTACCATAAACAGCACCACGCTAAGAAAATACAAATGAAAAAAAGACTATTAGGATGCTTGAAAAGAGAAACACCAAACAAAAGAATGATGAAAAGACTCCACAGGGAGCAGGACCTGCCTATCTACTGGACAGACAGGGACAATCTCGAGCTAAAGTACTTTCCAATATGATTAAACAGAAACGAAAAGAGACGGCGGGAAAATGGGAAGTCCCTTTGCCTAAAGTCCGTACCCAGGAAGAAACAGAAGTATTAAAAGTTATTCGAACAGGAAAGAGAAAGAAGGCGGCATGGAAGAGGATGGTTACTAAAGTCTGCTTTGTTGGAGATGGCTTTACAAGGAAACCACCTAAATATGAAAGATTCTTCAGGCCAATGGGCTTGCGTTTCGAGAAAGCCCATGTGACACATCCTGAACTGAAAGTCACCTTTTGCCTACCACTACTTGGTGTAAAGAATCCCTCATCCCCACTGTATACAACTTTGGGTGTTATTACCAAAGGTACTGTCATTGAGGTAAATGTGAGCAAATTGGGCCTTGTGACACAATAAGGCAAAGTTATTTGGGGGAAGTTTGCCCAGGTTACAAACAATCCTGAAAATGGATGTATAAATGCAGTTTTACTGGTTTGACAGCAATTTAATATATAATTATTGAGGACTACACATGAACTGGAAAAACTGCCATTACTGTAATGTTACTGAATACTACCAAACAGCCATACATGTCTGCAATCAAGAGATTTATTAAATTGTAAACATTAAAATGGTTCAGTTGTATAAACGGTCTTTATTTTTAAATCTTAGACCCCCATGTTAATGAAATTGATTGAATAAAAGCAAAAAAATAAACATAAAAAATCAGGAGACAACAGATGCTGGACAGCATGTGGAGAAATAGGAACGCTTTTACACTATTGGTAGGAGTCTAAATTAGTTCAACCATTGTGGAAGACAGTGGTGTGGAGATTCCTCAAGAATCTAGAAATACCATTTGACCCAGAAATCCCATTACTGGGTATATACCCAAAGGATTATAAAACATTCTGTTATAAAGACACATGCACACGTATGTTTACTGTGGCAATGTTTACAATAGCAAAGACTTGGAACCAATCCAAATGCCCATCAAAGGTAGACTAGATAAGGCAAATGTGGCACATATACACCATGGAATGTAGTCATAAAAAAAGGATGAGTTCATGTCCTTTACAGGGACATGGATGAAGCTGGAAACCATCATTCTCAGCAAGCTGACACACGAACAGAAAACCAAACACCACATGTTCTCACTCATAAATGGGTGCTAAACAATGAGAACACAAGGACACAGGGAGGGGAACATTAGTTCCCCTGCTAGGGGAGGGATAGCAGGGAGTAGGTGGATTGAGGAGGGATAACATTAGTAGAAATACCTAATGTAGATGATGGGGTGGGGTGGGGGGGGGATGGATGCAGCAAACCACCAAGGCACGTGTATACCTATGTAACAAAGCTGCACTTTCTGCACATATAACCCAGAACTTAAAGTACAATAAAAAAAAAATTATGACCTCTTGGCAGGAAAAAAAAAAAGGAAAAAGAAAAAAATAAGATTATCTTTTCAAATTGGATCTGGTATTTTTATTCACTTGGCCATTCTACTTCCAACCTTAACTTGATAAGCCCAAATTGCAGCTTACAGCCATCCTTTTCTGTGTTTAGGAATCTTGTAGAATCAAATAAGGGTTAACGGAACAGATAAAATGACATTCCTGAATTTGTAAAATTTAGTATCACTCCACTTCTGCGGGCCCTGCCTTAACAGCCAGCCAGTCTATCTTAAATACCGTTTGTAAATTACAGGTATGAAAATCAAGAAAACCTAAAAGTAGGGTTTTTTGAAGTTTACATGTAGAAAATGAACTTCAAAGCATATTCATTGTATAAATAACATTTAAGCAGCTGGGCACAGTGGCTCATACCTGTAATCCCAGCACTTTGGGAGGCCTAGGTGGGCAGATCAGTTGAGGTCAGGAGTTCAAGACAAGCCTGGCCAACATCACAAAACCCCATCTCTACTAAAAACACAAAAATTGGCTGGATGTGGTAGTGCATGTCTAAAATCCCAGCTACTTGGGAGGCTGAAGCAGGAGAATCCCTTGAATCCAGGAGACAGAGATTGTAGTGAGCCAAGATCACACCACTGTACTCTGGCCTGGGCAACAGAGCAAGACTCCATATCAAAAACAAACAAACAAAAATATTTAAGCTACATAGAAACCAAATTATACAAATGCCTTAGTAAAAGTCACCTGAGCAGAAAAAATATGCCAAATACAAATGACCTCCTAGCTACTAAAGCAAGTTGAACAGCCCCTCCTAGAAGCTTTATTATTCATGAATTGGTATTAGAAGTATATAAGAGAGTAACAAAACCACAGCTCTAAAATATGGCTATCAGGAATTCATGGGAGCTTTAAACACAGCCGCCTATGTGGTCAAGCAAATAAGACAAAGGAGTGATGTGAGAGGCCCATAAGGCAGCAGGAACTGGATTAGACAACGGAGGATCGGAAGTGCCTGCCTTGTGAATGGGCAAAGCTACTACTTCTGGCCCTTCATAAAAGAAGAAATCTTAAAAGAAGAATATCTGCTAACAAAGCAGATATTCTGACTTCTTATTTTTGAGGAGTTCAAGACTCACCATGGCAACAGGGTGAAAACTTGTCTCTACAGAAAATTGTTTTAAAAATTAGTCAGGTGTGGTAACACATGCCTGTGGTCCCAGCTATTTAGGAGGCTGAGGTAGGAGGATTGCTTTAGCCCAGGAGTTTGAGGCTGTGGTGAGCTGTGATTGTACCACTGCATTCCAGCCTAGGTGACAGAGCAAGACCCTGTCTCAAAAAAAGAGAGAAAACCACAAATATCATGTGGACCTCTGCTCCAATTGTTCAAAATTAGTAAGGTTTTATTACATATCAATTTAATCTATGTTGACATTTAATAGCTAATAAAGCTGAAAATACTGATTAGGTTTTAAGTTTGTAATAATGTTTAACCTTAAATATGGTTTTAGAAATAGGCTTCTATTCCAGTAATAATCTTACAATATATTTATATCTAAACGATATCATAATTTCAATCTTAACGCTGACAAACTTTTTTCTAACAAAAGATAAATGGACAGTTTTATTTTTCAACTTGAGCAGAATGAAAAATGTGTTACAGAAAACAGTTTGATAAAATGTGGGAGTCCAATAAACAGTCACACAACCAATGTGCCACCTTTACAAAGTTAATTTTCATAGATGTAAAAATGCCTTCAAGTACTTGCTATTGTTCATAATTGAGTAGCATCTACTTTTAAAACGTTGTCTCTAATTACTTTTCATCAACCTCTCTAGTTAAGTTCACCTTGACCCCATCAGTGATTTTGCTCTTTCCTCCACGAAGACCAGCCAAGTAAATCTGAGGTCGGGGCACTCCAGTGCTGTCCTCCTTCGTGGACTGGGTGCTAGTGTTCTTTGAAGGGTACACCTGGGAACAATTTTCTCTTCTCAAGTGACTAAGATGGGTTTGTACCGAGTGAGTAACTTTCTGGCGCAAATTAGCCTAAAGAGAAACAAATATAGGAATTGACATTTCTCTAAAGAACAAATACCATAAAATATTATCAGATACCTGTTAATATCTGCCTATTTTTGTCTTCAATCCACAAAGAAATTAATTCTATAACATAGCATTTTAATAAAACACTAGAAAATCTAGAACACAATAGAAAATTAAATATGCCATACCAAGAAGTGGAAAAATATGTAAAACGTTGAAAATTGACCCCAAAAAATACAGATTCAAAATTACAGGGAGCTCTATCAGTTATTTGTTAATATAATCTAATTATTTCATTATTATACTTTGAGATTCATATAACTTGGATTTTTCCACTATAATTGTTTTGTTTCTTTTTGACAAAAAGTTAAGATTTATACGGTATTATCTTTTAAAAATGGACTTTGCCCTAGATTTTTAACATAAAAAGGTCTGATGTTTTCCATTTATATTTTACTGTATTCTACATTTTGCTTACTCCCTTTATGGATTACTAGTAAACATGAGGTTAAACAGATTACTCAGGCTGGAAACCAAGGAGGAACTTATGAAAAGGAGAATAAGTTGCTGCGGTTATAGTAAAGACCAAGAAAAAACTCAGAAGGCATGTGAACATGTGAGTGAAGGAGACACCTGGAATTAGAGGAAACATTTCAGAGTTTGAGATGCCAGAGGTGACTGAGAACCTACTCCCCACCACCCAGCTTATTGTCCACATTAATATGACTTCACTATTCCATTGTCTTCATTAGCATAATTTTACTATTCCAAGAGACTCTTGCCTAAGCAAATAATTTGATTGCTCATTACAGTACTACCTGAAAGATGTGTCAACTCTTCAGTAGTCAGCATCAACACACTGTTTCAGTCCAAAGAGTCTGCATCCCTTGCTTCAAAAAATCTTGCTATTCCCGCCAATGCTGGACTGCTTTTTCATGACCCTTACCCAATCAGATTGAAAGCTCCATCCTACCCTCAAATCCACCTCAGTCATTGGAAGACCTGCCTTAGCAAACTTCAAATTCTCAATAAATTCTGACTTTGCAGTTCCTCTTCTGAGACACTGCCAAAGCACTGTTGAGGTGGTGTTTTCCCTTAGGCTGTAAGCAATAAACTCAGCTTTGTCTTATCCAAAGGTTGGGTAGGTGACACTTAGGGAGCTGGCATTCAATACAGTACAGTCCTAGGGAATAATAAGGCCCAAAGTAAGAGTCAGAATCAAGTGGAGATTGAGGAAGAGAGGGTTCAGTCAGTATGAAGTTCAGACCCCTGAATACCCCATTCTCTTAACATTTCCAGTCCATACCTATATTGTAACCTCTATCTCTTGAATCCTATCCAGCCATCACTTCCCTCCTCCTCTTTGCCTATTTGTATCTCAAAAGCAACTTAAAACATCACCTATGTTAATTTAGGAGAATTTTCATTTCACTTCTGTTACATCACTTACAAGGAGGTACTGAAATATTTTTATTGTAACAATATCACTTGCTAGACAATTAGCGCCTGAAGAACAAAGTAGTGGGATATATATGTTACCCAATAAGTCTGATGAACTCAAGTGAGTTTAGTAGATAATAGAAAATAATATTGGGATTGGGCATTTCATGAACTACAGAAGAGTAACTGATAGGAAGGAATACTAATGCAAAAGTGATGTATCTGGAAGATATATGGGGAAACTGATCCTTTCTCATCCAGGGAACTGAAAAGCTGCCACCAGAGTGAGTAGCAAAGGAAATAATGTGGTCAGTGGGAAGCCTGTGAGAGATTGAATACACAAATGCACAAAGGCTAGACCATATATGACAACAGAACTCTTTGACTTGCAACCTCTGCATCAACCAGTCGGGAAAGCCAATCTCAACCTCTAGCTATAGCAATCAACCCAGAATGTTGAGGAGTAGCCAGCTTCTCTATTTTTTTTACCCCTTCTCCTCCAACTCAGGACCAACCAGAGAAACTGAGATATGCTCACCAAATCAATCAAATAAAATGTCCTGCTTCTAGTTAGCCTGCCTCTGGCTTTCCCATGCTAACAGCCTACAATCAGAGAACACCTGAAGGCTTCCCCCTTTTCTGACTATAAAGCTTTCCCACTCCCCTGAGTGCTTTGAGTGTACCAAACATAAGTGACAGTGTCTGACTCCTTTGCTATAGCAAGCTCTAGATCAATAGCCTCTCTTTGTTCTCATTTGGGTAAGCATTATTTCCACACCTGCTTTCAGTTAAATAGATGGATAAAATATACTATAAAGGGGCTACAGACATAAAAGATTTTATTTATTTCATGCTATAAATATTTGTTGTTTAAAATGATAAGATACCATAAAGAGGGTTTGATGGGGGGAATTTCACTGAGTTGGACAGGGATGAGTTTCAAAGACAGGCTTTAAGGGCAGGTATCTATATTGTAATTGAGCTGACTGAGAATCAGAAGGATGAGAGTGCCCAGGGTCTGGAAATAATATGTTGTTGAGGGGAAGTTTTAAAACTGATAGATAGCTAGATAGATAATTATCATTGTTCTATATATGCTTAAAATTAGAAGACAATCTTATAATGTAAACCTAATGAATTATAAATTATATTTTTGTTAGCAAATAATTGTATAAAACTCATTATTTTACATAAATAATATACCAACTCTATAAGTAACAACAGATTAAAATTTCCCAACCTGTAAATAATTTTAGAAAATATTGTTACAAACCAGTTTTATAGCTTTTCTTCTTAATTCCCATTCATTCCACTCATATGTTCTCACAATTGTTGGTGGCAATATGTGTGTATCCGTCTGTGTGCTACTTTCACTTTTTGAAATTGGTTTTATATAATGTTTGTCAGCTTCTCTCATCTAAAGAAATGAAGTTTTCTAATTAGTGCTTGTAAAAAGTAAACATTATTTACTGCTAACTAAAATATTTAGCTAAAACTGACAAAACACTTAAAAAACAAGAATTTTTGGACATGGAATATACTTGTAAATATCAATACAGAAAAGCACGTAATGAGCTGAATTGTTTTTCTGGGAATTATGGCTTCATGATTTTGTTAATGTTGGGGGAGTGTTTTTTTGAACTCTTATTTTAGATTCAAGGGGGCACAGGTGCAGATTTGTTACAAGGGTATATTGCATGATGCTGCGATTTGTGGTAAGATTGAACCCATCACCCACGTAGTGAGCACAGTATCCAGTCGTTCAGTTTTCAGTCTATGCCCCTCCACTCTTTCCACTGTGGCAGTCTTCAGTGTCTATTTATTGGTCCCATCTTTATGTCCATGCATCCCCAATTTTTAGCTTCCACTTATAAGTGAGAACATGGGGTGTACAGTTTTCTCTTTTCAAAATATACATAAAGGATGTGTATTTTGAAAACAGAAAACATCCCTCATTCCCAAGTCAAATAGCCCTCCTGGCTTTGCACAACTGGTAACATAAATAAATACCTTGTTGAAAATAGATAGAAATTTAAAATAGCTATCAAATATCAGGTAAAAATCACATCTATTTAAACTATCAAAACCTCTTTAAGACATATGTTAAACTCAAACTATGCATACATAGGAGGTTATTACCCAAGGTTTTTGCTTTGTTTTGGTTTTAGTTGAAAACATTGATTTTCTTCTGGGGAACCCAATATTAAGAGTTCAGTAATTCCAGGCCAAACAAGATATGATAGTGCTGGACATGACATTGTTGATGTTGTTGAAGAGAGTGGTAGAGGCTTAAGGAACTCAGGTCACAGTAAAAAGAGGGAGAAGATATTCTTTCCAAACAACAGATAATCACTGAGTGCCTAACATTTGATATGATACAATTTCTGATAAAATTATGATATAGTTAGGTATATTTTAAAAATACTAAAACGATAATTAACAATACTGTACCATACAAATAAATGAAAAGTAAATAATAAGACAGTAAGGACTACATGAAAAAGAGAGGGAGAAAACTCATTTCTGCAGATATCAAAAGTCACTGAAGAACAGCTGGGAATTAAATATCCAGAAAGACAGGAAGAAACAAGACCAGCTGGATGGGAAAAAATTATGCTTTAGTGGAAAACTATGCATTATATACATAAAATACCTTGCCAGTCATCTGATTCTAGCCTTTCACTGTCCTTGGGCTATCTTACAACTCTGTACATTATAAATGAGTGATAGCAAGACCAAATAATTTCTGTCTATAGACATGCAGTCTATCCTGTGTGTAGAAGTTCAACTGACTTCCCTTTCCCCATGTGAAAAAAATCAGTGTTGCCTCCATTTACACATTCATTTGAATATTCCTGATCTATAAATGTGTCTGTTCTTAGGATTCTCTTTTGAATTTGTTGTAACATCTACCTGGTCCCCTCATTGATTAATAAATAGATTACACTCTTCAATACATGTTCATTTTTATACCTGCATATCTGCATGACAATAATAATTTTACCCATTTTTGAAAACTATCTTTTAACAAATAGAAGACTAGAGCATATAGAACAAGTTTAAGACCAGTATATAACACACAATTTTTCTGACAGAGAGGTCATGGAGGGAATCAGTAGAAATAGAAGGATAAAAAGACATGTATACCTCGAATGCCAGTCCTCCAAATTTGGATTTCATCTTAAGGACAAAAAAATGGAACAGTTTTGAATTCAGAGTAAAATGAATGGCATTTTTTTCTAATTTACAAAAAAATTACTCAAATTTTTTGTTGTAAATTTTCCCCTCATAATTTTGTTTCTTTTTTTGAGATGGAGTCTCACTCTGTTGCCAGGTTGGAGTGCACTGTTGTGATCTTGGCTCACTGCAACTTCCGCCTCCTAGGCTCAAGCGATTCTCTGGCCTCTGCCTCCCAAGTAGCTGGGATTACAGGTGCAGACCACCACGCCCAGCTAATTTTTGTATTTTTAGTAGAGACAGGGTTTCACCATGTTGGCCTGGAGTGTACTAGTGTTCCCTTTCTCCATATCCTCACCAGCATTCGTTATTGCCTGCCTTTATGATATAAGCCATTTTAACTGGGGTGGGATGATATCTCAATGTAGTTTTAATTTGTTTTTTTCTGATGATCAGTGATAGAGCTCCTTTTCATATCTCTATTTGCCACATGTATATCTTCTTTTGAGAAATGTCTATCTCTTGCCCATTTTTTCAGTTGGATTACTAGATTCTTTCCTAATTGAGTTGTTTGAGGGCCTTATGTATTCTGGTTATTAGTCCCTTATCAGATGGATAGTTTACAAATATTTTCTCCCATTCTGTGGGTTGTCTCTTTGCTGATTGTTTCCTTTGCTGTGCAGAAGCTTTTTAACTTGGTGTGATCACATTTGTCCATTTTTGCTTTGCTTGTCTGTGCTGGTGAGGAATTACTCAAAAAATCTTTGTCCAGTCCAATGTACTGAAGATTTTCCCCAATGTTTTCTTGTAGTATTAATAGTTTCATAGTTTGAGGTCTCAGATTTAAGTTTTTAATTGACTTTGATTTGATTCTTGTATATGGCAAGAGATAGATCTAGTTTCATTCTTCTGCAAATGGATATTGTCTTCCCAGCAACATTTATTGAAGAGACTGTCCTTTCCCCAATGTATACTCTTAGCACTTTTGTTTGTTTAAAATGAGTTCACAGTAGATGTTTGGATTTATTTCTGGGTTATCTATTCTGTTCCATTGGTCTATGTGTCTTGTTTTTATGCCAGTACCGTGCTATTTTGTTTTCTATAGCTCTGTAGTATAATTTGAAGTTAGATAATGTGATTCCTCCAGTTTTGTTTTTTGTTTAAGATGGTTTTGGCTATTCAAGGTCTTTTGTGGTTCCATATAAGTTGTAAGGTCATTTTTTCTATTTCTTACAGAATGTCATTGGTATTTTGATAGGGATTTCACTGAATCTATAGATGCTTGAATAGTATGAGCATCTTAACAATACTGATTTTTCCAGTCCATTAATATGGAATCTTTCTGTTTTTTGTGTCTTCTTCAATTTCTTTTATGAATGTTTTATAGTTTTCTTCATAGAGATCTTTCTACCCAAAATTAGTAGATGAAAAGAAATAATATAGATCAGAGCAGAAATAAATGATATTGAGACCAGGCACAGTGACTCACTCCTGTAATCCTAGCACTTTGGGAGGCTGAGGCAGGGGGATTGCCTGAGCTCAGGAGTTCAAAACCAGCCTGGGCAACATGGTGAAACCCCAGTCTCTGAAATACTAAAAATACAAAATAATTAGCCAGCCATGGTGGCATGCCCCTGTAGTCCCAGCCACTTGGGAGGCTGAGACAGGAGAACTGCTTGAACCTGGGAGGCAGAGGTTACAGTAAGCCGAGATCACACCACTGCTCTCCAGCCTCAGTGACAGAGCAAGACTGTCTCAAAAAAAGAAAAAAAAATGATATTGAAATGAAAAAAATATAAAAGATCAATAAAATGAAAAAATAGTTTTTAAAAAGATAACCAAAATAGACAAACTGTTAGTCACTAGTTACACTTTAGCCAGGATAAGAAAACGTGAGAGAAGGCCCATAGAAAATCAAGAAGACATTACAACTGATACCATAAAAATTCAAAGAACCATTAGAGGCTGCTATGAGCAACTACATGCTAATAAATTGGAAAACCCAGAAGAAATGAATTCATAGACACATCAAACCTACCAAGATTGAATCATGAAAACAATTCCCCTCTGGCTAGGGCTGGTCTAAATGCTCCCTCCATGGGCACTGGCTGAATTCTGCCCTGCACTGCTTTATGCTGTGACAGGGCAGCACTGAATTTCAATACAAAGTCCCAACAATCACTTTGCTCTCCCTCCACCAAATTCACAGATTCTCTGCCTATGCCACATGACCACTACTGGGGCATGGGGAAGGCGTACTATGGGCAATTAAAGACTGTATTTCCTACCCTCTTCAGTACCTCTTTCCTTGATATGATATTTAAAAAAGGTACTGAGATTGCTCTCCTGATTTTTAGTTCTTTTATAGAGGTGCTTTCTTGTGTAGATATTTGATTTGATGTTTCTATGGGGCGATGATCACTGGAGGGTTCTATTCTGCCATCTTGCTCTGCCTCTCAACCTCATGGTAATTTGAAGAGTGAAACATACCATTTTTTTTTTTTTTTGGCCGTAGGTAGCTTTGAGACTTTTTGTGATAAGTGGCTATCTCATAGCTCCAAAATTACACACACACATACACACACACACACACACACACAAATTTTTATTCAAAGGAAATATATATACACATTTACAAAGAAATGGTACATTTAAAAGTCACATGATACTACCCAAAGAGATCTACAAATTCAACACAATCCCTATCATACTACCAATTACATTCTTCAAGAAATAAAAAACAATCCTAAAATTCATGTGTAACCACAAAAGTCCAAGACCAGCCAAGCAATCCTGAGCAAAGACAACAAAGCTGGAGGCATCACACTATCTGACTTCAAAATATGTTACAAAACTATAGTAACCAAAAGAGCATGGCATTGGCAAAAAAAAACATATAGTGACCAATAGAATGGAATACAGAACCCAGAAATTAATCCACACATTTACAGCCAACTGATTTTCAACAAAGGTGCTAAAAGCATACATTAGGGAAAGGACAGTCTCCTCAATAAATGGTGCTGGGAAAACTGGATATCCATATACAGAAGAATGAAACTAGACCCCTATCTCTCACTATATGCAAAAATCAACTTGAAATGCATTAAAGATTTAAATATAAAAACCCAAATTATGAAACTACTGGAAGAAAACATAGGAGAGGTGCTTCAGGGCATTGGTCTGGGCAAAGATCTTTTGGATAAGACCTAAAAAGCCCAGGCAACAAATGCAAAATTAGAAAAATTGGATTATATCAAACTAGAAAGCTTCTGCACAGCGAAAGAAACAATCAACAGAGAAAAGAGACAACCTACAGAATGGGAGAAAATATTTGCAAACTAACCATTAAGGAATTAATATCCAGAACTTACAAGGAACTCAGCTCAGCAAAAACAAAACAAAAAACAACAAATAGTCTAATTTTAAAATGGGCAAATGATCTAAGGAGATATTTCTTAGAATAAAATATACAAATGGCCAACAGGTATATAAGAATATACTCGATGTCACTAATTATCAGGGAAATGCACAATCAGCTATCATCTCAGCCCAGTTAAAATGCCTATTATAGGCCAGGCATGGTTTCTCATGCCTGTAATCCCAGCACTTTGGGAGGCTGAGGCGAGTAGATCATGAGGTCAAGAGATCAAGACCATCCTGGCCAAGATAGTAAAACTATGTCTCTACTAAAAATACAAAAATTAGTTGGGCGTGGTTGTGCACACCTGTAGTCCCAGCTACTTGGAAGGCTGAGACAGGAGAATCACTTGAACCTGGGAGGCGGAAGTTGCAGAGAGCTGAGATTGCATCACTGCACTCTAGCCTTGTGACAGAGGGAGACTCTGTCTCAAAAAAAAAGAGCATAATAATAGTACATATTATGTATAGCTGTTCTGAGGATTTATTTGNAAAAAAAAAAAAAAAAAAAAAAGAAAAGAAAAAGAAAAAAAATGTCTGTTATAAAAAAGACAAAAAACAACAAATACTGGTGAGAATGTGGAGAAGGGAACTCTTACACACTTTTGATGGGAATGCAAGTTTGATGGGAATGCAAGTCATTATGGAAAAGAGTATGACGGTTCCTCAAAAAGACTAAAAGTAAGAATACCATATGATCCAGTAATCCCACTGCTGGGCATATATCCAAAGGAAAGGAAATTAGTGTGTCAAAGAGATATCTGCACTCCTATGTTTATCACAGTACTACTCCAATAGTCAAGATATGGAAACAACCAAAGTGTGCACCAACAGGAGAATAAAGAAAATGTGGTATATATATACCATAGAATATTATTCAAGCATAAAAAGAATGAAATCCTCTCATTTGCAGGAACATGGATTGAACTGGAGGACATTATATTAAATGAAATAAGGCATAGAAAGACAAATACCACCTGTTTCCCTCATGTAAGAGCTAAAAACGTTGATCCCATAGATTATGCCCATATAAATAGGGAGTAGAATAGTGGTTACCAGAGGCTGAGAAGGGAAGTGGATGGGGAGAGGTTAGCTAATGGGTACAAAATTACAGTTAGATAGGATGAATAAGTTCTAGTGCACCAGGGCACAGTAGGGCAACTATAGTTAACAATAATTTATTTTGTATTTCAAAATAGCTAAAGGAGTGGATTCTGAATGTTCCCAACACAAAGAAGTAGTAAACATTTGAGGTGATGGATGTGCCAGTTACCCTGATTTGATCATTATACCTTGTATACATGTATCAAAATATCACATGTGCTCCACAAATATGTACAATAATTATGTAACAATAAAAACATTTTTAAATTAAGAAAAGGGCCCATGAAAACTCAAGTTAAAAAGAGATTCTAAAGCCAAGCACAGTGGCATGTGTCTATAGTCCCAGCTAATTGGGAGGCCAAGGCAGAAGGATTGCTTGAAGCCAGGAGTTTGAGGCTGCAGTGGGCTAGGCTATGATCACAAAAAAACCAAACACTGCATGTTCTCACTGTAAGTGGGAGCTGAACAATGAGAACCCATGGATACGGGGGGGGAACATCACACACCAGGGTATGTCAGGGGGTGAGGGGCTAGGGGAGGGATAGCATTCAGAGAAATACCTAGTGTAGATGATAGGTTGATGGGTGCAGTAAACCACCATGACACGTGTATACCTACGTAACAAACCTGCACATTCTGTACATGTAAGTATAATTTAAAAAAAAAAAAAAGAAAATCTAGAAGAAATGGATAAATTCCTGGACATAAACACCCTCCCAAGACTGAACCAGGAAGAAGCTGGATCCCTGAATAGACTAATAACAAGTTCTGAAATTGAAGCAGTCATAAATAGCCTACTAACCAAAAAAAAAAAAAAAAGCCCAGGACCACACAGATTTGCAGCTGAATTCTACCAGAGGTATAAAGAGAAATTGGTACCATTTCTTCTGATACTCTTCCAAACAACTGAAAAGAAGGGACTCCTCCCTAACTTATTTTTTGAGGCCAGTATCATCCTGATACCAAAACCTGGCAGAGATTAAAAAAACAAACAAACAAACAAACAAAAAAACAGTACAGGCCAATATCCCTAATTAACGTTGATGCAAAAATCCTCAATAAAATATTGGCAAACTGGATCCAGCAGCTCATCATCAAAAAGCTTATCTACCATGATCAAGTCGGCTTTATCCCCAGGATTCAAGGCAGGTTCAACATATGCAAATCAATAAACATAATTCATCACATAAACAGAACAAAAGAAAAAAACCACATAATTATCTCAATAGATGCAGAAAAGGTCTTCCGTAAAATGTAACAACTTTTCATGTTAAATTTCTCAATAAACTAGGTACTGATGGAACATACCTCAAAATAACAAGAGGTATGTTCCATAAATGGATACCTCAAAATCCATTTATGACAAACCTACAGCCAATATACTGAATGGGCAAAGCTGGAAGCATTCTCTTTGAAAACTAGCACAAGACAAGGATGCCCTCTCTTACCACTCCTATTCAACATAGTATTGGAAGTTCTGGCCAGGGCAGTCAGGCAAGAGAAAGAAATAAAGGATATTCAAATAGGAAGAGGGGAAGTAAAACTGTCTGTTTCCAGACGACATGATCCTAGATCTAGAAACCCCAGTGTCTCAGCCCAAAAGCTTCTTAAGGTGATAAGCAACTTCAGCAAAGTCTCAGGATACAAAATCAATGTGCAAAAATCACAAGCCTTCCTAAACACCAATAACAGACAAACAGAGAGCCAAATCATGAGTGAACTGCCATTCACAATTGCTACAAAGAGAATAAAATACCTAGGAATACAACTAACAAGGGATGTGAAGGACCTCTTCAAGGAGAACTACAAAGCACTTCTTTGTAAATAGGAGAGGACACAAACAGATGGAAAAACATTTGCTCATGGTTAGGAAGAATCTATATCATGAAAATGGCCATACTGCCCAAAATAATTTATAGATTCAATGCTATCCCCATCAAGCTACCATTGACTTTCCTCACAGAATTGGAAAAAAACACCTTAAACTTCATATGGAACCAAAAAGGAACTCACATAGCCAAGACAATCCTAAGCAAAAAAAAAAAACAAAGCTCAAGGCATCATGCTACCTGACTTCAAACTATACTACATGGCTACAGTAATCAAAACAGCATGGTACCATTACCAAAACAGACATATAGACCAATGGAACAGAACAGAGGCCTCAGAAAGAATGCCATACATCTACAAAGATGTGATCTTTGACAAACCTGACAAAAACAAGCAATGGGGAAGGGATTCCCTATTTAATATATGGTGTTGGAAAAACTGGCTAGCCATATGCAGAAAGCTGAAACTGGATCCTTTCCTTACACCTTATTCAAAAATTGCCTCCAGATGGATTAAAGATTTAAACATAAGACCCAACACCATAGAAACCCTAGAAGAAAACCTAGGCAATACCGTTCAGGACATAGGCATGGGCAAGAATTTCATGACTAAAACACTAAAAGCAATGGCAACAAAAGCGAAAATAGACAAATGGGATCTAATTAAACTTAAGAGCTTCTGCACAGCAAAAGAAACTATCATTAGAGTAAACCAGCAACCAACAGAAAGGAAAAATATTTTTGCAATCTACCCACCTGACAAAGGGCTAATATCCAGAATCTACAAACAACTTAAACAATTTTACAAGAAAAAACAACCCCATCAAAAAGTGGGTGAAGGATATGAACAGACACTTCTCAAAAGAAGACATTTATGGAGCCAACAACCATAAGGAAAAAAAAACTCATCATCACTGGTCATGAGAGAAATGCAAATCAAAACCACATTGAGATACCATCTCACGCCAGTTAAAATGGCAATCATTAAAAAAATCAGGAGACAACAGATGCTAGAGAGGATGTGGAGAAATAGGGATGCTTTTACAGTGTTGGTGGGAGTGTAAATTATTGCAACCATTGTGGAAGATAGTGTGGCAACTCCTCAAGGATCTAGAAATAGAAATACTATTTGACCCAGCAATCCCATTACTGGGTATATACCCAAAGGATTATACATCATTTTATTATAATGACACATGCACATGTATGTTTGTTGTGGCACCATTCACCATAGCAAAGACTTGGAACCAACCCAAATGTTCATCAATGATAGACTAAGATAAAGAAAATGTGGCACATATACACCATGGAATACTATGCAGCTATAAAAAAGGATGAGTTCATATCCTTTGCAGAGACATGGATAAAGCTGGAAACTATCATTCTAGCAAACTGACACAGGAGCAGAAAACCAAACACCGCGTGGTCTCACTCATAAGTGGGTGTTGAACAATGAGAACACATGGACACAGGGAGGGGAACATCACATACCAGGGCCTGTCAAGGGGTAGGGGGCTAGGGGAGGGATAACAGGGGGTGGGGGTATAGCAGAGGTATAGCATTAGGAAAAATACCTAGTGTAGATGATGTGGTGATAGATGCAGCAAACCACTATGGCATGTGTATACCTATGTAACAAACCTGCACATTTTGTACATGTATCCCAGAACTTAAAGTATACTTAAAAAAAAAAAGAATTTAGAAAATCAAAAATATTCTTTTGGGGGATAAGAAGACAAAAGTGCCAACTTTCACTACCACGATTTAATATTATACTACAGTTGCTTGTCAATGTAGTAAGGTAAGACAAAAGTGAAGAATATAATGACATCTACAGTCTTACACAGTACGGACTGCAACTTCAGCTAGTGCTCACTATACTCTAATGGTGAAACAAGAGACTACAACAGACTGAATTGTATCTACCTCTATTTCCAGTCTCAAGTTCAACTTTTACTTCTTGAGAAAGAGAGAGAGAAAGAGAGAGAGGGGAAGGGAAGGGAAGGGAAGGGAAGAAGGAAGGGAAGGGAAGGGAAG
>NW_016107432.1:581198-588983 GCF_001604975.1 Cebus imitator
GGGAAGGGAAGGGGAAAAGGGAAGGGAAGGGGAAAAGGGAAGGGAAGGGGAAAAGGGAAGGGGAAAAGGAACGGGAAGGGGAAAAGGAAAGGGAAGGGGAAAAGGAAAGGGAAGGGGAAAAGGAAAGGGAAGGGGAAAAGGAAAGGGAAGGGGGAAAGGGAAGGGAAGGGGAAAAGGGAAGGGAAGGGGAAAAGGAAAGGAAAGGGGAAAAGGAAAGGAAAGGGGAAAAGGAAAGGAAAGGGGAAAAGGAAAGGAAAGGAAAGGGTGTCGAGGAAAAGTTTTTAATCCTTAAAAAACATAAATATAAAATTATAGCAGAAAAAGGAACTGGAATATAAGTATTACATCCAGAACAATTGGCAGCAGCAGAAGAAAAAGGTATTTCATTTAGTTGATTTACTGTGGTTGTTGATTGTTCTCTAGTCTCACGATAATGGAAGTTGCACATTTTTTTCAATGGGACCTAGAAGCTACTGGAGGTTTGGTTCTCCCAGCAGCAACCCGATGCAAACCAAAAATCTGGAGATCTTTGCACCACTCCAAGATCTGAGGGTTACATACTTTTGAAGGATCTGCAATGTTCCATCGTAAGTGTGACAAAAACTGACAATCAAGTAGCTTATGAACTCAGTGATAATAGCACGTTTATCTCCAAGAGACATTTTATTTGGAAGACATATGGGACCAACTTTTGCTGAAAGCCCTGGTTCCCCTGTCGAAGCTTGTTAGGGATTACAGCAGATTTGGCTCAATGAAAAGCTTCTCTTATTTGCCTGAAATATCATGAAGCCTTCTCACCAAGTGTACCCACACCAGAATTTCCAGGAAGAAGTAGTTTCTTTTTAAATTTTTATTTATTTATTTATTTTTTTGAGACGGGGTTTCACCACGTTGGTCAGACTGGTCTCGAACTTCTGACCTCAGGTAATCCACCTGCCTTGGCCTCCCAAAGTGCTGGGATTACAGGCGTGCGCCACCACACCCAGCCCAGAAGTAGTTTCTTAATGTAATTTTCTCAAGTGGAACAGCATATTGTATGGAATGTGTGAATTCTGACTGTTGGTACTTGTATATGCTTTGGATTTCCTAGACAATCTGGCAAGCAAAGAGATTAAACCCTGGATATTCTGATAGTAACCTTGACCAAGCAGTTATGAATCAATCATATATGAAAGATGGCATCACTACAAAGGATGTCATTCACGAGAGTGGAAATAGTGACCTAATACCAGGTTCTGCCACACTGTTAAATCCTTGTGGGTATTTAATCAAAGGAATAAAATCAAATGAAATTTACTGGACTATTCACATCACTCTAGAAACAGAATTTTTTACTTTAGCTTTAAAACAACCTTAAATCAGACCTTCTATGATGACCTGATCAGGAAAGTTGTGGAAGTCTTTCATGCAGGAAATAATTTTACCACTTTGCTTGTAAATCAGAGTTTTAAATGTCACACACTACTTTCTTTGCCCCTAGGATATGGAAGGTTTTAAATGTCCTGATTGCCAGAGTACTATGTTCAATGATTACAGTTTTGTTTTTACCAGTTTTGCTAAGAAGCAGCCAACAGCAGAGCTGCTTAAGAAAAATGAAAAAAAAATGCAAAATTAGAAAACACATAGAAGGGAAGTGGGTGCTTTCTAGAGATTGATACCCCAGGCCCATGCTTTCCGGAACCATCACCTTGTCACTGTAAAAAGACCCAGATGTACTACAGTTTAATCATTTTGAATAGTATGCATTAGTATACCAAGGAGCTAGATATATCTTCCATGGATACTGTCTTCCTTGTTTAAGTATTCTATACCACTCTTGCTGTAAAAATGGAGTGCTTGTAGAAAAAGCAAACAAACCAACCAACCTTTTACTACGTGAAACTTTGTAACACTTGTGAAAGCAATTCAGCTTTGTTTATGCATAGTGTAATATTTCCCCAAGTACCATCCAAAATTCCCCATAGAACTTTCATCCTCATTAGGCGCTGGCCTCAGCCTTACCACTGAGGACATTAAATTGCTGCCAGAATTTTACATCCTATTACCTCCATTTTCTAGATATTCTCTACTAATGTTATCAAAACAAGTTTCTACTTCTTTCTGCAATAGCAATTAAAAATTTTTCCATCTATGAGTTGAGTCTTAAGAAAATGATTGCAATTATGCATTTTGCATATTATGATTTTAACATTATTGGTGCCTGCATTTGCAGCCCTGATTTCTTTCCTTACCATGATGCCCCGCTCCCTACAATAACATTCACCTCCTGTAATAAAGCATAGTGTTAAAACAAATACAAAGTCTAGGGGAAACAATTATTATTTGCATATATTATGATGGCCCACATTAAAAAAAAAACCTAATAGACTCTAAATATCAATAGGCTCTCAAATATCAATTATTAGAATTAGTAAGAGAGTTTACTAAGGTTACTGAAGATAAAATCAATATGCAAAAATTAACTGTATTTCCATAATATAAGCAATAATGAACTAAAATTCAATCCTAAGGATCAACAGCATTTAAAATAGCAACAAAAAATATAAAGTCCCTACAAATAAATATAACCAAAAAAATGTGCAATTCTTTCATAGGAAGTATTATAAAACTACATTGATGCTTTGGATAGGGAGACTCAATGTTGCAAAAATGTCATTCTTCTCTTACTAATCTACATACACAAGGCAATTTCAAAAAAATTCCTTCAAGGGTTTTTAATGGAACTTCATATGTACTTCTCAAATTTATAAAATGAATGAGTCTAGTACAGCCAAGACTTTTTAGAGAAGAAAAAATGTGAAAACTTACTCTAACAGATACCAAGACTTATAAAGCTACTGAAGGTATCAGTACAGGAATTTTTAAAAAACTGAATAACTGAACATAATAGAGAGTATAAAAACAAGCCTGCGGTTATTGATAAGACACTGTAGATCAGTGGGGAAAGGAGACACTGTTAAACAACAGTCTACAACACTTTCACTACAAATGGGAAAACATTAAAATTGGATCTTTACATCCCACCACAAACAAAAATAAAATCCAAGTGGACTAAAGACTCTATATAATAGACAAAACATGTCTTTTAAAAAAAGATAAGAATATTTTTGTGATCTCAGGATACATAAGAACTTCTTAAGGCATCAAGAAAAAAACAATAACAAATTACACACTAAAATGAAAGACGTGTTCATCAAGAGATACCACAAAAAGAATGAAAACATAAGCCACAAACTGAGAAAACATATCTTCAAAACACATATTTAATAAGGAATTGATATCCAAAATATAATTTTGAAAAAGCACTTCCTGCAAAATCACTAAGATAAAGAGAAATCAATTAATAAAAAATTAAATAAAAAATTGGGCAAAATGAGGTCATTTCTTAGAAATATATTACTTAGGAACACATACATAAATGGCAAAAACTCAACTACTATTTTAGAAATAGGTAGAGACTAAAATACAACTAAATCCTTCAAGTTTTATTAAGGCATAATTAATGAAACTACTATAGGAAAAAACACTAGGCAAATGGTATTTTTATTGATGGGACAATCCAATACAATAAATATATGAATTCTCTCACAAATTATTTCATTAGTTTAATACAATTCCAGTTAAAATTCCAGTAAGAGTTTTTTTGGGGAAACTTAGCAAATTTATTAAGAAACTTCACGGAAAATTTTGAAAGCTAAAAGGCAAAGAAGAGAGCTTCTTTATCAGATAATAAAATATATTACAAAGCAATAGTAATGAGAGCAGTGTGGTATCAGCATAGAGATGATAAATAGACCAATGCAACAGAACAGAAAGCCTAGAAACAAACCTATTTCATATGAAAGTTAATAGAGATGCATCATATTTTGTGGGATATACATTTACATCATTTAGTAAAGAATGTTAGGAAAACTGGCTTACCACATGAGGAAAAATACTGTTAGAATCCTTGATTATCTCCAACTAGACTAAAGATCTAAATGTAAAAAATAAGTTGTGTGAAAGTTGTCAGAATCAAAATTGTGTAGCTTGTGTTAAAAACTCCGACAAATAGAGCCAGGGATGGCCATAAAGGAAGGGTTCTCACGACAAACCCCTGATAAAAATTATCACAAGAGACTCTCCAAAAAACACAATCCTGCACAAAGGTCACCACAACCTTACACAGAAAAAATATTTCTGTGACAACATCTGCCTATCAACTGCCTGTCCAACCAAGCCAAGGATAATTATCTTAAACGATTATGTAATCCTCCTAATTTTTCCTTTAACGGCCTTTTTCTTTCTTTACCTTCCTGAATAGATACATAATTTACTATGGCAAGTGTATTCCCATTGCAGTGCCTATTCCTGAATAAATATCATTTTCTTTTAGGGAGTATCTGTTATTAGATTGATAATTTAAAAATAAGAAAATGGGCTGGATGTGGTGGCTCATGCCTATAATCCCAGCACTTTGGGAGGCCGAGGGGCAGGAGGACTGCTTAAACCTAGGAGTTCAAGACCAGCCTGAGCAACAAAGTGAGGCCCCGTCTCTATAAAAACTTAAAAAAAAAATTAGCTAGGCATGGTGGTGCATGTCTGTCACCTCAGGTACACAGAAGCCCAAGACAAGAGGATTGCTTGAGCCCAGGAGGTCAATGCTGTAGTGATCCATGTTCATGCAACTGCACTCCAGCCTGGACTACAGAGTGAACCTCTGTCTCAAAAAACATAAAAATAAAATAAAAATAAGGTGTAAAAGAATAATCTTAAGACAGAAAATTTCTAAAATAAGATTTTTTAAAAGTACAATCTTTAAAGGAAATAATTTAATAGATATGACTACATTAAAATTAAAGATGTGTCTTCAATGAAGGATTCGACTTACAAAGTTAACAGAGAGGTTCCAGGCTGGGAAAAGACATTTGCAACTTTTATAACTTATAAAGGATTAATATTTAGAATAGACAAGGAACTACCAATCAACAACTTAAAAACAGAAAGAGTGGAATGGGAAAAAAAACTGGCAAAAGTTATAAATAGGCAATGCACAGAAGGGAAATCTGAACAGATAAGAGATGCTGAACTTCACTATGAGAAAAATGCACAATAAAACACGAATAAGTACCATTTTAAATTCATCAAATTGGCAAACATTACAAACTGAGGTATTAACAAGTCCTCACAGGATTATGGGTAACTGACAAGTCTCATGATGAAGCTGAATTGGTACATTTTCAGAGTAACCTTTCAGTGGACACAAAAATTATGGGCCTACCTGCTATTTGGCTCACATACAGAAAGACACTGTAGACAAGACTAATCTCTCATCACAACAGGAAGAACCTAGAAGGCTCTGCAGAATAGCTTCATTGGAAAGGGGAGCTGGAGTGCCATATCAACAGACATCACGATGTCAGAATAACAGCGCCAACTGAGCTGTCCATGGTCCTGACTGCCATACCTCCCCCACCCCACTCAGATGAGTTAGTCCTTAGTTTCTCATCTTCCTGACCATGTGTCCGGAACATCTTCTGTGCTCCACTGTCACTAGCCCAACGGACCTTTTACACATTACCGCTTGAATCACTGCTGGCCAGGTCAGTGACACAAAGCCCACCTGCTTCATAGTTAAAATGTTGATAAAAATAGCAAACAAGGCCGGGCATGGTGGCTTATGTGGTGGCTCACACTTTGGGAGCCCGAGGCGGGTGGATCACCTGAGGTCAGAGTTCGAGACCAGCCCGACCAATACGGTGAAACCCCATCTCTACTAAAAATACAAAAATTAGCCAGGCGTGGTGGCTGCACCTGTAATACCAGCTATTCAGGAGGCTGAGACGGGAAAATTGCTTGAACCTGGGAGGTGGAAGTTTCAGTGAGTTGCGATCGTGCCACTGCTCCCTAGACTGGGCAACAGAGCGAGACTTCCTCTCAAAAAAAAAAAAAAAAAAACCGCTGGGCACCGTGGCTTACACCTGTAATCCCAGCACTTTGGGACGCTGAGAGGGGTGGATCAGGTCAGGAGATTGAGACCATCCTGGATAACACAATGAAACCCCATCTCTACTAAAACTACAAAAAAACAAAAAATTGGTCAGGATGGTGGTGCGTGCCTGTAGTTCCAGCTACTCAGGAGGCTGAGGCAGGAGAATCCCTTGAACTCAGCGGGTGGAGGTTGCAGTGAGCCGAGATCTCACCACCGCACTCCAGCCTGGGCGACAGAGCGAGACTCCATCTCAAAAAAAAAAAAAATGTAAACAAAAGACATTTTAAACCATGTACTGAAAAATGTTTTAATTTGAGTGAGTTTAAAAGAGAGAGGAGATACAGAAAGACCACTTAAGAGATGAAGAATAGGCTGAGCATGGTGGCTCATGCCTACAATCCCAACACTTTGGAATGCCAAGGCAGGAGGATAACTTGAGGCCACAAGTTTGGGACCAGCCTGGGCAACATGGCAAGACCCTAACTCTACAAAAAAGAAAAAAATTTAAAAATTAGCCAGGCATGGTGACACTCGCCTGTAGTCTCAGCTACTTGGGAGGCTGAGGTAAGAGGATCCCTTGAACCCAGGAGTTGGGAGGCTACAGTGAGCTATGATTGTGTCACTGCTCTCCACTCCTGGGTAACAGAGTGAGACCTTGTCTCTAAAAAGAACAAAAAAAGAGATGAACAATGAAAATGAGAGACAAAGAGGAAGTACATGAGAATATGCAGTATTGAACTGCGAGTTCCAAACAGGCAGATATTTTTATCTGTTTTGTTTCACTAATCCCCTATGCCAAGAATAATTACTGGCAGACAGTAAGTGGATTATAAAATAAGATGAATGAATCACTAGACACAGACATACAAGAAATTCACCTTGAAATCCATTCTGTGGCCTTTCAGTCTTCTGCAATTTAAAACTGTTAAACTGTTCTGCAGCTCTAAGTTATTATCTGTGTTGAGCTCCTCTGATTTTAGATACAGAAATATACTGTAACTTCAATTATTTATAAGTAAATGAAGTATTTCTCATTCATATTTTCCCCATTTGCTAATTCATCAATTTGACTCCATATCCTATTTTCATTATTCTTTATGGATTTCATTAGTTTCCATCTTCAGATGTGAATCCATTTCAGACAGCCTATATAAAGATCCTCATCTGACTCCCTCTCTCTTCCTGGAATTGGGAAGCATTCTACAATAAAATGTAATTTTAAATTAACTATACTTTTAAATGTCATAAAGTCATAAAATCTTGACCCTGCTTACCTGAGAATATGGAATAAGTGTTTCAAACTGTTGATGAAGTTCCAATAGCTGAATTAACTCTGTATGTTTTTTGGCATTTTCTCTAACTATATCAATATAATGTTCAGGATTTTCCGCAAATGAATATGCAGCATCTTTACTACTGAATGTGTAATATTTTTCTTTATATTTTAAAATTCCAATTGCTGGATTTCCTGAAAATAAAAAAAGAATTAGATATGAAATGTCTTGATCACTTATGAAATATTGTTATTCTGACGGGGCATGGTGGCTCACACCTGTAATCCCAGCACTTTGGGAGGCCAAAGCAGGCAGACCACCTGAGGTCAGGAGTTTGAGACCAGCATGACCAACATGGTGAAGCCCTGTATCTACTAAAAATACAAAAATTAGATGGGCGTGGTGGTAGGCACATGTAATCCCAGCTATTCGAGAGGCTGAGCAGGAGAATAGCTTGAACCTGGGAGACAGAGGTTGCCCTGAGCTGAGATTATGCCATTGCATTCCAGCCCGGGTAACAGAGCAAGGCTCTGTCTCAAA
>NW_016107432.1:589564-591116 GCF_001604975.1 Cebus imitator
CATTGTCACTGAGGCCAGAGTGCAGTAGCATGTTCTCAGCTCACTGTAACTTCTGTCTCCCGGGTTCAAGCAATTCTCCTGTCTCAGCCTCCTGAGTAGCTGGGACTACAGGCACACGCCACCACACCTGGTTAAATTTTGTATTTTTAGTAAAAACGGGGTTTCACCATAGTAGTCTCAAACTCCTAACCTCAGGTGATCCCCTCACCTCAGCCTCCCAAAGTGCTAGGATTACAGGTGTGAGCCACTGCACCCGGCCCCTTCCACTCCATTTTTAACATATCACTTATGCTTTTATTTTGCTAAAATGTTATAACTAGCATTTAATTTACACATTTTGAGTGGTATCATGTAAAATTCATATTAATTATATATATTTTTATTTTTATGTTAAAGTATGATTTTAAATTGTATTTTATGTAAAAATACTTTCCACTCTCCAGATATAATAATTTAAAAAATCTTTTATGAAAAACCACTTACTCATCTGGCAGATTGTTCAAAGCGACTTAAACTAAACTAACTGCTGCAAGGACTGTTTTTAAAATAATTCAGTAAGAACTACAAAAATGGAACATCTTTTCCAAAATGCAAATTTGCATGTTAGCAAATATTTTCCACTGTAAAAAGACAGATTATAATTAAACATCCACATAGTTTGTGGAAGTTGTATTAGAAAGAGTAACACTGTCTTATTCACTTATTCTTTCATTTATCCAACAAATAGTTATTGACCTTGTTCTTGGTGTTACGGCTATAGAAGAAAACAAATTCCCTTCTCTCAAAAAATCACAAATATATTGTAGGCAACAGAGTGACATGTTCTACATGAAAAAAATAACAAAGCAGGTTAAATACATAGTAAAAGGAAGAAATGTGCAATTGATACTATGGGTGATTAGGGAAGGCTGAATAAAATAAGGCGCAAGGCGAGTAGCGACCTGGGAGGCAGAGCTTTCCTAACAGAGTGCAAAGGCTCTGAGGTGAAAGTTGGCTTCGATTGTTCAACAACAGCAAGAAAGCCAGTGCCACGGGAGTGGAGCAAACGAGGGAAAGTGTGGTAGGCAATGAAGTCAGTGAAGGCATCTGAAAAGGACCCTCATTGGTAAGCCCCAGTGTTACACTGGGATTTAAGCCACGTGGTCTCCACTCCCACATGGAAGAAATGAAGTTCTACAGAATTCATCTGAGGTAATGCAGGTTGCTGCTGCCCAGAAAATAATGAAGTAGAAATCACGTAGTAAGCAGAAATAGTCAGAATTCCCTTATTCAGAGAGGAATCTGAAACTCACGGCCCCAAGAGCTCTTCTACTTTTCTACTTTGCCCTCTTTCTTAGACCCATAGTTAGGAGAGGCTGGAAGGGACCATACAGACCTCCTGGTTGATCCTTTCCATTTTCCTGAGGGGAAACTGAGGTCCACAGAAGGTGTGAGATTTCAAAAAGGTTACCTAGTTCACTAAGGATACAGACCAGGCTTTTCTGAACCCTAGCCCATAGCTTTTTCAACCACATGCATACATCTCTTTTTCCCCTTCTTATTTGTGTGAAAC
>NW_016107432.1:591418-612270 GCF_001604975.1 Cebus imitator
GAGGGAAGGGGAGGGGAGGGTAGGAGGCAGGGAGAAGAAAGAAAAGAAATGGAAACTATCTACATTCCATTACATTTTTCTGCATGGCTCTTGATTATTTTCTCCCCAGTATTAGTGACCCTCACTGGGCCTCAGAATATTACTCACTCAATTTCCCACAGTAAATATTTTGTTATTCCCATTATCGAAAATGTACTAAGATTTTTTGAATAAGCCAATTGTGTTGTTCTCTCTAGCCTGTATACGTACAATCCCAATAATTATTTTTAATGAAAAAATACTCAATAGTGAAACATAACAAATTTTTAAAAATAATGAAGAAAGAAGGAAAATAAGGTTAATGGTGTAAAATAAATAAGACACAATCTTGTCACACTGTTTTCATTCTAGCCCTAGCATGCTTTTTCTTATTCACAATTCACACAGCACTTTTTGGATAATTTATTTCATCTCTATCTCTGAATTATTATTTATTTTCGAGAAGCACTAATAATATATATACCATGAAGAAATTTTACTTGATAAACTATTAGCCACTTCCTTATAGGGGTCTAACAGAGAAATCCTGATCTATGCCAGTGAAATATAACTGCAAAGTGACAAAGAATATTTTTAAACAAATACCTCAGTCAAATAAGTACTGCTCTTTCAATAATTGCTTTGGAAGATAATGCATTTTTAGTAGTGTTGTGTAACGTTTTTTTTGTTTTGTTTTTGACACGCAGTCTTGCTTTGTTGCCCAGCTGAAATGCAGTGGTGTGATCTCTGTTCACTGCAATCTCTGCCTCCCTGGTTCAAGTGATTCTCATGCCTCAGTCTCCTGAGTAGCTGGGACTATAGGTATGTGCCACCACACCTGGATAATTTTTGTATTTTTAGTAAAGACATGGTTTCACCACATTGGCTTGGCTGCTCTCCAATGCTGACCTCAAGTGATCCACCCGTCTTGGCCTCCCAAAGTGCTGGGATTACAGGCGTGAGCCACCACGTCTGGCCAATGTCATGTAACATTTCTAGAATTCTTAATTCGGCATATGAGTCATTCCCTTTCTATGGTACTACAGCATCCACATTTCATAATATATATACACCTTCCATTACTTATCACGTATAATTTCTTGCTTATGTCAGTCTACCAGAGCACCTCCAAAATGAAGACTTTGTCTGGATTAACTTTGTAGCTCATTTGCTAGTTCACCATTAGATTCCATAAAGTTTTTAAAGTGAATACTCAAGTGAAATGGCAGTACTCCATATAAAGAAAAAATTGGGGAAAGGAGAACAGTCTTATTTTCAATGATATACCTGGAAGGAGAACACCATCTGCTGCAGCAAACGTGTAAGCACAAAATCCCCGATACTGAATTAACAGTTTATCAAAATTTGCTGTTGTTTCTGGGAAAAGCCACTCTAGTTTTCTGAAATCCGCCACATTTACTCTATCTTCTAAAATAAAAGAGAACAAGAAAAGCTTTAATTCAGTGAGAAGGTTAAATTTCCAAAATAAATCAGCAATAGCTCATAAACATTACCTTTTTTATTGTTTTGTACTTTTCCCAATTGACAAAAACTTGATATTCACAAAACCAGACTTATGAGGAAGTCTATTCAAGCAAAGAAGTACAATTGACCTCAGTGACATATAATGTCACATAAGTTTGTGGGGCAAACTTGGAGGTAGGACTTTGCTCCAAAATGAAGAATAGAAAGGAGAGACCATTTCTGACAAGCATGCATTGCTGCTGAGAGAAAAGCTGACTGGGGTACTTCCAAAAGAGTGTGTAATGCTTCCTGCTGCTGCCAAGTAAATAACCCAAGGAACTGAGCAGAATCGACTGGCTGCTAGGTGACCCAGACAGAGATAGATTGACCTCATTCAATATAATGTTGTTCTTAATAATATACTAGGTGGCAAAATGTGTTTCATATGATGCTTATAAACCAGGACTATTGTTTCTTGAAACAACAGAAGGTTCTGAGCAAAGACAGTCAAAAAAATGTCTGTTACTTGATTTTAATAACAAGGTGTGTAATTTTTGTTCTTTATATTTTTTAAAATTCTTCCTACTGTTGGTTAGCTTACCTATTTACATTTGATAAGCAAACTGAATAAATTTTTACACAAATAATACCACGTATTTATAAAACATTGTTCCAAAAGTTTCTTAGCTTTCACAATCCCACCTATACTTCTATGCCTGGTTCTAAACCCAAAAAGCAGGCACCACAAATGATCTTGTGGCTACCACTAAAAGTAAATGCATAATTTACAGAAAATAAATCATCTCTCTTTTTTCCTGATATGCCTAAAAGCCTCTAGCAATGACAATATGTGGCAGGTGTCAATGAAATTCTTTTAGGAGAACACTGGATCACCCAATTCACTGGAGCAGTAATTTAATAGTGTTCTGGTGAATAAAAAGTTTTGACGTGCCAGGCATGGTGGCTCATGCCTGTAATCCCAGCACAATGGTAGGCCGATGCAGGTGGATCACCTGAGATCAAGAGTTCGAGACCAGCCTGAGCAACGTGGTGAAACCCCATCTGTACTAAAAATACAAAATTAGCCAGGCTTGGTGGCTCATGCCTATAATCCAAGCTACTTGGGAGGCTCAGGCAGAAGAATCGCTTGAACCCAGGAGGCAGAGGTTGTGGTGAGCCGAGATTGCGCCATTGTGCTCCAGTCTGGGCAACTAGAGTGAGACTCTGTCTCAAAAAAAACGTTCTGACATATGGTAGAAAATGACACATCTAAATCTAGGAATTTGCTGGTAAACAGTCTCGCCAATATGGTTAACTTAATATTCACTGTTGAAGCTACTTTAACTTTTTGATTTAATATTTGCTTAGATATGCTGTTTTAATGAAATGAGTAATAAAAACCTTGAACTGAAAAGATATTTTTTAGTTTCTGATTTAGTTTTCACTTTTTATGTATTCTAATAGTTTAAGAAATCACTGCTATTTTCCATCGTTACAAAAATAGAATTTGAAAAGAAAAATCATAGAGTAAATTATTAATTTCATTTTCCAGAACAACTCTCTTGTTAGGCAACATCAACATCTCAAGTCTCAGGCTCCTTTGTGGCATTCTTTATAAATGTTAAATTGTCTTTAGCTAAGATAGAAGAGTCTAAAATGGTTAAAAGTTTATTGATAAAGATTTTCTTTCTGTAAGAATCAATGCATCTTCCAAAGGCCTAAATAAGCTCAATTAATTTTACAGGGATAATGTAATAACCTACCCTGGGCTAGCAAAACTGACTCCATTTTAGCTGTAAACTCCAACCTGGCTTCCTCCTCCTTACCACAGCCCCTTTGGGTGCATAACTGGGTCATGCTGCACTGAAAAGCATTGAAGGTACTGTTGTTAACACTTGTAACCATTGTAACTGCGTCCTGCTTGGCATACCTCCCCCCTGCTATTGTAAGAAAAAAGTTTCCCTTTGATCATTGTGTAGAAGGAGACTGATAGCTCCCCTGCTTGGTAATTGTATGGAAGCCACCTGTGCCCGCAGCCCCTTCCTCTAACCTGCTTTTCTGCTTCTGTAAAATTCTGCTTCAGCTAGGTACTCCCCTCCCCTACCTAAATCAAGGTATAAAAGATAATCAGGCCCCTTCCTCCGGGCCGAGAGAATTTTGAGTGGTAGCCGTCTCTTGGTCGCTGGCTAATTAATAAAGGACTCTTAATTTGTAACTCAGAGCATGGCACATTCCTTCTAACTCGCCCGGTTACTAGAGTGGCCATCACCACTAAAACAGACATTATGTAGGCCAAGGCCCTGCTGGCCAAAACTTCAGCACAAAAAACTAAGTTAATTACTGTCACTCAGGCCCTCCAATAAAATAGAAATAAACACCTCAACAGTTACACTGACAACAAGTATGCCTTTACAACTATACATATTCATAAAACTATTTACCAGGAGCACAAGCTTCTCACTTCAACTAAAAAAACTATCAAAAAGGGCCTAAATAAGCTCAATTAATTTTACAGGGATAACATTTATTGGTTTGTAAATTCTCAACTTGAATCTGAGGTAGATACCTAACAAATAACATTCTAAAGAAATTGAGCTCTATTTCCAACAAAATAGCAAGGAATAATATTCTTTTCTCCAACAAATCAATAATAAAATCACTAGGACTGCAATAAAACACATCTGCACAAAAAATCATTGTTAACCAAAACATGAATGATAACACTAGAAATGTAGGAATGGTTACTGCTAGATAGTAAGTTATTCACATTACATAGTTTCTGTTTTCCACCTGTCCTCTCATGAACATTAGTGCTTTTTTTGGAGTGGGGGAGGGATGGAGTCTCATTCTATCACCCAGGCTGGAGTGCGGTTGTACGATCCCAGCCCACTGCAACCTCTGCCTCCTGGGTTCAAGCAATTCTCCTGCCTCAGCCTCCTGAGTAGCTAGGATTACAGGAGCATACCACCATGCCTGACTAATATTTGTATTTTTAGTAGAGACAGAGTTTTGCCATGTTGGCCAGGTTGGCCTCAAACTTCTGGCCTCAGGTGATCCACCCACCTCGGCCTCCCAAAGTGCTGGGATTATACATGTGAGCCACTGCACCCACCCCTCATTAGTACTTTACAATCAAGAAAAATGTTTAATGCTTTATCAGAAAGATATAACATGAAAATTTTAGAACAAAAGAGTGACTTTGTTCTAGAGGCAATTTTAAGAACAGAAAATAATGATTTTCATTACCCATGTGTTCTTTCATTCTACACATATCAGTTTTCACAGTAACTCCATTGAGATAATGTTGAATTACTCTCTCAGGAAAGAATATTTCGTGAGCATCCAGGAATGGCTGAAGGTGAGTGAATAAATTACTGAGGACACCAACTATGACAGTTTCGTCTTGGAAGCTGGTCCACAGAGTGGAAAGTGCAATGAAGATAGGCTAAGAAAGAGGAAAAAAAATGTTCAAAATGTAACTGTGTAATAAAATTATAAATTACTGTCCTCTTTAAGATAAATACAGTTGTTATTTGTAAAGAAGTTAGTTAATTCTCCCTAAGTGAAAGTCATATGAATTTAGATAATAGATTTTAGATAGAAATTTAACTCATAAATTATGATATACCTGGAAAATAAACTTGCATTATGAGAAATAAATTATGAGAAAATACACTTGCATTTTATTTCAAGGCATTTTATTTTGGTATGATTATTATAAAGTTAATTTACTTTAAAAAGCCAAATACATGTGATCACCTAAGAAAGATTATGGGCTCTTCATCTCAAAAAACCAAGGGAAAAATCTCTTAAAAAAAAAATAGGGCCTGGGGCAGTGGCTCATGCCTGTAATCCCAGCACTTTTGGAGGCTGAGGCGGGCAGATCACCTGAGGTTAGGAGTTCAAGACTAGCCTGGCCAACATGGCGAAACCCTGTCTTTACTAAAAATACAAAATCGGCCAGGTATGGTGGCATGTGCCTGTAATCCCAGCTACTTGGGAGGCTGAGGCAGGAGAACTACTTGAAGCCGGGAGATGGAGGTTGCAGGGAGCTGAGATCGTGGCATTGCACTCCAGCCTGGCCGACAAGAACGAAACTACATCTCAAAAAAAAAAAAAAGAGAGAGAGAGAGAGAGTGGGACAACATGCCAACATAGAAAAGCTCCCCCCACCCACCCGGCAAGGACACCAGGTTAACAACTATCTACAAAGAAAAAACACCTTCATAAGTACCAAAAATCAGATGTGTTTAGAGGGGAATGAACACAACAGTGTCACTGAAGACCTTTTTTTTTTTTTTTTTTTAAAGACAGGGTTTCACCATGTTGGTCAGGCTGGTGTTGAACTCGCGACCTCAGGTGATCCATCCGCCTTGGCCTCCAAAGTGCTTGGATTACAGGCGTGAGTCACCATGCCCGGCCTGAAGACCATTTTTGTGTTTGTTTTCCTGGCTGATCATCTAATAAAATATAACAATATTAAGAAAGTAAAATTTAAAAGCTAAATATGACTCATTATAATTAGATTTACCTGGCCCAATCATCACTCAAAAGAACCTGGAAAGTACAGAGACATATCTTAGGGCGTGTTTTGTGAGCTGCAAGTTAAAGATTTTAGGCCACTGAGATATGTTTCTTATTCATATTAAAGGTCATTGACTTATAGAACACATGAAAAATCAACAAGGCCCCATATGTAAGCTAAACAATTTGGCCTTTTGTTTCTTGGGTTTTAAACTAAATACTGGGCATGACTGCAGAGAGTTATCACAGTCTCATATCCTCTATAACAATACTGCATGTACATTTTATACCACCTTTTCCAGATAAGGTTTGTCCATAAAATGGTGCAGATAATGACAAATCAATATAAGTGCAGGCCTGGTAAACAAAATGATTATTATCTGTCTTTTCAGGAAGGTCACAAGTTATATCATCTCTTGCACTAGAGCCAATTTCTGACTGGCTCCTATGAATACATTTTCAACCTAGTACTATGATTATTTCTGTTGTCACAGCCAATACGGATATGGTTATCATACTACACAGCTGCAGTTCCTTTAGTAGCAGTTGCTTATGTAGGGGAATTCTCTCATTCAACTTAAAGCATACTATTACTACAAAATAACCATAAAGAGCAGGATCAACTTATACAAAACTAACATTATATTTTTAGAAATTAAATATAATTATAATGACTTGCAATCCAATATTATAGGGCTCAACAGGAAATTTACCCTTAAGGTAAAGGTTTATGACAAATACTTACAAAGACTTGTGATGTTGGGACGGCTGTCTTTGATTTTACGGTCATTTTTAGTTGTTCCAGATGAGCTCCTAACTGTTTTGTCATCATTTCCACTTCTTGAGCACCGGTAATTATGTCTGACTGTGAAAACAACATAATTTGCATTAATATCTTTATAATTCTACTATAAAAATCATATGTATTTCAGACCATGCCTGCTTCCTACATCCACTGAAAGTATGCTCGACGACAGCCAGAAGTCTGTTCTCTGCGGTATCCTCAACCCCTAGAACAGTACCAGCATATCTGGTGCTTACCAGATATTTGTGAGATGGATGAATCTTTTGAAATACAATGGATATACTTTTTTTTAAATGTATACAGGTATTCTTAGATTTTTTTTTTTTTTTTTTTGGGGGAGGGGGGACGGAGTTTCGCTCGTTACCCAGGCTGGAGTGCAATGGCACAATCTCGGCTCACCGCAACCTCCGCCTCCTGGGTTCAGGCAATTCTCCTGCCTCGGCCTCCTGAGAAGCTGGGATTACAGGCACGCGCCACCATTCCCAGCTAATTTTTTGTATTTTTAGTAGAGACAGGGTTTCACCATGTTGACCAGGATGGTCTCAATCTCTTGTCCTCGTGATCCACCTGCCTCGGCCTCCCAAAGTGCTGGGATTACAGGCTTGAGCCACCGCACCTGGCTTTAGATTTAAATATAATTGCGTTCTTGAGAAATGAATCCTCAAGAATCCATTTTTATATAGCTGTTATTTTCCTATTCCTCAATGACAAAATTAATTAGGCATTCCTCTGAAAACTATGTTGATAACAAGATTTAATAAAATCACATTGAGAAAAATCTGTTAGGAGTGAGCCAGCAGGGCACTGCAGGTTGGCAGGCTAGTGAGATCTCACCTTGTGATGTATGATATATGGTTTAGGGGATGACCAGAATCCCTGTACTGAATCAGGGGATATTTTTGAAGACCCTGTCATATAAAGTTCATCACTGAAATGACTCACAAGGCAGTATAATATTGTTTTCTTGATTTGAAAGGATCAAAGGAATTTGCTAAGGTTAAAGACTTGCTTACTATGAATGCAAAACTGAAATGAACTAGAAAAGCGTTTGATGAAGCAAACTATGGATCTTGATACCTTCTGTACTTTCTGAAACTTCATTATCTTCTGGAGAAAGTACATATATTAACTGTATATTTTCTATAGTAAGGTCCTGATAGATATTAGCCATGTAAATGAAAGATGAAGAAACAAAAAGTTTTCAGCTTTTATTTCCATGCCTTCAATTTTAGGGTGATCTTTGGGCCTTTATTTGACTACATTTATATAAGCATACTTGAACTACTTGCTGGGTTTCAATGATCACACATAATAAGTTAAAGTACCAGCCAGGCACAATGGCTCATGCCTGTAATCCCAGCATTTCGGGAGGCCAAGGCAGGTGGATCACGAGGTCAAGAGATCGAGACCATCCTGGCCAACATGGTGAAACCCAGTCTCTACTAAAAATACAAAAATTAGCTGGGCATAGTGGCGTGCATCTGTAGTCCCAGCTACTCAGGAGGCTGAGGCAAGAGAATCACCTGAACCTGGGACTTGGAGGTTGCAGTGAGCCAAGATCATACCACTGCACTCCAGCCTGGCAACAGAGTGAGACTCCTTCTCAAAAAAAAAAAAAACGTTAAAGCATCTTATAAACCATTTGTTGCTTTCTGGCTTTTGACTATCTAAAGGGTGAAGCAGTATTTATGTGTTAACTGTATTTGTGCCTTTGTAAGCTATACTGTAGGTATTTATTACGCAAGATCTAAATGACATCTTTGACTTTATGATAACTAAGACATGCTTCATGTATCCTAAAGTTTTTAGGCAACAGTAAACTGAAAGGTTAATAAAGGTAGTGAGCTGGTTTGTGATCCTTCTAAGGAGGTGATATAGAAAAATACAGTTTGTAAGGATTTTTATCTGTCTTAAAAGAAAATTTGTCTTAATATTCTTTTCTTCATATAACAAGAGTGACTTTTTTTTTCAAAAAACTAAAAGTTTCATGTGAATGCTTTTGTGTTCAGGCATTTTTGATTTAAAACCATCTAATGGTTTTAGATGGTGGCTCACACCTGTAAATACCACCACTTTGGGAGGCTGAGGCGGGCGGATCATGAGGTCAGGAATTCGAGACCAACCTCACCAACATAGTGAAACCCCTTCCCTACTAAAAATACAAAATATTAGCTGGCCATGGCCTGTAATCCCAGCTACTCAGGAAGCTGGGGCAGGAGAATTGCTTGAACCCTGGAGGCAGAGGTTTCAGTGAGCTGAGATCATGCCATTGCATTCCAGCCTAGTCGACAATGCGAGACTCCGTCTCAAAAAAAAANAAAGCCTGTTACCTTTTAGGAGAACTCATTCTCCCATATCACATTTAATCTTCTCAGAATAAATGCTTTCAGTAGCAAGAATAGTTTTAAAAATTGATGACAGGATAAGCATTTGGGATAGTTTTTATTTATATGTTTGTAAGTACTTGTTCATTGTGGAAATGTGTACTTGACTAAAACATAAATGGCTATGGAAAGTGCTTTTGTAGTTCAGGATATACAGGTTTGTGTGTATTTAGCTTATTGTAAAGCCTTTAGCTTAAAAATAAGGATTAAAATTGCACTTAAATAGATCACTGAATTTTTGCTATTGTGAAACTGAACTTTTCTTGTGACACAAACATTATAAATCAACACTTGGGAAACTTTTACTTTCTTAATCTATTGATACAAAGAATAAAGTATGAAAAATTAAACAGAAAAAATCACATTGAACAAGGCAGAAAATCTTAAAAATCACAGCATTTAAAGAAAAACAATATGTTTGATACAACTATGATGGTCGGAAAACAGGTTGCTAAACACTGAATTTGAAATAATTATATTTATTCTTACTCTGTGCTAAGCACCACATTAACCACTTAAAAATACAAAAAGGGATAAATACAAATAAGAAAAGCAAAGAATAGAAAGGTAAGTAAATTGTCTTACTAATAAGACAGTTAATAGGGGATAGCATCATGGTGGACTCCAAACCATCTGAGCCCACAGCCCAGCTCTTAACCATTATACTGTGTTGCCCAAGATGTAACCAGAAATGGTTGTGTGTGGGTTTATGAGTATAGCATAAAAGAATGAAATCTATTTGAAGAGAATAAAGTGCATTTGAATTCTTGACATCTGTATGTAGCCTAATTATATGCTTTCTAGACTATTTTAAATGACAAAAATAATTACTTCATGAGTAATATCAACTATTTTCACTGTATTAAAACAAATGTTTATTCATAAACATAACATGCTTTAATTTTACTCATACTGCTGTTTAAGCATTTCTCCTCCTCCTGCCTTATTCTTCCATACACTATTATCTATTATATCGAATAGATCTCTTATCTACCCTCACAGAGTTTTTTCCCCTTGCGTGTTTTAAGTTTTGTTATAGGAAATATGAAAATTCAGTCTTTAAAGTCTTTTAAGATTTGTGCAACAGCAACGAGAAACAAATACGTTTGCATATGTTCTCCAAAGTATACGTTGCATTGGACATGCAAACTTACTAAAACCTACAATTAAAAATACTCTAAGGCTGGGTGGTGGCTCACACCTGTAATCCCAGTGCTTTGGGAGGCTAAGGCAGGTGGATCACTTGAGGCCAGGAGTTCGAGACCAGACTGGCCAACACGGTGAAACCCCATCGCTACTAAAAATACAAAGAAATTAGCCGGGTGTGGTGGCACATGTCTGTAGTCCCAGCTACTTGGGAGGATGAAGTAGAAGAATCACTTGAACCCCGAGGCAGACGTAAACGGAGGTTGTGCCACTGCACTCCAGCCTGGGTGACAGAGTGAGACCCTGTCTCAAAAAGAAAAAAAAATACTCTAGACCCCTCCCCCAAGCTGTGTTTGCAGGATCCATTCACAATAGACACACAGAGCTTCTTGCTTTTTTTCTAATAACGTCCTAGAAATTACTCTATTTACTAAAAAGAATTTACTCACAATCATCTAGAGTTGTTTTTTGTTTGTTGTTTTTGTGTTGGTTTTTTTTTTGAGATGGAGTTTCACTCTTGTTGCCCAAGCTGGAGTGCAATGGCGTGATCTCAGCTCATTGCAACCTCTGCCTCCCGGATTCAAGCGACTCTCCTGCCTCAGCATCCTGAATAGCTGGGATTACAGGCACACACCACCACACCTGGCTAATTTTTTTGTATTTTTGGTAGAAATGGGTTTCCTCATGTTAGCCAGGCTTGAACTCCTGATCTCAGGTGATCTGCCCGCCTTGGCCTTGAAAGGTGCTGGGATTACAGGCATGAGCCACCAGCCGGGCACATCTAGAGTTTTTAATTATAGTATTAGTCTTCTAAATATGCTATCACTTAAAAAAAATTTTACTGTAATATTCAAATGGTTGGCAAAAGCATGTGATCCCAGCATGTTTCTTTGTCTTCGTCCCCTTCCCCCATCTTTTAAATACTTTTTATAAGTTCCTCATGCTTTCTTCCATGTACAATTTTCAACAAGTCTAGTCAAATTTATAGAAGCAGAAATTAGAATGGAATCTCTCATGTTTAATGTTCTTATTACAACAGAAAGAAAATATAATAAAACAAGCATAAATTCCACCTAACTGATGTTTTTACTTGCCTTATCAGGAAAAATCAAGAAGCCCTGTATTGCCTGTTTGTGAATGGGCCCTACCAATATAGTCTTGGGGGAAGAACTCTACAAAAATCTCGACTTACAGGTTTTAACAAATGTTCTGTCAAATGCAACTTTTACTTGCACAATAACATGCAGCTTTCTCTGTCTGGTGTCTGCCTTGCACTTTAAAAGTTCATGGAGGATGGAATTTTATTCTCTCAGTTAAGAGAGTCAACAAGACTCTGATCATCACTCCCTTTTCTAAATATTTCAATGTGTTCACTGCAGCAGACAAAGTCCTGATCAAAACAAAATAATTCACTATCTTACCCAGGCTATTGGTTGGATAATTCACTATCTTACCCAAGCTATATATTGCTTTTTTTTTTGAGACATAGTCTCACTCTGTTGCCCAAGCTGGAGTGCAGTGGTGCAATCTCAGCTCACTGCAACCTCTGCCTCCTGGGTCCAAGTGGTTCTCCTAACTCAGCCTCCCAAGTAGCTGGGATTACAGGTGCCTGCCACCATGCCCAGCTAATTTTTGTATTTTTAGTAGAGATGGAGTTTTACCATGTTGGCCAGGCTGGTCTCAAACTCCTGACCTCAGATGATCTGCCTGCCTCGGCCTCCCAAAGTGCTGGGATTACAGGTGTGAGCCACTGTGCTCAGCCTATATTTGATTTTTTAAATGTTTACATCAACTGACTGAAACTTTGGCAAGAGAGAATTTTTAAAAATCAAAATTGCTACTTTAAAATTTTGAAGTAGTATCTGTTCAAATAATGTGACTTTAAAAAGAATATTCATAGATTTTAACATAGGAAAAATCTTGCCAAAATTTAAATTGATATAGTTTATAATCAGGAGATAATACTGATTAAACCAATATCCATTTCATAATAATTGACCTTAATTGTCACTAAGACAGATTGATGGGGAAGGACTGAATACTTTAAAAACAAAACAAAACAAAACAAAACAAAAAAGTCTCTTTGAGCAGAAAAGAATCAGAAAGTTAAGAAAACTCATCCTGATCCTGACTAAAGTCAGTACAAAATGGCCGTGAAGAGTGCTTAGATAAGAAAATTAACTTTCTTAACAACATGAGCAGCAAGGAGCTTGGAAATGAGACACTATATGGAAAAATAAAAGCTCTTCAGCTTGTTTCACTAGACAAATGAAATAACAGCTGTTCTGCTAAGGCCCGAGCAATGATGATGATGATAATCATAAACAATATCATTATCACTTTACTGAGCTGTTGCACTACGCACTATGCTGCCTTATTTTCATAGTGAAGACTACAAATAAACCATTTTACAGATATGGAAACCAAGGCATAGGGAAGTTAAGCAACCTCCTTAGGGACACAGATTTAGTAAGTGGCAAAGTCATGATTAGAATTCATGTAGTCTGGTTGCAAAGCCCACACTCATCACTTCTACACTTTACTCACTGCTCCTCTCCAGCTGTGAGAAGTAGAACACCAATGAGAATTTAAGACTTGGTTTATTATGATTCATGATTGAAAGCTATGAGAAGATTCTGTACAATGAATGACATCTTCTGCAACGTCCGTACAGTATGTATGACAGTTTCCCAAGGTTCTTTCTTATAATATTGCCTCTGAATGCAGGTGACAAATGTCAAAGTGAAGTTCTACTCCTGTGGCCTCATATGCACTTCAAAATAAATAGACTACAAAATCCTCTCAATAGCTGACTAGTTACATAAGGCTGATAGCCACAAGGTAATGTAAGGGGATATATCTGCCCCAAGAGAGTGACGTGGTTTTTATTATTAATTTATTTACTTATTCTTTTTAGAGATGGGGGCTTGTTTGGCTACCTAAGCTGGAGTGCAGTGGCATAACCATAGCTTATGCATCCTCGAACTCCTAGGCTCAAGCAGTTCTCCCACCTCAGCCTCCCAAGTAGCTGGGATTATAGGTTAGTACTACCATACTTGGAAAATGCTATTTTTAGTAGAAACAAGGTCTTGGAATGTTGCCCAGGCTGGTCTGGAATTCTTGGCCTCAAGCAGCTCTCCAACCTCAGCCCCCCAGCTAGGATCCTTCCTTCTGAAGGCAATTAGATAGGCTAGTTGCGAGGACAACCCCTAGTTTGTTGCAATGAAGTCATGTCATCAGGACAGTTAGGTAAGGAGAGAGGACAGACCAAGTGCATCCAATAGTAGTACCAAGACATTAAAATACAAGTTAAAAAGAAGAGGTGGTCAGAGTACATCCTATTCTATCCCTCAAGAAATTGGCATTCACTCATATAAAAGACAGTTCCACCAATCAAGAGTCTTATAGTTGCTGCAAAACAGACTGTAAAAGTAAACAGTGACGAGTAAGAACATAACTTGCTGTCATGCAGTAATTAACAGACTGTGTTCCTTGCTACCCTAGAATGTCATGGGGATATCCCTTAGTGAAAAGGTCCTCTAATCCCTTTATGTAGATACCTGTTTTATATTTGTAAAATTCTAAGTTTCTGAGAGAAAGGACACTGTTACTTTTTTAAAAGGTTATAACCACCACTTTACCATATTTTCCAACTCTCTGGGGATACTTTTTGGCTTGTTCATTAGATCTAAAAACACCAGATATAAAAATCTTTTCTGGCTAGGTTTGGTGGCTTATGCCTGCTATGCACCTTGGGAAGCTGAGGCAGGGGGACTGCTTGAGGTCAGATGTTCAAGACCAGCCTAGACAACATAGCAAGACCCCATCTACATTAAAAAAACAAAAACACCTTTTTTTTTTTTTTTTTGAGTCAGGGTCTCCCTCTGTCACTCATGCCAAGTGCACTGGTATGATTTTGGCTCACTGCAACCTCTGCCTCCCCAGCTCAAGTGATCCTCAGCCTCTCAAGTAGCTGGGAATACAGGCACATGTTACTGTGCCTGGCTAATTTTCATATTTTTTGTAGAGATGGGGTTTTGCCATGCTGGCCAGACTGGTCTCAAACTCCTACCTCCCAAAGTAATAGGACCGACATTACTTTGAGCCACTGTGCCTGGCCTATGAAAAACCTTTTAAAAAAAATCTTTTTGGCCGGGCACAGTGGCTCATGCCTATAATCCCAGCACTTTGGGAGGCCAAGGCAGGTGGATCATGAGGTTAGGAGTTCAAGACAACCTGGCCAAGGTGGTGAAACCCTGTGTCTACTAAAAATACAAAAATTGGCCGGGCATAGTGGCAGGTGCCTGTAATCACAGCTACTCGGGAGGCCTGAGGCACAGAATTGCTTGAACCTGGGAGGCAGAGGTTGCAGTGAGCTGAGATCGTGCCACTGCACTCCAGCCTGGGCTACATAGTGAGACACCATCTCGAAAAAAAAAAAATTATTTTCTACCAGTTGTTACAGTGAGAACAAATAATTACACAAAAATTATTTGAAAGGCAACTACCTGCCAAACAATGTTAGATACTTGCTCTGAATTAAAATACAGTATTACTCACACATATACACTGTTTAACTACACCATGCTAACAATCCTATTATCAAGTACCAAAGATAATGAAAAAATATAAAATAAATTTCTACCAAAATATTTTCATTAAACTCTAAACCCAACTTTTCTATTTCTATTTTATTCCTAACCCTACCAAAGCAATATAAACTGAGCAGTTATCCTGATTCTACCTGATGTGGCCTTATAACATATAAAGAGATTGCATTATATGAAAAACTTCAGATCTTATGAACTTAACTCACCAAAATGATCTGAAGGAAGACCTCACATTGTCGTATATTATATAGTGCCTCTTTTAACATATATGGCTGAAGCTCAGCCTTCATGAGTGGGTTGTCGACTGCCTGCTCGAGGACGGCTGTGTAGCAGTATGCCTGGCGCTGGGTCTTCTCAAGCTCATCATCAATATGCTGCAGGGTGGCTGGGATTGCTTCATGGAGAACACCTGGCACTGTTTGTAACAGTATAAAAAGGCAGCCATAAAGGAGACTCAAAATGATTAAGGAGAAAAGGCCTAGAAAGTAGTCACATTTTAAGCATTCAGTTGGGGTTTATTCCCCCTTCAAATTAGTAATAATGAGGCATGTGTTTCATGGGTCCCACAACATAAAGAAAAGAGTCTAACACAAACAAGATCAAACAAAAGATATTATCAGAATGATAACCCAGTTGTAGCAGGTCAGCTTTGCTACTAAATACAGAGGAGTTTAGAAAATAGGCAGAGTTTGGAATTATGTGTTGTTAATCATGTCCTTCCAGAAAAGCCACTGGCTCCTCCTTCTGTATACCATATCTTTTCTAGTTATTGAAAAAAAAAAAAACCCAACAAAAAAACGAATGTTTGTTAATAAACTCATCTGGATGGTGAGAAATGACAGAATAGTCTAGCAAGGGAAGGTCATTTATGAAAATGAAAATTTGAGTTTTTAGAACAGTTTTTAAAATAGAAAAAATTTCCGTTTTATTTTTTTATTTTATTTATTTATTTATTTTTTTTTTGAGACGGAGTTTCACTCATGTTACCCAGGCTGGAGTGCAATGGCGCGATCTCGGCTCACCGTAACCTCCGCCTCCTGGGCTCAGGCAATTCTCCTGCCTCAGCCTCCTGAGTAGCTGGGACTACAGGCATGCGCCACCATGCCCAGCTGATTTTTTGTATTTTTAGTAGAGACGGGGTTTCACCATGTTGACCAGGATGGTCTCGATCTCTTGACCTTGTGATCCACCCGCCTCGGCCTCCCAACGTGCTGGGATTACAGGCTTGAGCCACCGCGCCCGGCCAAAATTTCCGTTTTATACTAGATTAGTGATCTGGCGAAGGACACCAACACCTTATCAGTGGGCCTACAGGAGTACCAAATTCATAAGGAAGTTACCTTTTCTGGTAGGTACTTCATTAAATATTTCATAATACTTTCAAACTTATAGATAAATAATGCATTAAGTATACAATAACAAAGAAGATGCACTCGAATTTAGAAATTTGAAATATCTCCTTGTGGATCTTTTCATTCCATTAACTGCAGCAGGAACTGTTTTCAGGAAGACTTTTGTTTTTTAAACAACTAAATTTTACTCCCTTTTGGTTACTGACTTGCAGTAAAGAGCACAAAGCCCTGCTGAACTGGGGAGGTTAGCTTTGAGCAGAACCCTTCATTTCTTTCCCAGATTCACTGTCTCATACTAGCTTCATGGTACATAAAATTTAAAGTCTTGCTCCAGCAAAAGTAAAAATCACTACATATTATAAACAATAGTAACTTAAGGAAATAGTAAAAAATGCAAATCTTACATTTAAGAATGCCAGTGGTGTGTTATTATTTTCCCCACTGTGCATTTTAAATTTTAAACATATATAACCTTTAGAATTAACCTAATGATATACCTACAATCATCAATGCCTTCTCCTCCTTTTCCACAGTCTCTGTTAAATAAACGAATTCCAGTAACAATCATGGTGAGTTCTTTCAGTTGGCGTTCTTTGTCCTTCTTAGAAAGAGTTAGAAATGTCCCAAGCTCAGCCTGAGGAAAAACACTCTGGAGAGCAGCTAAAATAAACCAGAAAAAAAAGGAAAACAAAGTGACAGAATAAAGATATCAGAAATTAAATAAGTTTTTCTTTCTTTCAGCAGAAAGTCAAGGGTGTGAGTTGCTTATGTAATTCTTTAAATTTCTGACACCTGATTATAGAATATATAACAAAATTGATCATACATCAAAGCTGGACTACTGAGAGTTATGCCATTGCCTCATGTCCATTTTTAATAATTGAACAGCCATTAGTAACTTTTTGGCAATAGGCATGAAAACAACCTTTCTAATTAGGGATTTGAGCCGAAAAATTGATGCTTTAAAATAACTGTGGAAGAGAGCCATAGGAGAGTTAGACATTTTTCCTATTCCTCATTTTAAAGTATGAAAGTGGGCAAAATTTCCTAAGGATAAAACACTGCCCCTTTCCATCATCCACTTTAAATGACACTCAATTTCTGTTAACAATATGAAATATCCCTTTCCAGCTTTTCTATTAACTCAATCAGTGTGGTACCCTCAATCCTACTATCAATGTTTCTCTAATGAAGTGTAATGGGTCCCTACATATGTGCAGCTCTAAGAAATTAGCAGTATTTCACTTTCTAGAGGTGCTACTTGAGTTTTAGGACTGATACACAGTGCAAAAGGAGACTGGGTACATTTTAACTCATTTGTGCTGATTTTTCTTTTTCAGATAAAAAGGGAACTTCAACCTTTAACACTTTTAATTTAATGTATTTTATAAAATACAATGATCATATATTTTCACTTATGAAATGGAAATTGGTTATACTTTTTACCTGTTACCTCTCTGACAGTCTTGATGTCTGTAGGGGATCCAAGGCCAGAGCGGAGTAACACATAGCTGATAATCTTCCGGTAGAGGCTTTCCAATTCTTCTTTAGTACATGCTCTGTTATCTGTAATTTCCCTGGTAACGGAGCCTAATCTCAAGTCTAGGACTCGGTGATGTTCTTCAAGAAATTCCACTAAAATCGGCAAATAACAATATTCTATATATTTGATATTCAGAATTCTTCTCACCTAAGAACTAGAGAAAAACTGGCTTGGATATGGCAATTCTACTTCATGAAAACAAGTAATTTCTTAAGATGTAATAATGAAATAAAAAACAGTGGCCAGCAAGTAACCTCAAGACAAAAATCTAGTAGAAAAGATTTATTACAGCCAGGCGTGGTGGCTCACGCCTGTAATCCCAGCTCTTTGAGGGGCTGAGGCAGGCAGATTACGAGGTCAGGGGTTCGAGACCAGCCTGACCAACATGGTGAAATCCTGTCTCGACTTAAAAATACAAAAATTAGCTGGGTATGGTGGTGCGCACCTGTAATCCCAGCTACTTGGGAGGCTGAGGCAAGACAATTGCTTGAACCCGGGAGGCGGAGGTTGCGGTGAGCCGAGAGTGCATCATTGTACTCCAGCCTGGGCAACAGAGCAAGACTCCGTCTCAAAAAAAAAAAGATTTATTACAGTGACTTAAATGGAATACTTGGTCAAAACACCTAAGACTTTAAACAGCCAAACTAACCAGTAAATATCAGAAAAGGCTAAAACCTCTCAAGCAGAAAGAAGATCATTTTTACAACATATATATTTTTAATACTATCTGAAAAATATAAATATATACATACTATATATTTATGCTATATGTAAGCACATGTAGTATACTATACATAAGCATATACAGTGACAGAAATATATATGTAGTGTGTATATATATATATATATATATTCCTTTCAGTTATGTGTATTTTTATTTCAGTTCTAGTTAAATTTCCTCTGAAAAGCATTATTGATAATATAGTGTTGCATCAAGAACTGTATCCCTCCTTATTCCTCCTGTGATATGCTGAGGTATAGTCTCAACGCTGGCAGGACACTATGTTCACTGAGCCATTGCAAAGATGTTTCTTGCAATGACTCAATAAGACAACCCATATTACCATTACAATGGCAATAATTAACATATCCACCATGCATAGTTTATACCTATACTCTTGCCACAAAAGCAACTGAGAACTTTTTGCAAATTAAAAAAATATATATATATATGTATATATGTGTGTGTTGTGTGTGTGTGTGTGTGTGTGTATATATAACAAAAATATAGGCCGGGCATGCTGGCTCATGCCTATACTGTAATCCCAGCACTCTGGGAGGCCGACACGGGTGGATCACAAGGTCAAGAGATCAAGACCATCCTGGTTAACATGGTGAAACCCCGTCATTACTAAAATACAAAAATTAGCTGGGCATGGTGGCGCACGCTTATAGTCCCAGCTACTGGGGAGGCTGAGGCAGGAGAACTGCTTGAACCCAGGAGGCAGAGGTTGTGGTGAGCCGAGATGGCGCCATTGCATTCCAGCCTGAGTAACAAGAGTGAAACTCTGTCTCAAAAAAAAAATATATATATATATACATATATATATATATATATGGGTTAAATTTTATCAATTCTAAAACTACTTTATTGCTTTAAAATTTCACTATTAAGCAAAAACACAAGATATATATTTTTACATAGGTAGCATAACTGAAACTAATACATAGAAAATCACTAAATTGTTAATAATGATAATAATGATTGTACTATATAGCAGAGGCAGAGGGATTCCATTGAGAAATATATTTCTTTTATATAGCAGGGACAGAGGCAGTCCATAGAGAATTATATTTTCCTTTTTCTTTTGTTTCCAAGTTGTCTTTTATGTATGCATTAAATTATTTACATAATGAGCGGGGCATGCTGGCTCTCACTTGAAATCCCAGCACTTTAGGAGTCCAGTGTGGACAGATTGCTTGAGGCCAGGAGTTTGAGACTAGGCTGGGTAACATGGCAAAACCCTGTCTCTAGTAAGAATACAAAAATTAGCTGAGTATGGTGGCATAAGCCTATAGTCACAACTACTCGGGAGGCTGAGGTGGGAGAATTGCTTAAACCTGGAAAGCAGAGGTTGTAGTGATCTATGATCGCGCTACTGCACTACAGCCTGGGCAACAGAACAAGACTCTGTCTCAAAAGAAAAATAATTTACATACTGAAAAACTTTCTATGCTTAAATTTCCCATCACTCATTTTATTTTTGGATAGTTCCATAATTTAGGTAATTATTATAAGATAATAATATAAACCAGGAACAAGAAAATCTACAAATTAAAAACTTTTACCTTCAATGGGCTGGTTGTTTGAATTTCTAATTATTGTGCATTGGTGCCATAAAGGTTAAAAGACAATAGACTTGGGAACAATAATTATGACATAATAATTTGAATTGACTTTTAACACTCACAAAGGCCAATGATTTTTTTTACGTAGCATTTCTAACATTGTTATATTCTTCAAAGTTGAAAAACATTTCAAAAGACTGCCAAAAATTAAACTGTTAAATTGATTAAACAATTAAATTCACTGTCAACCCTTCTTAGCTGAAATATAATATGAAATTGTTCTAAGTATAAAAATAGGTAGTATATGTTACCTCGATTTGTATAATTCATATCAAAGTAGACTTGCATCTTTATAGTGTCCAGGGATGGATTTTTAGTATCCAATAGCCGAGCCATACAAAGCTAGAAAAGAATAGCCCATTAATGCTTTTAGTTATAGTTTCTGAGACATTCAAGTATTTCCTGAAGTTATTTTCAAAAATAAAAGGAAAGGCGGTGGTTTCTGATATTTATTCACCTATAACCCCTTCTATTATTTTCTTTTCTCTTAGAGGACTTCAGGCTTTATGGTTTATTTAACCAAAAAATTGTTTTTGAGACGGAGTCTCGCTCTGTCACCCAGGCTGGAATGCAGTGGCTTGCTTGGCTCACTGCAACCTCTGCCTCTGAGTTCAAGTGATTCTTCTGCCTCTGCCTCCCGAGTAACTGGGACTACAG